>NW_005841893.1:2623887-2629841 GCF_000455745.1 Alligator sinensis
GTCTCTGCGCTGTTTCAGGCAAAAGACCAGTTTTACTGCTATGCTTAAAGCTAAAGCTTGTTTTATAATAATCTCCATAGGGACTTTCTGGGGACAAGTCTTGTAATTTATTTGTTGGCCAGATAAAAAGCTGGACCGTAATATTTTATTTGCGAGACACGTATAATAATGTTAGCTATCCAGAGTGTACCTGTGTGTTAATGGCATTCAATCCCTATCACAGATGGAGGCAAAAACTAAAAATAACCTTTAGTAAATGGTCTTTTGTCTACTGTGAGAGTAAATTAATTGTGTATCCTGTATTTCAGTTATTAAAAGAGGACTGCTTTGCTTGCCAAGGTGTGTAGCATTGGTTAAGTGAAGCTTTTAGCATCCATCTCTCAATTTTTAAGAGAGAGTTGACTTGAGAGTAGTCTCTTCCAAGTCTGCATTTGGGCATGATAGCAAATCATGATCTAATGAATCCAGACTATGAAAAGAGATAGAACATGGCACAGTACCACAGAGTGTATCTTTTTTTGGAACTCACTATGTCCATTTTTACAGCTTCTCTTCCCAGGTTCTTCATATACTAATGTCCAGCTGTAAAGGAGCCCTGCACCCATTCTTCTCACTTGTGTAGTGAGATGCAGAATGGTGAAATGAACTTTTTGGTTTTTACCTAGATATGCAGGGAAAGCTATGGCGTGACAGAGCAGAAGAACTTAATACCTGAAGGAGACAAAATTACGGTGCAGAAGGATAATCGGTGAGTTGTCTTGTGCTCTGCACACTGGGCAATTGAAATGCGCTTTGGGTGAAGCCCTGGTCAGTAGACACATATTTGACTATTTAGATAAACTCGGGTTTCCCTTTATGCGAGCGTTGCGTTCCAAAAAAACCTCACATAAAGTGAATTAGCGTAAAGCGAATCCATTATTATATGTAATTAATAGTGATACATACCAGCCTTGCTCTACTGTCCCCTGAAACTATGATAAATTCAAACACAAGACAGCAGCCCCAGCCCTGCCCAGCTCTCTCCCTACAGGGGACTCAGTCCCCTTCTTCCCCTCAAGGCTGCTTGGGGCCACGTGCATGCACTCAGAAGTTGTCGGAACCCAATGATTTTTGTTTAGGCATGTAAATAAGTGACTAGATTTTCAAGAGCTCAGCTTGCCACAGCATATTGTAAAATTCCCTTTCCTTCACATGCATATTCATATATGGTCTGTCCATCACTTAGGTCCCTAACACAGTCATGTTACATAGTGGATTGGGATTTCAGGGTGATTCTTGCCCCTGAAGCCTAGCCTCTGAGATTGTGCAGGGCAGAGGCTGTCCTTAACCATAGAGGTGTTGAAAGAAATTGAGATTAGCGAACTGGTATAAACTATTTGGTGTTGTGAGGAAGGAACCAACTTCTCCATACGTGCACGAGCGTGTGCACATGTGTCTGACAGAGTACGTAGCAGGGATGGGCCTTAGTTCCAGACTGGAGCCCCCAAGTACCACTGTAACCCAAATACTGATGCACACCTTCTCGCTTGAATGAACTCCTTGTGTGAATGCCAGCCCAGCTACCTTCCCCCCCCCCACCCCTTTTGTTCAGCTGTTAAACTGTTTTCCTCTTAATCCTATAATTGGATTTTTACAAATGGTCTCTCTTATTGGAAGCAGACTTATAATTCTGTGCTGGCAAAGCAACGTAATCCAGTGACTGGTCAGTTCAGGGCTGGTATTGGGACTGCTGGAAGTAGTATAGGCATGCTGAAGGATGAAGTCCTCCTCAATTAATCTGATTATTAAGAAGGGTTTTGATTGTTTCTGAAAAGGGTGGGGGGCAGAATCTGTGAACCTGAGGTTACTGTAATAAATGAGCTGTTCTTGACAGTGTTGCAGTAACAGATAACAGATCTCTTTGGCTACATCATGACCACAAAAATGTACATGTTTGTCAAGGTAGCTCTTTTGAGGTAAAATCCTGTGCGTTGATCTTTATGTAACTCTGTAGGTACATAGCTAGCCACTGTGCAGAGATGGATCCTGTGACTAGGGTTACATTACTGTAAAGTAAATACCAGGCTTTAGATAAAGTGCAGATGTTTGTAGCCCAGTGCAGATGTTTGGGGGAATGCATTGGGTCATTTCTGAAGATGTGTTAATTGACTCCAGAAAACTCTAGAGGAGGCGTGCACCAAGAGGAAAGTCTAGGCTTTGCTCAACCAGTTTTTAGTCCATTTCAAAATGTAATTGCTTTGTCTTGACTAGAGATTTGAATCCAGTCTAATCTCTTAATCCTAGTCTAGACAAGGCTATTAACTCCTTTAGTGCTTAGTGACTTCTTCCCCACATTGTATTGGAGGCAATGGGACTGATCTGCTGTCCTTCCTTGCCCCAGTGATTTGTAGAGCGTGTATCCTCAGGCACTTCTCTTTTTACTGGAAATTGCTTTACCTGGAAATTAGAATGGGGTGCAAGTTTGATAAAACCAAAAAAGTGAACTGAGAAGCATCTTGAGCTTTCCCTTCTCTGGAGTTGCCAGGTTAGATTTTATAACATAGCGTATGAAATTTGCATACACAGTTTTCCCTGAAGCCGTAACAGCAGAAAGGATGTTGGGCACCTGATTCGTGGTTAGTTTGGTTTTTTTTTTTACATTATCAGGAAGGATTTCCCTCATGGGTTAGTCACCTCTCAAGTGAGCAAGCATAGTGGTACATACTGGAAAACAAAATTCCCTTTAATCCTACTTCTATTTCTTATTTTAGGTTCTTGTTTCTGCTTGTCTGTTTTCCTTTCTTTAATTTTTCTCAGGTCTCTGGTTACTTACATGTCACAAGAATCCTCCTCCCTCTGCTTGGAGGTGAATGTTTTTTCAAACAAAACTTTTAAACAAAACATTTTGTCTTCCTCATCTAGAGAGACGGATGCTTGACTCTGCTGGATTTCCTGACCTGCTTAGCAAGTTAGCAGTAGCATGAGCTGTTATCAAATGCTATGTAGACACCAATGAAATGTTTGGAGTGCGGGTAGACAACTAGCAGCCTTTAGGGGAAGTTTTTAGTCATGAATTTGTGCTGTCTAGTGCACTGAAGTGTACTGTAAGCCATATTTAAAGGGAAATGTTTTGTTGTGTGTCCCATTCTTGTCACAGTATTATGAGGAAAGGAAGGATAGGCATAGAATAAATGAGTTTACCCTCTGACTAAAGATGGTTCCAGCCAAGCCTACAGGACATTGTCTTTATTAAAGACTATGGCTCTTGATCATCCCCAAAGCAAAATAGGGTGGTTCTTCTATGCCTGAGGAAAGCCTGCTCATTGTCCTTGCCAGCACTCCTGGGGCTACTTTTACAATAATTTACCTATAACTGGTAGGAAAATTGACAGTTGAAGACGTATGTCCCCCAACTGTGGATGCAGTAATACTGGCACTTGTATTCACTTCAGCATAGCTTAGGATAAGCGTTTCTTAAATACTGTAAACTGGCTTGAATAAAGGGCATTACATAGATTTTTAACTAGACATTTCCCCCCGTATTTCTGTTAAGAGGAAAGAGAGTGAAATTATAGAAGGTTTAGATCAAGACTTAACAAATGGGACCTCGTGTTCATGTCCGTACTCAGGCTTTTAAAACGTGCTGAGCACCTAGCGGTTCCCAGGGGGCTCACTGGAATGAGGAAGTAAAATGGATGCCAAAATGTGGACGTATTAGGCTATTTTTTTTTTTTAATCTTGGTCTCAACCTGCTTAGTTTGACTCCTAGACCTGATCAGTCTTGGAAAGCAGCAGATCAGAAAAGTGGAGAGGAAATACTGGGTTGAATAACTCCCTGTACCTCTGTCATGACCTGATGGCTGAAAAGAACTGCCAAGTTTTTTCCGGACTGTACAGTTGTTCAAGCTGGGTTCGAAGATGGATGTGTTCCTAAGGAGACCTAATCCTGATGTTTTCTTTAATGTAACATTGTCTATTAAATGTACTAAAATGCATACAGCAGAAAAAAGGCCTCTGTGACTTAGCAGCTCCCAAAAACTCAGTTGCCCTGCCTCACACTCAGTCCTCAATGCTCTGGGCAGCTGGATGCCTGCCTTTATGCATGTTTGTATTAATAATGCACATTATGTGCTGAGAGACTGCTGCCACTACCAACAGGTTAAACAGATATAGGATGATACTTGCATATTAGCACTTGCCATTTAAGTCTTTACACTGGCTTCTGCAGTGGCATATCACAGGGAGAAGCTATAAGAAAATGAAGCATGGAGGACCTGGTATGTCCTGAAATGTCTTGGAAATGTTTATCCTCGGCCTCCTGAACAGTTCGGCCATTTTATAATATATTTTTTTAAATACACGGGAGACTTCCCCCCCCCCCCCTTCTGAGTGCATTTCCAACCCACAGCATGAATGGTCACTTATTAGTAAAACTGGCAACCGAGTTACTCTGCAACATGAATTAATAGTATTTCTCTTTCCACCCTCTCAACATGCCAGGCAAGAATTTGTTGATGCCTACGTGAATTATATCTTCAGTCTCTCAGTCCATGAATGGTATACAGCCTTCTCTACTGGCTTTCTGAAAGTGTGTGGTGGGAAAGTGCTTGAACTCTTTCAGCCCACAGAGCTGAGGGCCATGATAGTTGGGAACAGCAACTACAACTGGGAGGAACTGGAAGAGGTAAACTTACGGAGAACTTGCTTTATTTTCCTTCATGGGTACAGGAACTGTTAAGGATGGTGCAGAGGTTAGGACACTAACCTGGGATTTGGGAGACTGATGGTAAATTCCCTGCTCTCGCACAGATTTGCAGTGAGACCTTGGGCAAGTCACTAAAGTTTTCTCTGCCTCTGTCTACCTGTGTGGTGAAGATTTCCTGGTGTTCAGATATTATGGGAATGGGGGCCATTAAAGTACCTAAGACATCTTATTTTGCAAGTAGGTACATTTTTGACCATGGTCTTAATATTGGGTCTCTGATGGAAGGAGATGAGCTAAATTACTCCCTTCCACTTCCACTCTCGAGTACCTTTTTCTTAGGCACTC
Source organism: Alligator sinensis (assembly GCF_000455745.1). Lineage (NCBI taxonomy): Eukaryota > Metazoa > Chordata > Crocodylia > Alligatoridae > Alligator > Alligator sinensis. Next base: position 2,628,917 of record NW_005841893.1, read on the forward strand.
AAAAGCTGTTAGACTGCTAAGCTATCTTGCTACTGTCTTGAGGCAGAATGGGGCAGTATTTTCTCTTTTTTATTAGGCCTGAAGTTTGAGATTTAGGGGAAGGTATAACCATGAACAGTCTTGGTAAAATTCATCTCAGCACAGAGGAAGAGCAGCACAAGGCCTAGAACTTAACGGGTCCGTAAATCTTGTGATGCCCCCTCGTGTGGTTAAAGTGTATTCTGTTAGCACATGCATATAATGTACTAACATTTGGAACAGAGAAACAAACTACAAACTAAGTAATACAGACTTTATATTATAGACTGTAAGTTCCTATTCATGGTTTTAGCACTTCAACAACTATAATCTTTTTGTCAAATAAATAGCTGGAAATAGAGTCCTAAGTAGGAAGACAAGTAGACAATATAAGCAAAGGGAAGCTATTTCTGGGTTAACATTTCTTTTTAGTCTTTACTTTTTGTAAGTGAAATGTTGGTGGCTCTTCTTGACAGAGCACTATCTACAAAGGGGATTACTCTGCTACACACCCAACAGTAAAGATGTTCTGGGAAACCTTTCATGAATTTCCCTTGGAAAAGAAGAAGAAATTTCTATGTAAGTATTTTTCAGTGGTATTTGCAGTCTCTTAGAACCACAGAACCAAATTTGAATCTCTGTTAAAATAATGGGAGTCCAAAGTAACACCACTGACTTTTTTTTCTTTTTTCCTCTTGTTGGCTACAAATGTCCAACTCGGATCCTTAAAATTCTGGTTTATTAGGTGGATTGAAACACTGTAATAAAGTCAAATCATAAACCTTGGGGCTGGTCCACACCCCCACACCCCCACACCCACACCCACACCCACACCCACACACACACACACACACACACACACACACACACACACACACACACACACACACACACACACACACACACA
>NW_005841893.1:2629856-2631744 GCF_000455745.1 Alligator sinensis
CCTTCTGGCTGGACAGGTCGGGTGCTGGTCAAGTTGGAGATCAAGAGGGTGCCGCTGAGGGTCACTTTTCACTGCTTTTTATCTATCCTTGGCAGACTTTGGTGACTCCCCAGTTTTCAGGTTTGCCCAATCCAGGGGTCGTTGACCCTCGTGGGACTTCCCCCTCGGTGGCTACTGGATGGCATCTGTCAGCCCCAGGGGTCGTCCGCATGTACGTGCAGGTTTGGGAGTCCGTTGATGAATTTTGAATAGGGCTCTGGGAGCGGTTGATTTGGAGATATTCAGCCCAAAAGTTGGTCCCTGGTGTTGATTAACTCAAACCAGGGCTTCTAGCCCTCGAACAGCGAAGTTTAGAGAATTCCCGGTTGCTACGTTGTCTCCTATTGATTTCTTCCCTTGGTTGATCTGCAGTTTCCCTAGGTGTTAATCACTGCCTGCTACTGTGTTATGCATTCAGTCACTGATTCACTCGCTCTTTCAGGGGCCAGCCTGATACTGGGATGCAGCAGTTTGATTCCTGCCCTTGTTAACATTTTTACTGTGTATCACTTGTTTCTGAAACTAAACACATTTAGTTAAAAGGTGAGGAGTATAAAATATAAGCTACAAGAGGAATGCCACGGCTCACAAATAGATAAAAATACCAAAATACAAGGGGAGATACAAAATACACACTTTAAAACACAATTCCTTATCTTAAAGTGAAAGAAAGAGGAAGGAAGAAAAGGTAGAAGAAGAGAAACATATCTAAAGAGGGGAGAGCAAATGCAGGCAAGAGGAAAAGGGGCTTTCTGCTACACTCTCTCCTTTTTTAATTTCTCAATCAAAGCTGAAAGGCGAGTTATCAGTGATAAGTCTGTTTTCTCTTCTGTTTTCATTTTGGTGCTACATATCTCTTGTGTCATGGGGACACTGGGCAGTGTCAGATAAACTGTACTAAGGGATGTATTTCTTGCCCGGGGGCGGGGGGAAGACTCGCAATTGATTTAAAATATATAGCGCCACTGAGCCAGGCTTTGCACTGCTTTGATTTGTGAAATTGTCATAGAATCATATAAAAGTAGAGCTGGAAGGGCTCTCGGGAGGTCATCTGGTCTAAGCCACAGCTCAAGGCAAGATCATCCCTGATTAAACTACGCTATACAAGTGTTTGTCTAACCTATTCTTAAAACTACTTGAACACCCCACTTGCACAGGCACAGTGCCCCAGAACTCAAAGAACACCCTCACTTGCCCAAAAGCAAGGAGATGAGGACACTATCAATGTCCTTCCATTGATATTTGTTCAAATCCACTTGAAAGATCCCAGGAAGAGGATCATGCCCCCTACTTCAGAGGAAGGCAAAAACCCCACAGTCTGTGCCAGGGGTCAGTAACTTGTAAGCTGAATTTGACCCTTGGAATCATTGGATCCAGCCCGTGGATGTGGGGCTTTGGTGGCATTGAATGGCAGGGGGGTGTGGCTGGGTTCTAGTGCCCCCCTGCCTGCCTCTGACCTGGGGTGGGTCATTCTGGCCAGCTGCTGGAAAAGGTTGCTTACCCCTGGTCAGTGCCAGTTTGACTATGGGGTAAAATTCTTTCCTGACCCCTTTCTATGTTTCAAGAGCACTTGAAACATATGGTGATCAGTCTGATCCTGAGTGGAGAAGCAAGACCCTCAAGCCAGGAACCCCAAATTTTTTCAGGTGTAAACTAATAACAATGTTCTCTAGTAGAAAGTGCATTCTTACCATGTACCATGAAACTATTTGTATTTTTTTTTTTGAGTTAGTGGCTTAAAAAATACTCTGTTTCTCATACATTTAAGCAGAACCTGTACTAGAGAGGAGCATCCCTACTGTGTGTTCTGAATGCTGAATCAGAATGTGTAAAACTCTAGTTTCCCTAC
>NW_005841893.1:2631775-2665091 GCF_000455745.1 Alligator sinensis
GATTCACGTTGCCTTTTGGGAGTAACAGGCCAGAGTCCAGGTTGTGTTGGTGGGAAGGTCCTTGCCATTTGCCTGTGGGAATGAAGTATTTGATAATCTCACTGTTAAAAACACAATACACATTGTGAAGCAAAGCATTCCTGAGTCATGCTAAGAACCACACCCTGAGCAGGTATAAACAGTTAGCAATTCACACTAGCTGAGGATCTAGCTCCTGTGCTGCTTTTCAGGAGCCAAAGAGAAACATGCACTTGAGGCTAACAGTTCCAGAGTGTAGGTCTATATCTCTGCACACATTGTGCAACATTGCATTGTGCAACGTTCTGAATGAATACATGTGGGCTTTTTTGCTCAGGATGCCCAAGCTGTTGGCCTTTAGATCCAAAGGCTCTGGGCTCTATTGCTTTTGGTGATGGTGACTTTCTCTTTCCTATTACACTGAAAAAGCACATAAAAGAAATGGTCTGTTAGTGGTGCGAAATTTTGCCAGCTTTTTTGTTTCGAAGCTGTTTCAATGTATTTTGAGCTTGAAACAACGAAAATGAAACTAAATACAAGCATTCAAAACAGCATTCAAACAAAACAAGGGCACTTGAAACATTTTGAAAGTGTTTAAATGTTTTGAGTTTCGAAGCCGGGCTTACTTGGCTTCAGCACTGGTCCCAGCTGGCAGCAGCAGCCTCCTGTCACCCAGTGCAGATCTGGAGGTCGTGCCCCTGGGAGGATTCTCGCACAGCCCCCAGCCGTCCCAGGGGTGCAGGCCCCCAGACCTGCGCGCCAGATTGACAGCATGCTTTTGCTGCCGGCTGGTCTTCCCAGAGCTTGGCATGGGCTGCGCCCAGTGCCGGTCCCAGCTGGCAGCAGCAACCTCCTGTCATCTGACAGGCAGATTGGGGGCCTGTCCACATCCCCGATAGGGCTGCCGGGGCTGTGCCAGACTTCTCTTGGGAATGCGGGCCCCCAATCTGCCTGCCGGATCACAAGAGGATGGTTCTGCTGCCCGGGGCCAGTGGCAGCACCAGTCTTCCTGGTGCTGGGTACAGGCTGCACCCAGCAGTGGTCCCAGGCAGCAGCAACAGCCTCCTGTGATCTGGCACGCAGAGTGGGGGCTTGCATCCCTGGGAGGAGTCTGGCCCAGCCCTGCGGCCTTCCCAGGGGTGTGGGCAGGCCCCCAATATGCGGGCTGGATGACAGGAGGCTGCTGCTGCCAGCAAATAACAGGAGTTTTGCTTGTCAACATCTTGAGGCACAGTTTCCCAGGTATCTCCTTGAAACTTGGCAGGCTTCATGCCCTCAGAAGTGGCTACCATCCCTGGAAGTTTCATTCAAATCAGGCAAGAAATGACAAAGTTTTAGGTATTTTCATGATTCCCTATTATACCCTATGGGCGAAATGTCAAAACAGCATTGAAACAGAGAAACAGTTTTGATGAAACAGAACAGTGTTTTCGAAATTAAACAAAACTTGAAACGAAACACTGTCCCGTCAAAGCGGAACGATGCTGTTTCGCACAGCCCTAGTAACCAGTACTTTTCTAAATACTGGAGCATGGGTCTTTCAAGGATACTTTAGTGCAGTGTTTCTCAACCTGTGAGTCATGACCCAAAAGTGGGTCACCAGAATATATGAAAGGGTTACAAACAGACTTTAAAAACAGATCAACAAACTTTAAAAATGGATTCTCCTTTAAAGCAGGAAAAACGTGGGAAGCTGTGGTTTTCTTTTGCAGGCTGGCAGAGTCCCATACCCACCCCGATGTCTGTCTTTCTGCTTAGAAATAATTGGTGGAAACCCTGATGTGGAGGCAGTTAAACTAGTATTGATGTACTGGTAGCTGGATTAAAGCTGGCTTAATTATTCTAAACTCATATAGCTAAAATAGTACAAGAATAGTATGGACCCAGGCTCCATTTCCCCAAACCTCAGCTCAGCTGTCTACCTCTAATCAAAACATCCAGGACTTTGCTTTCTGGTTCATTTACCCCTGCTGGTCATAGCAGATATCTAAGCCAGCTCCCTGGGTCTCCTTTTCTCCTTCTGCAAGCTGCCCAAGTGGACCAAGCTGTTGCTGGCAGGGAGGTGCTCCCCAGGCCCTGGAGCCAAGGCCTCAGTGTTGGCAGAGGGGAACTGCGTGTGTGGAATGTCCCATGCTGCGTTCCTGGCTATGCGGCCAGGCAACAGGGAAGATGATGCGGGAAATGCCAAGCCTGCGAACTCTGGAAAGCCCAGCTGTTCCTCTGGAGCCCTGCTTCCCTGGGAAACTGGGGTGGATTTTGGATTGCAAGCTGTCTTCCTATGTATCTGCTGTATTCAGCACATTGGCCACTGGTGTCATAGAAATAGCTCATGGTTTGTCTTAGTGAACAGGGACAACTTTTCATATTGCTCTTAGCAGAAGTCTTTGCAATGGAAGGGCTAGAAGGGAGCTGCAGCAGCAGTGATAAAAAGCTGTGAAAATTATGCACTCCATCCTACCTTGGTACCTCACGATGGAGACCTCTCAAATAGTCTCAGCTTTCCCTTCAGTCCTGGGGTAAGGGGGCCTCATGGTTTCTGACCTTGTACCTCTGGTAAAGTGAGGAGTTTAAAACGCCCAGTAAAGTATTGGCCTGCTTCTCTTGAAGTCAGTAGTAAATTTGACACTGATTTCAGCAGGTCCAGAAGTGGTGGGAGCTCCCGCTTGTGCTGAGTGCTTGTGAACATCCTGCTCTGTCCTGCGTTGTACTGTACGCCCCTGCAGGTGCTGCCCAACTCTTCACACTCCACGTGAAACCTGGCCCTTGTGCAGGTTGTCCAGTAGAACAGAGCTGCTGCACATGGAAAACTTGCCCCTTTCTCTCTTGTTTCTGAAGGTGCTGGTGCCCATAAAGCAATGAATTAATTCAGCAGAGCCCTGACCCAACCCCCACAGAGCACTGGTGACTGCCTTCTTTGCCAGCACACTTCCTTCCTCTTCCCTCTCCTCCCCACCCCTACCCCTTCTGTTTTCAATGCTGGCTGAACTGCAGCAATTCAGGGCAAGCATGTGTCAGAAAAATCCAGCTGTATCCAGTGCTTTGGTCTATGCTGAGAGCTGCACGTATCAGTGTCCCCAGCCATGCTGCTGTGTGTGTATGGGGACAGTCCAGCTGCCAGCATTTCGCAAGACCTAACATTCACATGAGCAAGGTTTGCTTTGTCTGTGGCTGCATTTTGCTTGGTGAATAATCCAAGTTGCCGAGTATTTAAGAGCTGGGTTTGAGTCTAGAGTGTGTGTTGTTCCAAGTCAGTCTGGCAGTTGTTTATGTCCACCCCTGTTTGTCTGTTTGCATGTGTGTGAGACAGAGGCCAGGTTGCATATTTGTGGTGGCGATTTCCACAAGCCCATGCTGTCTTTTTGCCGTGGCTCTGAGCAGGAAGTCATTAGCCCATTGCACAGCCAGCCCTGGCTGCAGGGGGAACCTGAAATATTTGTCATTCATTATTTCAGCTAATTTCTTTTAGTAAATCCAGCAGCACAGGGCTAGAGTATTTGCTGGCATAGCTCCATCAGATCCTGAGCTGGTGCCTTAAGCATTAGCAGAATTGCATCCCCAGAGAAGTGTGTCCAAAATCTAAAAGCAAGCATGGTTATCTTCCCACAGATCTCCTGGACTTTGACACCACTTTAGGGTAAATCCCCTTACAATAGCTAACATAAAATTGCAGAGGGAGAGCTCTGAAATGAAACACTATCAGTTAGAGGGAGGGGTTTGGGGTCTTCTCTGCTCTGCAAGGCGGATTTGGCCAAATGCCAAATACTGCATACATACAGCATATTATATGCTTGGGTGCAGGTTGCAGAGGGTGTTCCTCTCCCTGCATCTCCCACTTCTCTCCCATTTGTTACCAAACTGCAGCAGGAACATTTGTCTCTATTACAGTAATAATTGGACCCTCTGACAGCATTTCCTTCCTCAATCTGAAAGTGAGCCATGACATATTTAGCAGCTGGGCAAAAGGAGTGGGAAACAGAGAGGTGAAGGATAGCACCTTCAAGCTAAATTGGCAACTTTTTTGGGTGTGGTTGCTGATTTAAATGCCTGACTAGAGTAAAGGAAGTTTGGTTTAAATGGCCCATCTAATATGTTGACAAGTGTCTAGAACAGAATCCAGGTGTCCTGACTTTATAAAGATGTTTATTGTAGTCCTTCAATCCCAGTGTCCCTCCTAGATAAAGGTTGGAGGAACAGGGTATAGTTAGAGTGTTTGGGGCAGTAGGAACCAAATGCCAGGGCCAGATTCTGAGCTACAGGAGAGGGTTGCATGGTTTTCAGTCACCCTTATGCCCCTTAGAGTTGAGGCTGCTGCAAGACTGAGACGGCTCCTGGTTAGAAACTCAAAGCCCTGGGATGACTTCAATTTACAACAGCTGTAGGTGGGCTGCTGCAGAAGTGGAAATAGCAGGAGCACAGTAAGCTTTCCTTACTCCTCCAGCTGCCTGACAAGTGGCTTGCCACTTCCTCGGCATGCTGGAACACCATGGTTGGTGCAGGAAGGGTGATTTTTCCAGTATGGTTGGTCTGTCGGGGTGTGTCCCAACGAGGTCTCTCTCTCAGACTCTAGATTGACATAATGAACACCCCCCACCACATAACCCTTATGCCCATCCCACCCCTGCTCCTCAGTACTTAGTGCTTTCATTGCTGTGGGTCTAACTGTCCTAACTTGTCTGCTTTCTCTGCTCTCAGTGTTCCTGACCGGCAGTGACCGCATTCCTATCTACGGCATGTCAAGCTTGCGCATGATCATCCAGTCCACGTCAAGTGGGGAGCAGTACCTGCCCGTGGCTCACACCTGCTATAACCTCCTTGATCTACCTAAGTACAGCAGTAAGGAGATCCTGAGCGCACGGCTCACAAAAGCCATTGATCACTATGAGGGGTTTAGCTTGGCCTGACCAGCATGAGAGAAATGCAGGCAACTGTCCACAGAGGAACACCAGTGGAGTTGGCTCTATTTTTGTGAAGTAATGGATCAAACTATTTAAAATAATTAGATACAGAGGCCACAGAGACCCAGCTGATCTGTGAATGTTTGGGGGGATTTTAGCAGGGAGAGGAAATTGCTTTGGCATTTCTAACCCACCCAGCAAAGTGAGTTCAACCTTGTTTTGTTTTCAGTTTTTGTTTTCCTAACAGCCTCTTGTAGTTTTCACCTCCCTCCCTCCTTCCCCCAACAGCCTTTTAAATCAGCATCACTATTTTGATCTTTGTTGTTCCTTCAGTGGTAGAACTGCTGGGTGAAATGGTGGTCTCTCTCTCCTTTCTTTTTTTAAACTGTGATTCCCCAGCCCTTCTCCAACCTCTTTAAATTGCAAGCTGGTTCTTGCTTGCTTAGAATTGATATATCCTGTCCCTCCTGCACTGCTTCCCTCTATCCAGGGCAACTGAGTACTGACTGGGTCCTTTTATGTAAAGCCCTGTCTCCAAAATCTGCCCACGCAATATACTTCTCATGGTACGTATTCATTATGTTTGCACCAGACTGTCAAGACTGTGGGTTATGTGGGGTGATTTTTCTTTGGTTTTGAATTTTGCTTCCAAATGGAGTCACCTCAAGCTTTTAAGGAGTTCTCTGGAGTGGGGTTGTGTATAGAGTTGAGGAAGAACAAATCTTAACTATAATAATGTTTCCTGTACTGCATCTCTCCTACACCATGTTTGTTTTTTGCAAGTCCGCAATAATAGACCAAAGTGAGGGCTGAACTTGGCCCTCCAGTCTTCCCATTGTTAGATGCCAGATGGCTGTTCTTCTGCCATCCTACCCTTTTGGAGGAGTTGTGCAGGTATCAAAGAATTCCAATCTCCAAAAGAAAAAAAAAATCAAACCCAAATGACAATGTAGCCCTCTCCCCCCTTTATGGCTGTTTGTGTTTGCAGTCAGGGTTTTTTTTGTTGTTGTCGCTGTTTGTTTTATTTTATATTTAACTATTTCACTGCAATACTTGTCATTTTTTTCTCCGTTAAATTTGGGACTCTTAAGGACAATCTTTTATTGATCAGATTTTGAAATGTACATTAACAGTCCTGGGAAAAAGAAGAACTAAAAATGTTTCCCAAAAGATTATGGCTCTTACTTCTTCCCCCTTCTCCATAAAGAATTAAAATGGTGAGCAATCCCTCATTTTCCAAAATTTGGTGTAAATCTAATTTTAAACCCATGGTGGTTGCAGAACGGACTCATTTATAGATCATGCATTACTTATGCACCGCGTTCAATATGTAGTATTGAACTTTGCACCTCCTGAGAAAAAAAAAAGTTGTAAGCTTTCAGGTTTTTTAAATGAGGTGAGGGCTATGTTGGTAGCCTCGCAGCCTCTTTATAATACAGCATTAAAGGCAAATATACAGATCTATGAAATGTTTATTTTCTATGTGTGTGTACATAGTTCAGTATTATGCAATAAATTTAATGTTTAATTCGGATTTAAGCAGCGCTGTATGTCAAAGACTGGGGATACGGGATAGGAGTAATCTTTGAGCTTCATTTCAGCATTGAAAGTGGGTAGTGTGTGCTCTTCTAAATGTTTGTTTCAGTGAAAGTACTGCAAGGGATGGTGCAGTTCTCTCCCGTCTGCTTTGCTTTGCTCACCACATCACTTTACCCAGCTGTTCTAAGCGCTTCCCTCCTGCATCACGAAGATGTGTATTTTCAGGGCCTATTTCACCAACCAGGGCAGAATAATTGTTGCCACCCCTTTCCCTACATTCACAGAGATAGGAGCCAAAACAGCCTGTTTAAAGCTGTTGGTCATCTCTAATCAGCAACCATCCTGTTTTTGTCCAGAAGAGAGGCCAGCCTTGCATGTTCGCCAGATTTCCTTCATGGCGGCTCAAAGTATGGAGCAGTGCACTGAAAGCTGGCAAAGAGCAGGACCCTAAGACACTGAGCACTGAACAAACACAGACTGAGAGGCTGTCTTAATGGACAAGACAGAGAAAGGAGGTGTCTTCTAGTAGTATATCGAGGGGGTGATCTGGATGCCTATTTAGATTTCCCCAGGAAGCTTGTGCTACAGAGGCTGCTGCAGCCTTACCTAGCCAGAACTGTGGGAAGTTACAGCGGCGTCATAGCTGCAGCAGGAGTGTGGGAAGTCCAAGCTGTGGTAGGTAATGCCCACCTCCGCCACTAGTGGTGGTCTCTGGCAGTTGGCATAATATTGTTTCCCCCTCCCGTCTGCCCAGGGGGTGGAAGTGGCACACTGTCTTTAGTATCTTCTGTTGTCTCCCTTTTTAGAGATGGGAATCAAGTCTCAGATGAAATGGCCTTGTCCAGTGTCACACAGGTGGCCTGTGAGAAAAGCAGCAAACTAAATGTGGTTACCAACCTAGGTATCCACTATCTGGATCTCATAATCCACTTTGTAGACCAGTGGTCAGCAACCAACCATGCTTGAGTAGAGGCACTAGAACTTGGTCACTGCTGCTTCTCCCCACCACAGTATGGGAGAAGCTCCCCTGTTGCCAAATGCTGTTGAAGCCCCATGTCCACAGACCCAATCCAATGAGACTGCGGGCTAGATCCAGCCCGTAGGCCATAGGTTGCTGACCACTGTTGTCGAGCATTTTGAGATCTCCAGGAGATGTTTACAAGTCCCTTGTGGCAGTGTTACTTGGTACAGTAAATGTGTAGCCAACTCTCTCAAAGTCCATTACAATGGGAAGATACTAAGGCTTGGTTCCTTTATTTCAGTGAAGGGCTGCGGGACTCTTTCTCCACCTCAGTAGCTGCAAGATAGTGAAAGACTGACTCAACATGCTAGAAAATTAAGTTTGACACCAAAGCCACAGAAATGTGAATGTGCTGAATATCTATTTTAGACAGGCTCGGAGAGGGTTAGAAAGCTGTCCTGTGGTCAGTGCCACCCACATGAGACAAGGGAGAGGTTATTCCCTTCCCCCCGGTTCCTTGGCTGTCAAATATCCTGGAGCAGTGTGACTTGCATTGCCCCTCATGACAAGGATACAGGAGATCTGGTGCAATGTACCAGAAGTAGCAAACAGCACTGTTTACAGTGGTGCCTGTCCTTGAAGCCAGCAGCTTTAAAGGTGGAGAAAGAAATCTTGATTAAAAGGTCTACAAAGAGCACTCTGAACATTGAAACCATCCAGTGAACTTTCCAGCCCCTGGGGAGAGTGAGTATAGTTTGAATTTACAGAAGAGGTGGTGTTGACCCTCAGATACATTCTGAGAACCAAGAAAGGTTTGAAGTTCCAGGACCACCAAAATTAAATAAGATACCTAATTTTTAATAGAAAATTAATAAAATACAGGAAAGATGTAAGTGACTAAACCATACAGATACAGCATATCAAGCAAAAGATTATAATACAGAAAATGTGCATTTATCATGTTAACATTTGAAAGAATTTAAAATTAATTTCTCTAAGTCCTAAAGTCTTAAAAAGCCTCTAACAGCTTGTTAGGGGAAAAAGGACTTTCACCTAGGTTTTAAATTAAGTTTTTAAAAGAGCTCTTAGTTAATCTGCAAGAACTGTAATTCAAAGCTATGAGCCAAGATTCTGAGATTAACTCAGATTTTATACTCTTCCACTTGGATAAAATATCAAAAAGCTTATTTAATAAGGTAAAAAATATTAAAATGGTCCTAACAGGTGTTTACTATGATTATTTTTATTCCATACCTAAGCTATATCTTGTCTACAATTAGCCTTGTGTAGCATCAAACCACAACATGTACTCTAAGCAACCCTTGCCACCTCTAACCTAGTTGTTTTTTTTCAATCCATCTTTCATGACTTTTCTAGGATGGTTCACACCCTGTACCATCCTCTGGCTTAATAGTTTCCTTTGCCTCTTTTCTTACCCAAAGCTTGATCAAGAAAATGCAAGCAAGTGCTATATACCATATTGCCATTAAGCAGCTGAAGGCCTACTATAGTGTACAGTAAGAAGGGCAGAGGAGTTTGGGTGAAGACCATGTGAGGCATTGATGCCAGAACTGAACTACTTCTAACCTTTTTCACAATCCATGCTAATTAAAAAAGCAACTCTTTAAGAGGCACAAATAACCCTCATTAATGCTCACAAAGCTCAGCTTCCTACCAGTGTGTGTTTTTGTATCATTAGTGTCATTAGTACCGGGAAAAGGATAAGCTACTCAAAAAAACTGAGAGAGAATAACTCTCTTCATTGTTTCTCTCCAATGCTGTGGGGATTGATGTATTTTCTTTTTACGTGCTTTCCTACACTGGGATGCTGGAGGAGAAAGGATTAATAGCACCTGCGCTGCTCCCATTTTAAGTGACCTCTGGAGCAATGTTGCTAAGAATCTACTTTAAATCTACCCAAATCTCAGTTGCCTCCTAAGCAATAAACAGTTGTAGGTTAGGAGAAAAAACCGTAACAAACCTCACTCCGTGTTTGTAGTAGGATGTTATTCTTGTGGTGGGGGAGGAAAGGGAATGTTTTGGCACGTCAGTCCTCTGAATCGATCAGGCAACATATGGCCTGCAGAGCCACAAGACCTAGCCCACAGAGCTGGGGGGTTTTGTGGTGTATTTGTGGGCAGGGCTTTGCCCATGCAGGGGCCAGACAATGAGGAACTGCACCTACAGCACAGCCATGGGGCACAGAAAAGCAGCTGCAGCTAGGTGAGAAAGCCAGCCTGTCTCGGACTTGAGCTGGATTGTGCTTAAATGTCAGCGACCACTGGACTAAACAGCTATGGCAAAAGAAAAAGCTAATGAAGAATCTATTCTGGGTTCTTGAAAAACTGGTAGTCTTCCTTCTTCCCAGCAACTGCCTTGGCTCTATCTTGAACAGGTTTCTAAAGGCCATTCTTTGTACCAGTTAGAAGAGCAGCAAAAGGCAATGGAGAATACTTGCCATTTCAATCCAGTTTATATCATGGTACAAGAAAAAGCTGCCCTTGCATGAAAGCAAAAGATGAGAAACAGAAGCATCTCTTAACATGTTGTGGAACCAAGTTGCAGGGTGGCCAGGAAATTCCATAGTGCCGAGGCACCAAAATCACTGGGTCGTGACACCCATAACCTTCTGTCTATCAGAACCAGCATCCCAGCAGCCAAGTCCTCTCTAGAAACATACGCTTCCCATCCTTGCCCCCGGATTTCAGTCATGGTGAGAGCCCTTTCATTAGTGTGACCCTTTCTACTGGGACTAGCTACCAGGCTTGTCTGGTCCTTGGGTAATTGTTGCAACAGAGCCAGCTGCTAAACAACAAGGTTCTGTGTTGGAGGTTGAACTATATGACAGGACTGGCTGGCTGCTCCCCCACTCAGTTAGCAAAAACCTATACAAGCCAGGAGGCAAATATGGTTACTCTAAGGGCCATAGGTAAGCATTGGCTTACCCATCTCCAGGCAATGGGACCATTGCCTAAGTAAAAAGACCTGAGCCAGGGCACAGAAAATGCACTGAATTAATAGAGCAACTTTTCCCCTCTGATAAGCAGTTTTTGGGGCAGGGGTATAAAGACAGGCATGGCAAACCCTGGACACAGGGAGTGTGGGGAAAATATTACACTGATCCCCAGAGAGTGGCAGTGGCAGCATTCCCTGCCACACCTTGGGCTCCTCATGCTGTAGCTGCTGCCGCTGTGGCATAGGTGGGGCCATGGGCTGCAGCAGGGGTGCCTGGGGGGGGCGGAGGGGCACAGATGCCATGTATGCTGGTTGTATGCTGCCCAGAGGATGCCCCCACCAAACTAGCACTCAGGGCTCAGTCGCCAGTCTTGAGATATGCTACTGCTTGTCCCCCAGCCCAAGCCTATGCCCACACCTGCGCCACAGCAACACCAGCTGCAGTGTAGGGAGCTTAAGCTGTGGCAAGTAACATTGCTGACACTGCTGATGCTTTTTAGTGGTTGGCCTGATTTTTCACATCACCCCACCCAGGTGTGGAAGCCTGCAAGATCTGGCTGAGGGCAAAGGGGTAGTAGAGGCACACGGGGAGAGGGGCACACAAGGACTGGGGGACATGGGACTTCCCTGAGTTGCTATTGTGGAGCAGGGAAGGACCTATTCCCTGCTCCCTCCCCCACTGCCCCTGTGGGGGCTCCCCGGGGTGGCCCTGCTTGGGGTCTGCTGGAGCCCAAGGCAAGGAGACCTTTCAGTGACTGCTCACCCCGACACCATCCTGCCCACCCACAACCGCACCCAAACAGGGTCTGCTCAGGAATGAGGGAGCTGCCTTGGAGGAGACTCCTCTGTTCCAGCCATGCCCCTCAGGTTTCAGCAGCAGGAGGTGCAGCCCAGCCCCCCACTCCCCACACGCAGAGCCTAACTTCACCAAGCTTTATTCAATCAAGAAAGGAACAGAGATGGTCATGTGCCTTGGCAGCAAGTCAGCAGCGCTTTAATGCGTCAAGATTAAAAGAAACTAGGGGATAATTAGAGAATCTCAGCTATTTTATACAACTGAAACAGCCCCTCCGCAACAGACACAGGGATGGCGTTTTTGCATGCAGTTAATAAAGCAATGTGGATCATAGTTAAGTCAAGTCGCAGCTGTGGCACTTGGGAGCAAGTGCTGGAGGCCTTTAAAAATGGATTTCAATTTGCATTGCTTCCAAAAACAATGAAGGCTTTGCAGAGCCTAGCCATAGGCCAGGATTTAGGGTGTAACATAACAACCCAAAAAGCAATGCCTCAGGCAGGTCATGCCATCTAAGCACAGCGTGCAATAAAATCACCTCTTACTGCTGCAGGCCAGCGTCCTCTTTTTGTACTGGGGCCGGTAGGATATTTTCCAGGCTTGCATCTGTACACCCACCTGTTTTGTAAATGGGTTTCTCCGGAGCTTGGCTCTCTTCTGATGTGGGCATTTGGTTTGATCACCCACCTGACAGAGCCTGAAAAGCCTCCAGGCCACAAAATTATTCCTGCATCCAGGCCAGAAATTAGAGCATATCATTTAAATGGCATCTCATACAGAAGGCAACCCCCCACTTCCCTTCTCCCCTGCTCTCCGGCTCCCTGGCCCAGCTGCCCCAGGATCTCTGTTTTGGGCACGTTAGCTCCTTATATAATGTTAGATACCTCAGCATGGAAGTCTTTGAGCATGCGCCCTGCCCCACTCCCACACCTTGCTGCATGCATTCTCCCCCAACTTTTCCCAGCCTGATTCTCCTCCTCCACCACAGGTAAGTGGGAGAAGTAGCTGTTTTTCATAGACTCACAGGGCACCTATACATGACCGACCTCTGCTCCAATGTGTGGTAATTAGCATGTGGGCAGAATTAACTGAGTCTGCCAGCGTGTGCTAATTAGCGTGCTCCAGCATCCCCACATTTCAAAATGGTGGCAGGGGTGCTTTAACTAAAGCTCTTTGAATGAGCATCGAATGAGCTTTAAAGTGCCCCTGCTGCCATTTTGCAGTGTGAAATGATGAATACACGTGACACTGAGGGTGCTTTAATTAGAGCTGTTCTCACTAAAGTACCACCCCCCCTCCACCCTAGAGCATGTCTATAAATGCCCATAGAAAAGCAGAGCCGGAAGGGACCGTCAGAGGTAATTTCATCCAACCCCTTCCCATGCCCCCAGGGCATAAAACTAGTCTTCTGGGGAATGTTGAAGGCCAAAAAGACTCAGGGATGTCTGGGTGCCTGCAGTGGTAACATGGCATCTGAGCAGATGGTTTTGTTTCCAGTGTAAGGGTTTTTGTTCAGGGCCTGAATGTCACATAAGTTCCTTCTTTAGGCACCAGTTCCCCCATTTTTTGTATCTGGGCTCAAGGGATAGCAAATCCACCACATCCCTTGGGAAGTCTTCCCATTAGTTAATTATCTTGATTTTTGCTCCTAATTGACACTGCTGTAACAGCAGAATCTGACCTGCCAAGAGGTTTCCCACCCCATGAAGGCAGGTTCAGGAGCTAAGCCAGGGTGGAAACAGGCCTTGCCTGATGTTTCATTTGTGCAACCATGAACATTTTGATGGCAGCTCAAGTTGTGAGCAAATAGACATTGCTGTCCTCGGTTGTGCCACATCAAAGGAAAATAAGTGGCATGACAAAAAGTAGTAATAGACTCTGTGGCAAATGTCTATTAGCTCTGTGGCAGGATAGTAGAGCAGCCATAGGGAATCTGGGGGTCCTCTCCATAAGCAGTGAAAATCAGGGTTTCTTCTCAGCCAGGTCTGTCCCATGCAGTTGTGCAGGGCAGGTCTGACTGAGCAGAGACACCAGGGTGAGCACATCACTCCTTGTCCTATACTATCAAAAGAAGGACAAGGGGGCAACATGCTTTTTGCCCAATGAAGCAGATCAGCTATGCCATGACATATGGCAGCACAGCTGATCCACTTCATTCAGCAACATGTGTTTCTAGCCACAGAGTCTGAAACCCTTGAACGTGAAGACAAGCAGCTAGCTTTGCAGGTGACATAACCAGGGTCCCCTCTAGTAAGGAGTCCCATCATGCAAGGGGACTGGGCATCAGATGGCACATCCCTGCTTTTCCCTCCCTACTTATGTACCTAGCGCAATTAAAAAAAACAAAAAACACATTAAGGGAGTTAGATACCTAACTCTATTTAAGGATACTGTTGATTTTTTTCCATAGGATTTGTGGGGCTGGGCACCTTCAGGCTTCTTTAGAAATCCCAGTCTGCTTCAAAAAGAAAAAAAACAAACATTGATATCAGCAGTTTTAGGATTTCACTGTGAATTTGTGCAGCACACTGGGATAGACTCAAGGTAGAAGACTCTAAACGAATGGGAGGGGGTAAATGTGTTACTATGACCAACTGCTTCACTCTCTTGAAGAAAGTTTGTGTGAAAGGAAAGGAATGAGTTAGCTAGTTTTCTGGAAGTTTGGTGATTGCAACAAGATAGTTCATGTCACTATCCATATAAGAACATTAAAGAGAGGTTCTGTTTGGAATCCAGCTTCATTACTGAACAGGAATTGATCTGCATTGTTTAAAAGGTGTAGGGCAATGTCCAAAAGCAGCCCTATGAGTTAATTAACTCTTTGTTATCACATAGTAAGCGGAGCCTGGGCCTCAGCAGTTTTGGTGGTGCTGCTAATTGCCATGTGGTGCTTACTCAGTTAAATATGTGCAGAGATGTGGTTGGGGGGAGGTGGCATTTGCAAAGTGATTGGGTGATTTTCTTGTCTTTCATTAGGTTCCTACCTTTTTGCACAGTGCTAAATATCTTACTCAGCAATGAAAGACCTCTGCAACTCATACAAATACTCCTGAAGCCTGGGCTAATTTTATGGGAAGAGGAAGAAAGCAGCTGCCTGTCCTAACAATTAGTTAGAAGCAGCAGCAGCAAATTTACAAACATGACTAATTTATTATTTGCTGGCAATAATAGCTTTCTATTAAAATAGGTAATATTGCTGAACCTGCTGTGAACCAATGCTTTCTTGTTGAGTAATCCAGTTCCTAGTTGGTTAATCAAAAGTTCCAGGATTATCTTGCTTCTGTGTTCATGGATGTGTTGGCTAGTGGTCTTCCTGGAGAATAAAAGTCATTGCAGCTGACAGACACGTGTTCATGAAAATGGACGTTGAAAACAACCGAAAACAAAGTCAAGCACTTTTAAAGTTTCAGAAATCAACTGTTTTGCTCCTAACTGATGCATCAGGATGTCCTGGTCATGAATGTTCATTCAACAAACCCCTTAGTGCTCTTACTTCTGAATACTGGATAGGAGTGGGCAAAACTTTGCAGTGCATCCTTCACATCAGCTTTCAAACAGAGAATGCATCAAGTGAGATGGACTTCTCTGTCCCAGTTCAACCAATAACTTTGATTGCTCCTGCTGTGTGACTTGGAGATTGCAGAGCAGTTGCTGAAGCAACCTCAAAATTTGAGCAGGAGACTTGTAGAACCTGCCAAGGGAAGCATAGTGGTTGGAGAGACCTACCACAAGCTTGAGGTGGGAAGAGAGTGTCGCATGGTAGAGACAACCTGGTGTGGAAGTAGTCTACAGGTTGGCAGGTGCTGAATTATGGTAGGGTGTGGCCAGCGTGGCAATACAGCAGACAGGGCCCTGGACCAACTCAGTGGACGGTGAGACTAGGGTTTGAACCTGAGACCTGAGTGACAAGACAGGTAATTTGATGGCTGAAGAATGTGCTGAGACCACTGGGACCTGTAGATGGAAAGAGCTATTGAGAGTGAGGGGATTAATAAAAATTGGAGCTATGATTGCATAGGAAGAAGAGCTAGGTAAAGCCCTAAAGACTAGGTCTCTCCAACCACTATGCTTCCCTTGGCAGGTTCCACAAGTCTCCTGCTCAAATTTTGAGGTTGCTTCAAGCCCTAAAGAGAGACTGCAACTATACAATCTTGTGTGGCAAAGTATTTTGGCATGATTTCCTCTGAGCTTAACTTCACAAGTAAAATGCTTAAGGAAGCTTAAGGAAGCTGAAGTGGGCATTGAACAAACTGTGCATCAATTAGAGGCCTTAAAGCATGTCCTCATAAGCTGGTATTCCTATAAGAGAGTTTAAAGTGTCTTGATTTCTGTTAAGGAATTGAATGATGAGCTAGAAAGTGAAGATAGTGTCACAGGGGAAAAAACACTTTGGCAAATAGCCAACCAGTCGGCTGCAGACTTAGACCTCCTATTGGGCTCTGTCTCTCGAGCCCCTTGAATCTTGAATTTCCTGGCTGCACAATGGAACATAAAATAAGACAGGAGGAAAATCTCAACAGCCAGAGAGGCTGGAGCCTGTTGGACCCTTTCCCATTTTTCCCATTAAACAATCATTGGTGGAAAAAATCAAATTGCGTAGCATAGAAACTAAAACACATACTGAAGGGAACTCCAAAGCACTGGGTAATGTAGGGTGATTTGCTCCTCTTTCTTCCCCTTTTTTACTCCTAAGAATTTGTTGTCCTGCCTGCACAATACCCAGGAGAATATTGGAGAGCACATACCTCAGAAAAGCTTGCAGAGTGGTGGTTGGACCTGAGATAGTGGGTTTGCTGGGTTGGATTCCTAATCCCTGCATTAAAAAAGCCTATTGGTTACAAGAAAAATAAAATAAAATCCACCTTGGCAAACATCTCAGAACCTAAAACTTCCTACTCTAAGAAGCAAGCACAAATAACTGGGGTATAAGGACTGTTACTTTCTTGTGCTTCTCTCTTTAGTCAACATTACTCAGACGATGAAACCCAAATTACTCAGACCCCAGACCAAGCTGCTTGTCATGTTCAGTTTTGGCTTATGCCTGGATACCTCAAGATCCTTTCAAGGGTGCTGCAGGTTGCTATATAATGTTAGCACTGTAAATTGTGCAGGGTAGATTGTGGCAACCTTCTTGTGGTCTACCCCGTCAGTACCTCTTTGAGGGAAGCTATTGCTGCACTTTTGTCATTGCCCCTGCATTCGGATTGCTACCTGCCGAACAGCTTGTGGGACTGCTAGTGGGGTTCCCACACCAAGCATGGTGCCCTTTTTAGGGTGAGTGGTTATAGACTCGGCCACATACCATTAGTAAACAATGACTCTCCATCTACTTTCCTACAATTCAACATTGAAGGAAACAGCATACTAAGCTCTCTGTCGTTACTCAGAATGCTGCTGAAGACAATGCAGCTCTCATTCTCCTTCAGGAAACGCACTACAAATAAACCTGACAGACTAGATCTGCAAGGATTTAGTCCGGCTGCCTTCACACTCAGCAAGACCCAAGGCCTTGTAACCTTCATCAGAAGAGACACTGATTAGTCTTCCTCACCAGACAATAACACTGAGTGGCTCGCTACCAAGATCAGTGACACTTCCATCGTCAATGTCTATAAGCCTTCAGGAACTCCACTATCTCCTGCCCAGCTGCCAACAATCCAACACCCATGCATTGTATCTGGTGATTTCAACTCACAGCTCACACACTGGGGCTATAAGAACATAAAACTTGATGGGCAGTTCTTGGCTAACTGGGCTTCAACAAACAACTTGTACCTGCTATTTGACTCTAAAGAACCTGAGAGCTTTGAATCAAGAAGATGGCAGACGACTACCAACCCTGAGCTGGCTTTCTCAAGTGTAAATGTCAGCTGTCAGCCTACCAGATGAGTGCTGGAGAAGTTCCCACAGTCACAACATTGGTCGTACACCTATGCTTTGTAGCACCAAAGAACAGCAAACCATCACTTAGGTGGCACTTTTGCAAAGTCAGATGGAAAAAATTCAAAACTGATACAGACTCTGTTGCTGGATCACTGCCAAGCCCGTGGAATACAGATGTGAATACATCTTAATCTGTGTTTTGTGACATTATTCTTAGATGTGCCAAGAATAGTATCCCCAGAGGATATAGGAAAAATTATTTCCCTGGCTGAGATGATGAATGCCAACAGCTGTATGAAAGTTTCATCTCAGCCAATCCAGAGCAAGTCAACAATGATGCCACAGAGCTCATCAACCATCTAGACAGAGTCAGAAAAGCCCAATGGGAAGAAATAATCGAGTCAATTTCTCACACTTCAGCCAGAAGGCTTGGCAGAAGGCAAACCAGCTCACGGGAAAGAAATGAAAGTGTAAGCAAATGTTAAATCAAAGCTGAAGCTATTGCAGCTCAACTTGTGCATGATGGCCATTACGTCAAACCTGACAAGGAATTCACTAGACAGATAAAGAAAGAAGTTAAACAGCTCTGGAAGACTCATGGCCCCAATGCTCAGCTGTCTGGATAATTCAGTACTGAGGAAATGAAGGCAGTCCTTAAGCTTTTAAAGACCAAAAATCGCCCTGGCCTGACGCCATACATGCAGAGTTTCTTCATAACTCTGGGGAGATGATGATCATCCCTCACAATTGGAGAAAGGCCATGGTCATTGCAGTCTAAAAGCCTAACAAGCCCAAGGATGATGCAAAGAGCTATAGACCTATCTCCATCCTGTGCATTCCATTCAAGCCATTGGAACACCTCACTTATGAGTCTACCCCATAATTTATCCACAGATTCCTAAGGAACAGGATGGTTTCAGATGTGGAAGATCAACAGTGGAGCAGGTAACTCTCCTTACTCAAGACATTGAAGAGAGTTTTGAGGCTGGGGAGAACTCGGTCGATGCTGTCCTGGTGGACCTCACTGTTGCATATGATGCTGTCTGGCTCCATGGCCTCTACTACAAACTCCTCCAAATAGCTGACAAAATGATAATCAGCTTTATTATGCTCATGCTTCAGAACCACAGTTTCACTCTGAAGACCATTAATGGACAGGACACCACCCTAGAAGTCTTAAGAATGGCACCCTGCAAGGCTTGGTACTTTCTTCATTGCTTTTCAATGTGTACATTGCTGGCCTGCTTGATACCCAGCCCCAGAAGTATGGCTATGCTGATGACCTGGATCTCAACAAATAAAACAAGCAATGGGAAGCCACTGAATCCATTTTGACATCAGACATGAGCACCCTTGCTGGCTACTTTGATCACCATCATCTCCAGCTCAGCCTTGCTAGAGCAGTGGCAACAGCCTTCCACCTAAATAACAACCAAGCAAAGAAAGAAATAAAAGTCAATATTGGCAGCTGGACACTTGAACATTCTTACACTGCTACTTATTTAGGAGTCAAGCTGGACCAGACGCTTACCTACTGCCAGCATCTGGAAGGGGTTCAGGGAAATGTTAACAGCAGAGGAACTGTTAACATTCTGTTGCCTTGCTGATACCACCTGGGGTCAATTTTCAAACACTTTGCACCTCCGCTTTGGCACTTCTATATGCTCCTGCTAAATACTGTGCACCACTGTGGGGGCCAGAGCACGCTAAGTTAGTGGATTCCAGCCTGAACAGTGTCATGAGGACCATTGCCTTATGCCAACCCTAGCTGACTGCTTACCAGTTCTCTCTGACATCTGAAGACAAGCTGCTACCCTGGCCCTAGGCCTCGAAGGCCAAGATCCACACCTTCCTTTGCACTCCAGCCTAGTGAATTCCCCGCAGGTTGTGGAGAACCCCTGCTGTTCCCACAGCTCGCAGTCTTCCTTTTGCCCTCCACCCCTGCAGACCACTCTCCTGAGTCAGTCAGCTTGACTCCAGTCCCACTCGCTCTTCTCTCTCTTGCAGGTACTAGTGGATCCTTTCTCTGTGGGACCTTCTCTTGGCCTGAGGACCTGTCAGGTAAATCTCTCTTCTCTTCCTCAACTCCTTGCTTCGCCAGTCTTGTCAGCGATCTGTTCCAGCGATGGGTTTGCTGCTCCTGGCGTCCCACTGAATCTCTTCACACCATGCCCCAGGGGACAAAATAACGCCCCCCCTGCCATGGACTTAAATAGCTGCTGGCTCCTAATCAGTCAACATTCACCCTGGGTGCGATCCCCTTCCCAACTGTGTCTACTAAGTAATTAACTTTGCCCTGTCCCTGCTCTGACTCTCTCCTGCACTCACAACTTTGTAGCATCAAAGGAACAGGGCTGTCCTTGCCGTTACAGACCTCTCCAATGATGCTGGCTGCAGCTGTGGTGCTCAAGCTCAGACAGCAGACCACATTATGAATACCCTTATGACCCTCCTTCAGGCACCCAAGGTCTTATTGGCCATTCTACCTGTTGCTGGCTTTCTGGCTCTCATGCTTCCAACATAAGAGTGTAGTGACATGCTTCATCATTATCAGCACTGTTAAATGTGCAAAGATGATTCATAACGAGAAACATAGGGGGGCCCCCTGATGAGCGTGCATGTGAAGGGGTGCACATTTCCTGCAGGGCAATAGCAGCGGCACATATTTTTGTGCCACTATTTGTCCCCAGGCATGCCCCTGTGCTCTTACATGTGGTGAAGTGAGATGGGTGGGGTAGGGGAGGCTGGGGCCTGCACCTGTGCTAGCCCCAGAAACCTTACCTGGGGTCCTGGGGGCCTCCTGGGGCAGCAGCAGCAGCACTGAGCTGGCCACTCGGGCCAGCCAGGCTCCCTTTCTAGTGGCACATGCTGCTGCCACATGCACCATGCCACTTTTTTTACTGGTGGGATTTTTGACACTGGTATTTCCTGCTGCACTGCAAATTTACAGCATAGCAAACTGGTGTACATGATCCATGTGTAGTTTGTGGCGCTTCAAACCCAGATATTTCACATAGGAATCTTTAATGTTAAAAACATTTTGACCTGTTTTTTGTCTTTCTGAGCTTTTTACAACAGAATTGCTCCACTATTTTTCTGTAATGAAACAATTGAGTGACAATTAAGAGATGATATTTTCCAAGGGGATGTCTTGAGTCTATCATGAGATGCCTTAACTATAAAAAGGAGAATCACTTCAGGAAGCTGTAGAGCCAATGTGCTAATAAACAAGATCTCTGTTCCTGGCTCCTTGTGTTGCAAACTTCTAGTTGCAGAGTGTCACAAGTCAAAGAGCAGTGAAGAAGCTGCCACCTAGAGAATAAAGTGTTGTCTGTTGGTTAGAACAGTCCGTAGGGAGGTAGATACCATGGATTCCAGTCCACAGCCCAAGGCCTTCCCCTGCATTTTATAGGTGACCTCTGCCCCAGCACATTATGTAGCCTGGTACCCAAGGATGTCACCAAGAAAGTGAATGTCCAGGTCATAATGTATTAAAGGCATGAAATTCCACAGCGTCACTGACCCTAGAGTATAATCCTTACTTTATGGCACAACTGGTTGGAACCAGTCTTTGAGCCATAGCATCTTGATACAAAATTGCTCTGAACATCTGAAATTATGAATTCCTCTGCAGTGTGGTGAAGAGTGGCATGATAAATTCCAAAGGAGTTAGAATTTATGGAATTTCTATCCCTTAAATTTTTAAGTGCAGGCGAAACAGACACTTGGCTGGCACGGTTTAGTTAAGGAGGATCTTGTTTTGGGCAGAGGGCTGGACTAGATGACCTCATGAGGTGTACCTCACAAGTAAAATGTTTCAAGAAAGTGAAGGGGATACCAAACAAATGATGCATCAACTAAAAGCTTTAAAGAATTTCCTTGTAAACTACAGTTCTGATAAGGGACTTGTACATGTCCTGATGCCTTGGAGCTGGCAAACAAGCTAGTTTCCCAAAAGAAAAAAGTATGAATCA
This sequence comes from Alligator sinensis, assembly GCF_000455745.1. Classification (NCBI taxonomy): domain Eukaryota; kingdom Metazoa; phylum Chordata; order Crocodylia; family Alligatoridae; genus Alligator; species Alligator sinensis. Next base: position 2,652,794 of record NW_005841893.1, read on the forward strand.
CAAACAGAACATTTGATTATGAGACCAGAGCTGAATCATTAACTAATCAGGAAAGATATGAAAGTCAACTTTTACTGTCATCTTTTGGATGATGCCACTTGAAGGAAGGTTTTTGCAACTTGAGGAGAACAATTGTTCATGCACATCTGAAACTCCAAAAAACATCCTGCAAAGATCACAACAGCATTGCATCGTTTTAAACAAGGCATTAGAAGCTGGACAGGCTAATTCTCTTCCATAAAAGCCTTGGATCTTTACAATCAACTTCAAGCTTTCAGTTGCCTAATCTGGAACCAGCAGAAACCAGTTCTGTAAAAAAGCAAGCTTTTTATCCTTGTTTCTAAGGCCCCAGACAGATGTTACACTTAAGACGTGATTACCTGGTTAATCACATTTTAAGTTGTAACCTGGACATGCATCCATTCAATTAATGGCGTGATAATGAGGAATAAGCCAGAAAGTTATTACACAAAATATATGTAATAACTTTCTGGCCAGTTCCTATCATGCCTTTAATTGTGGCCAGTGCCCCACAATTGAAAGCCAAATTGGGGAGACTACTGATCTCAAAGATGCCACCCACAAGTCTGAATGTATTAAAGCAAGAAAAATGAAATTTGCTAAAGAGACTAGCTGCTAGTTCCAGGTCTTTTGTTGGTGAGGGTAGGGAACAGCTCTCAAAGTCTGGTTGTATGTTTATTTCCAAGTCCTTCACTTGGTTTCCAAGTTGCGTTATCATCAATATACAAGAGATTAATTTAATTCTCTCAGCATTTTATTAGGGAGAGAGTGGTTAAAAAATATTCCTGTCTACTTTAAAGTGTAGCTTAAAGTTGGCATGCCCTGAAGGACAAACACTTGCAGGATCTACATAGCATTAATTTCTGGTCTTGGTGACAAACAACAGTTGCTAGCGCTTTGTGCTAATAGGACCATTTACCAGCAGCAGCAGCAGCAGCTCAGCACTTAATACAGTAGAGTTCTCAACTCCAGAATCTATCCCTAAAGCTACATTTCTGCTCTTCCCCTACTTCTGAGCAGGAGCAAATGACAACTTCTGCCAGGTAGATTCCTAATTAGGGCTCTCTACAGTGCCACATACCTTTTATTATCAAGGAAGGTAAATGATCACAACATCCTGTAGTTGGGCAAGGGTTGTTACTTGAGATTTACAGTCAAAATAGTTTTATTTTCTTTGTTTGATACAAAATACATCTATGTACAAAAATGTTTAGACAGCATTTCTAAGTCAGGTTACATCAAAAAGATGCCATAGATCTGTATTAATTTGGCTTACATATGGCATGTAAACAGGACTGGCCCCAGAGTAGCTAAGTTTGTCAAACATCATTTTTAAATACATCATGCGCATGAGAGACTTGCTTTTGTAGAGGGAATGAAATCTGCAATAAGTGATTTACCCAGTCAGGAATCTGGCTCTTACTAGCTTCTGAACTCCAACCAAAATCAAATATATGGTATATATTTATGTATGTGCACATACACAGAGTCCTTTGTGTATATATTGTTCCATGTATAAAAAGTTGGTTTACCAACACGTGAAAGTCCAGAGAGAAGCACACTGTGATGACAGAAGCTCTAGCAAGCGCCAAACACCCTGCATCATATACATAATATACAGGTTGGATAGTCTGACACCTCATGAATAGCTTGAATAATGCAGTTCATCTCTATCTACAAGGCCAAGAACATTTACAAGTCTTCCATGAGTCTTGCCAGGGACAACAAGCTGCATCAAAGTAGTGCGAGACTACAAGCTATATAGTTTGTACAGAGCTCATCAACCTCATGTCCAAAGACAAAGGGGGCATTATTCTTTGCAAGTTATGGTGTCCAAGGCCAGAAACGCAGCCTTGCCTGCTGCTCCTCATTTTTCTGATGCCTTATTGTAAGCATGTAGAAACAGGATATAAGAGACAAGATCATCCCACTTGGAGGTTGTTCTGAAGACACTTATATTTGGAGGGCAAGTCCCTCCTGCCCTGGAGGGACAGGAATGTTTGCCCTCCAAATAAAACAGTCTGCAATATTTGGCAAAATGAATGGATACACTATAGAATACAGTACATATTCCTTGTAACCACCATCTCCTGCGGGTCAACTTATGTCTTCCAACAGTATTGAGAACAAAGATGCATTCATTTTTTAGTTGGACAACAACTCGATCATTTCAGCTCCACTTGATTGTTAGTCCCACTCTTTTTGAAGGAGAAAAAGGAAATAAATTCACACAATCTTATAGCTTTGGATGGTTTTACTGCATTTTCCCCCAAAAGAATACATTTAAAGAAACATCAGCAAGTTAAAATGCATGTGTGAAATCCCAGAAGTCACACTAACAAACTTTCATGGGGTGAGAATTTCACCCCAGGAATTTAAACAATACAGTCAACTGCTGTATTTACTAAGAATGCAATGGGTTAGTGAAACTCAATGAAATTGTAAGAGACATTGGCCTGTCCCTAGCTCATGCTGGTTTTGAGTGCATTTATTTTCACTCGCCTGATACAACAGAAAGCAGCTTTTCCATTTTATGCAGTAGCACAAGGTTGCAGTGCCTGGTTTGCACACACGACCTAGGAATGTTCACGTTCACAGGACAAATGGGTTTAAATGCACTTTTCATAGACATTAGGGCTGGAAGGGACCTCGGAAGATTGAGTCCAGCCCCCCACCCAAGGTGCAGGTGGTCAGCTGGGGTCATAGGATCCCAGCAAGATAAACATCCAAATTTCTCTTGAAGGCGTTCAAAGTAGGTGCTTGAACCACCTCCGGTGGCAGCCTATTCCAAGCATTGGGAGCTTGGACAGTAAAGAAGTTTTTCTTTATGCCCAGCCTGAAATGGTCATACAGGAGTTTGTGACCGTTTGACCCTCCAAATTGCCCAAATATTAGGTTGTGAAGGACCATTTATTGTAAACCTGGTTGTACTGCTTTAAAATTATGGCTGTAGAACTGCACAGAGGGATTGAAGATGGAATTTTCAAGTGACTAAGGTGGTTAGCTGATCTCGAATAGGAGTTGGGAACCTAACTCAGCCTATTTTGAAACTAGACATTTAGGACTTAAAAACCATGGATACCTATAGACATACTTGTTTGTATCATAATTAGAATGTGTTGGAGCAGACTCAGTTAATTAGAATGCTTCAGCACCACCTCACCATCACGTGCCTTAAGCCCCCCGTGTGTTTCAAAATGGCTGTGGGGGTGCTTTATCTAAACTTTGTTGAATGAGTTAGTGCCCTGCAACCATTTTGAAACATGGGGCAGTTGGGGTGGGGGGTGCTTAATACATGTGATGGTGAGCCATTTTAATTAGAGTGGCTGTCCTGACTTTCTTCCCCTTCCCTACTTCCGAGCACGTGTATAGGCAGCCCATGGCTCTACCCACCACCTCCTGCCTCAGCAAAAATAAGTCTCATGAATTGTCTAAATCTCTTGCAGAAATGCATCTCATCTGCTCTCTCCACTACATTAATGGGAGATTTAAAATGTTGTTGCATTTAAACATTTATAAACCCCTTCCTTATTTAGCTAGAACCACTTAGAACCTGATAAGAAAAATAAAAAACTTCCCAGAAAAACAAACAAACATAACCAAAGCTAAATTACCCAGGTATTTGTGTGAGATTCATTTTGATGTGACATTGTTCTGGTGAGTTGTGCAGTTAAATAACTTTTTTGTAATATCGGAGGAGCTACAGCATCAAAGTGCTGGAAACAAACGTCAAAAAGCACATGCTGCTGTCAGCCAGGGCCTGCTCCTGATAGTCAATAGCGAGGTGGTTAGAGCACTAGGTCCCAGCACAAGTATTTGGATAATCGCATGGCTCCCTGAGAAGGAAAATCAAAAGGTCATTTTCAGAGTTATGGTGGTGGAATATTCCTGTGCTGTGAGGATTTGGACTGAAAGTCACCAGCCTGCAGCAAGCAGGCTTGCTTATAAAGCTGCAGTCAGTGGGGCAGAAGTTGCCAGCTCCACCGTGTGCCTCCATCTCAAGCACATAAAACACTGCTGGAATAAGCGATCTCTTGGAAACCAAAAGGCACTTCCTCAAGTGCACCCACTATAGCAGGGCTCTTTTTCCTTTCTGGCACATGTAGACAGACTAGGGCTGCGCGACACTTCAGCAGCCGATTCAATTTGGAGATTTGACCCGATTCAGGGACCAAATTTCCAAATCAAATTGGGACACCAATTAAAAGCTCCAAATTGATTTGATACATCCGAATCAATTTGGAAGATTCGGCGATTCAGCCAAAGACTAAACAGGCAGCTGACACAGCTGCCTCCAGCTGGTAAGTCTGTTGGGGAAGTGGGAGGAAGGGATTGGGGCTGGAACAAGCTGCCCCACCAGGGCAGGGGGGCACGGGACTCAGGGAGGGGGGTGGAGGGGTACAGGATGCGGGTGCGGCTCGCTTGGGGTGGAAGAGAGCAAGTGGCAGTAGGGCATAGTTTCCACTCCTGGTGCTACTGTGGCCGAATCCTGCACCCCACCCGAAAGCCAGCTGGGCAGCACCTGCCCCCTCTAAGTCCCCCCTCACCAGCAGCACCTGCCCACCCCACCCCACCCCAGCTGGGCAAGCGGTGGCAGCACCTGAGACCATGCTCCCAGCGCTGATGTAGGCACAGCAGCACTGGGAGCGGGGGCTACGCCCTGCTGCCACTTGCCCAGCTGGTGTGGGGGGGGGCACGAGATGCAGGCATGGCAGCCACATGCACTAATCTCAAGCATATCTGGTGACAGCAAACATGGTCCTGGGTCTTCCCCCCTGATGCTTGAACTCAGCGTTTCTTTCTTCTCTAAAATGAGCAAGGGTAAGCAAACACCCCTACTTCCCCCAACCTCTGGGAAGAAAAGCCTGTTTTCCTATCCCAAATAAATGAGAAATCCAAAATTTGACTTGGGTACCCCTCATCAGGTACACTGTGACACTGACAACCTGAAGAGGCCAATAGTACAGCTTTGCATCCCATATGAAATGTACTAGCCATTCTCTTGTGTGACAAAAGCCACTCAATATGCATGCAGCATGTGAACCACTGCACTAAGAGCTTCTGCAATTTAACAAACAGCATAATGAAAACAAGGTCATGCCAACACTGCAAATATAATCACTCCTGACCTGTAACTGGTCTTTTCTATTGTAACCTATGCACTGGCTCTAAAATCAGAGCTGGCACTAACAAGGATTTATCCACACTACCACTTGAACAGCAAACAGGCTTCTGCTTCTACTTCTGCTTTGCTTGAAGTATTATTTGAATCACCATTTTGCAAACATTCTCTTAACGGAGGCTTTGCTGAGATACAGGATTTTCCTGTCTCAGAACCAAGGGTTCTCTCATGACTTGACAGCATTTATTGTAGTGGTTTTTTTAATTTTTGTACATTCAGGTAATAACTGACATCCTAATAGAATGATTAAGAGATAAGATGCTTTAATTGTACCACATTTAATATAAACATCTATTATTTAACTGTTTACCCTGGAGTAAACAAAATCAAAACAAATGCTACCTGTGAAAATTACAAGGTTTGCCATCTTTAACTCTTGTAATTTTGTTAGATTTATACTCAGTTCATCACTACCATCATCATCACCACCATTATTGTTTTAAAAATAAACCTCAACCATTTATCATGTAAGCATTTGGTAATACACAAACATGCATGCCTGAAAAAATAAAATGATGCATGTCCATATCATTCCAGTCCATGGGGAGTCGATTATCAAACAGGCTATAAGGCCATCATAGAGCAGACCATAGCTCCCATCACCATGGAAATATATTTTCTCTTGTACTAACAGCTTACTCATTTACTTAAAGTAGATATTTGTACAGAACATCACACCTATTAAAAGCCCCCTTGGTTGTATTCTAACACGTTCTCACATAAATAGCCATTTCATTCTGGTTACAGGCTCTAGAGCCTACAAGTACAATGACAACAGAAAACTGAAACAAAAACAAGTGTAAGAAGGATTTTGTAGCTGTGTGAAATGCTCCGGAGTGGTGAAGCTCAGTGGTAACTGAGTGGCTACTTTGTGAATTGTAGTAAATACTACTAAATTCTCTTCAATGAGTTTTCAGAAGATGGAAAGTCATTATGACATTTTGGTGTTTGCATCTGGGGCCCTGATCCCATAACAGTCCCACAGATTTCAAGCATAGAGCAGCATAGCTATGCAGCTGTATATGGCGTTTTCAGGATTGGGACCTTGAAGTGTCCATGTGGGTTAGGATTTTCTTACCTGTTAGTTTGCTTCCCAACTAGATGCATGTTTTTAAGCACAACTGATGGTTCTGTTTCCCCCCACGTCTTTGTTGTTTAAAAGAACAGTTTAACATAAGAGACACCTAGGCAAGCATTTGAATAGTACAATTTTAGTTATAGAGGTTTTATTACTCTTAGCTTTCAAATTTTAAAAATATAAACTCTCTAAAGTGCATCATCAAACTCACAATGTATAGAAGCTATCTGAGATCAGAGCAATGTGTCATGTAAACAGAAGTGGCAAAGCACTCAGGAAATGCTACAGTCACATCAGATTAGAAGGAAATTATTCGGTCCCCTAAGCACTGTCCCATCGAGACTTGTCAGGGTCAACAAAATGGTTCAATTATCAGGACACCATGGAAACAGTGTTAAAAACCCAAACCCAAATACATTTCTTGTTGTCCCATAATTTGTGCAGCAAACCCAGCTGAGAGTGAAAGGCTCCATATGGACCATAAGGACTGCCACTGTCATTCCGGAGTAAGACAGTAAGAACCTGATTCAGTAAAGCTCTTAAGCACTTGCTCAAGTTAACTCCTACCCAGCAGAACATTAACCACCAGCTTAGCTTTAAGCACAAGCTTACTTCAGTTGGATTTAGGCACAGGCTTAAGTGATTCATTGAACTGAGGCTTAATAGTACTGAAGTCAAACAGCAATATTGACTTCTCAATAACCCATCTTTGTTTCTCAGCCAAACCATTGTACTACTAACAATGATGGTTAAGCCCCAAATGCCCAATCCTCCCATATTCCCAGTGAATTGAAATAGAACAAGGTGGGAGCACGAAGGCAAAACTATGGGTTTGCTAGAAAGCAGTTTTCCCAGTCCCATTCTGGACACTATCAGGGAGTTGGCCAATTGGGCCTGTATTTTAAAAGCTCAACTGACGGTGCAGGTTTTGATTTGTATTTTGGAAATAGAGCTAGCTAAAGATGATGGTTTTCTGAGATACAGGAGTGCTCCCTACCCCCAAGTCAATGGAGGCTGTGTGTTCAACACTTTGGAAAACTAGCCCCTAGATTGGGCACTCAAATACTAGAGACCACATTGGAAAATATAGACTTCAGTCTCTTCAACTTCTGCTGGTTTTTTGGTGGATGGGAAAGTTCTGTAACCTAAATTAAATGCATTTTATGACTGGTAAAACCCCAGAATCAAGCTAAAACAAACAAAACAACCGACCCACCTTGCTTACACAACCTCTCACAAATGGGTGTCAGCTTTGGACCCATCTTTAACATACTACTTCTCAGGGGCATTATGTATTGCCTAATAGAGGTGTAGACTATTGGTGGAGATGTGGGAGAGGATGGCAGAGACGTTTCTTTTTTTAAAAGGTTATGGCATACAGAAGAGGCCTTATAAGAGGCCTTATAATTGTTCTGTATCCATTGTGGCAAGAACTAGCGTAACAGTGACTGGGGGAGGTGGGGGACGATTGGCTTAAGGAACACAAACAAACTGAAAAGTATTACAGGGCCAGATTGTCCTTAAAAGCATGTGCAGTGTAGGTGACTTGTTTGAGGGCTAGCCACAACTGCAATGGCTCCACTCAACTTCCATTGCATTAGCTATTGGATGGGTTTAGGATATGCCAGCATGCTCCACCAACATAGCAAGGGATGGCATCAGAATTCTCACCCCAGTTCCTTTAGCAGTGCTGCCCTGCACACTCTGGGCTGTGTATATCTTCAAGTTCAAGTCCTTAAGAATAAAGGAGGGAAACTGTAGAGCACAAGGGCTTGTTACAATAGAAAGGGGAGCCCTAAACCATACTCCTTTCCCTCCCTCATTCAGCAAGTGTCTAACGAGCATCTGATACAAGTTTCTCTAACAAACCAGAGTGAAAACTCTAAAGTGTTGACTTGAAAATGGCAAGTGCTGCATCCTGACCTCAGCCATAAGGCACTTCAAAGGTCAGAAACTGAGAGAGAGATTTTCTCTTCTGGCAGCATTCTCTGCTCTGTACCCGTCAATCAGTGCTGCAATTCATTTGGTCTTGCCATCTAGATGCATAAAGGGACAACGTTTAAAGATAGAGTATACATACGACAAATGTATGGACTGTCTAGTTCACTATTTAATGTCAGCATGATAACAGAAGCTGGGTGACACATACAAGTTAATATGTGCAGATCGTCAATCTGATTATTAAATTTCTGAACCAGGAGATCCATGGTGATAAAACAGATAATTCATTTGATCATGTCACCAAAACTACTACAATGCAACTGGATTCAAACTGCTGCCAGGAGAAGCTCCCTTTTGACCTCATTGCCCACTCACAATCTTGATGTCAAAGTGCTAACTTCCAATTTGAAGTTCTAGTAAGCACACTGCTGAATTCCTTTGCTATGCAAATTAGTTGCAACTATTATCTAGCCCAACAGAAAACGTGGGTAAGAAAACCCAGAAAAATAAACAGCCCTGGGAAAGGCCACAGCAAAGGCCAAATGCAGCAGGCAGGGTGCAGTGACAGTTCTTCACCAGTGAAATGGTGCAAGTCAAAAGGCTAAAATTCCAAAACTACGGGTAGCTTGAGAGCCTGAGCAAATATTACTGCAGCTACAAAAGAACAGTCTTCGTGCTTCCCAACATCTTAGATCAAACTCGTTTGGTAAACCAGTGGACGTCACTTGGCATTTCACTGCTAATTCAGACTAGTTTGCCTCTTGCTATGGTACTTTGGAAAAAATAATTCATCTGACCGATATTCTAAACAGTACAGGATTTGAAAGTGAATCAAAGCAAAGGACCCTCCTAAATGCAGTCTCTGAGCACAGCATCATCTCTCTCTCGCTGGCAAGCTCCAGTTTGGACGATGGGCCTGGAGGCAGGGTGGATGATAGGCAAGTCCAAAGAATGACTGAAGCCACACTTCCTCCCCCTCCCACCTCCAGAAATGGCTGTTCAGTTCTTGGACAGCTGCTAAGCCTCTTGTTGTCAGGCTCCTGCTGCGTTCTTCATGTGATCATTCTTTTGGCTCGGTCTCTTCTTAACCTAGATGCAAGGTCAGATCACCTTCTTTACATGATCCTGGAGCTAATATCTCTTTTACTGATCAGGACCTCCAGCAGCCGCAGCTTTGCCTTCATCTGCTTGTATTCATTGTAATCCTCAGCCATAGGAGTGCGATCTTCTTTCTGGACATATCTGAAAAAGAGCCAAGAAGGGGACATGAGTGATTTCTGAAAGAATGTTACTTGCCTCGGCTGTGAGATACGTCTTTCTTTTCTAGTCAACAAGAGAAAAAATGAATTGCTGTTTAACATCCAGAGGGGAAAGAGGGGAACAGAAACTCATGCTATAAGGTGGCATGAAACACAAGACTCTCCAGAGGCAAAAATGATGATGATGATGATGATCCTGGTAGCCTCAAGTCAAGAGATATTTCTATTTTTGATCAAGAACTTGTCCCCTGTTCTATTGAAACTTTCATGTTCTTCTTTCACAGCAGCTTGGGTGGTGGGATCTGGGTCACAAAATTTGGGAAGAGATTTCATTTCAAAGCTGCTCAGATATTTTAGAAGATATTTCTGTGGATAGTGGACTGGGACAAGAGGGCTGGTCAAAAATGCATAAATAGATTCCTTTATCATGTGCGTGTCCCCAGTGACTAACGGGTCTAAAATGGTGAAAACTGGGGTGCGGTGATGGAGAGCTTACTGTACATGCATCTGGGAGCCAAGACCAGACCTCTTAGGTGTGAAAGGGGGCGAGACTCCCTCCTAATTCCCCCCTGCATGTCACCAACAAATGTGTGTTGAGCTGTGGTAGGGGGAGGGGCGAGTTGGGAGAAGCTTTTGAAAACTTTCTATTAGGTTAAAAGTATAAAAATCACTTTGGCGTGTAAGAGCCATTGCCTTTCAATAGAAATTAAATGGGCTTAAACAGTGTGTGGTTCGTAGAGGTAAAATTTTGAAAGGCACTTAGGTTTTTAAGTCACTGGAAGGACTCTCACAGACTTCAATGGGCTTTGGATTAGGCACGTTAAGGATTATGACCACTATTCTATAGGCTGTACTAGTGCAATGGAGTCCCATTTTTGGCTGGTCCTTGGATTACTGCAATTAATTCACTGAAGAACACTTCAGGCACTTCCTATCTTCACAGCTCTTTGCAGACCCTATGCATTATTAGTTGTAGTTACTGTTAGGGCTAGATGGATGGATAAGAAAAGAATTACCTTCCATTCTGACGGAAAAAATTATCTTCAAAGTCTCTCAATTTTTTTCTGATCCGCTTTTTGTCTTCCCTGACTTCTTGAAGCTGCTCTAAGAGTTCTGGCCTGTAGGGTTAACATATTATATTATATGCACGTAAGTGTGGAACACAAATTACAAAGAACACTGAAACCAAAGAGGTACAGTACATCTTCAAAAAAATTATAAGAGCCTAACCTTGAAGACACTCCCTAGCAACTCTGTGAATAGCATAATGTTCTGTGTTATGGATTTAATTCAGTAAAATCCTTAAACTTCTATTTAGTTTACACCTACAAGTAATCCCATTCCTAATCACTAAGGGTGCCTGTACATGTGCAGGGAGGCTGCTCCGATGCATTTGCAATAACAGCGTGTTGGAGCAGACTCAATTAATCAAGTCTGCTGCAGCATGCTAATTAGCATGCTCCAGCCAGCCTCCACTTCTCATGTATCAGTGTCCCCACACGTCAAAATGGTGGTGAGGGCACTTTAACTAAAGCTCGCTCAATGAGCTTTAAAGTATCTCTGCCGCCATTTTGAAACAGGGATGCTGATACACAAGACATGCCGGGCACTTTAATTAGAGCAGCTCTCAGAGCTAGTCTAAAGTGCCATCCCCTCGACCCCCAGAGCACATGTAAAAATGCCCAAAAGTAGTTAGATAAGGTTCCTATGTCCTTAGACCAACACAGCTACAACCACACCCTTTAAAGTAGTTAAGCATGCATTAAACTTTTACGACTGCAGTCCTACTGATTTCAATGTAGCGAAGCAGACAAAACTGCCATCCCAAAACCTGGGTATGAATTAAAAAAACAATGCATTTGTCACAAATAAATGAGCACATGGCTGAAAAGCGACTTTCCAAGCTGGTCTAAAATAAACTTGACATACATAGATGCAGCATGAAGGTTAGACAGCCCCAAGTCCTGGCCACTCTTTGAAGGCATTTTATCATCCACTGGGGAAATGAAGCCATCAGCATCATCTTCTAGCTGATCCAAGAAGCTACGCATGCTGAAATCCGTTTTCACTGTGATTGTGAAATCTGGTTTCCCATTGCTGTCATCTTCTGAACCTTCCTCTTCCTCCTACAGAGAGAGACAGTGCCCCCAGATCAAAACATGCCAATACTTCCTTCAGCTGAAAAATGTTTTATTATTTCACCACATGCACTGGCATATAGACACAGAAAGAGGTGGACAGACAGAGCAAGCACCTGAACTGTTAAGATTTAAAATGAGCAAGAATATCAGCACTAAAACTCCCGTCACAAAACACTGTTAGGTGTTACAACTACCACAGACTAAGCTGTTAGTAAGATGCAGTAAGTGTTGGAATTAAAGCAGCGAAAATCTCAGTGGAACGTGTGCTGAAGCATGTTGTTGAACTGGTGACAAACAGAGCCATTTCCTTTAATGTCATGCCCATTTCAATTTTAGTATTTTTATTACTTCTGTAAGTGGGGTCTCCCTTTCAAACCTATGTCTCCTAGTACTTGATTCATTGGAGAAGTGACCAAACCACATTCAGAAGTGGCATAATTCCATACAGATCTCTCAAAATCAATGATTTATAAATTCACGCATTTACAGGAGGTCAGGACTTGGCCTCCAGTCTTGTGTTTATGACACAGATCTTTGCCAGGGAAATAGAATATCTAGTAACAGACAAGAGTTACTACTCAAGTGGAGAGCTGAGAAGGGCCATTGCCTGAGAAGGGAGAAACTAAATAAAAATCCCAGAGAAAGCTGAAAACATCTCAAGAAAAGCTGCAGGGAA
>NW_005841893.1:2665122-2694599 GCF_000455745.1 Alligator sinensis
TGGCCTTTAATGAAGGATTAGATTTTAAAGCGTTTCTGGAAGTAGCTTATAAAAGGCAAATGACATAAAACTTAAAGTTTTCAAGTAAGAGAAGCAGATGTTTCAATTGTGTTCTGCTCTTACTCCTCGCTAGCTAATTCAGCCATTAGGATCCATTTTACAGATGTACAGTATACTGCAATAATGGCAATTATGAATTAAGAAGGGGACAACAGCTCATGCTTGACTGGCTGGGAGCACTGACTACTCTGCTTAACCAATAGAGAAAACAAAGAGTTTAGGCATTTGTTTTCCAGAAGAACGGAGTGCAGAATCTTCATGAACTGTTGTAACAAATTATTCACAAAATTGGAGGAAACATTTCCAAATAGCTTGTACATTTCAAATTGGTGGCTCTGCCCTTCTGCCCACAGGTAAGTGTGAAGAGGACACAATAATCAAGATTATCACAGTGATTTGTTCCAATTTAAAGGGCACTGCACATGCAGCCAGAGATCATTGCAGTGCAAAAACAAGCCAGTGAACTTTTGTCAGTGGGAGGTAAGGAAATAAAAAGATCAGGCATAATGTAGCATTTATACCAGGGATGGCAAACTCATTTGATGAGTGGTGCAGGGTCACTCCATGGGCTGGATGAATGGTGTGGGGCTGGCTCTGGGGGCCAGAGCAGCACACAGACCCCTCCTGCTCTGCATCCAAGATCCAAAATACACAGCGCCTGCTCTGGTCAGTCCAGGACACATGCTGCATGTGGTGCCTGCTGCAGTTGGTCTAGGACCTGTGCTGTGTGCACTGCAGTTCCTGGACCAGCTGGAGTGGGTGCTGTGTGTGGCTTGGGTCCTGAAGCTTGTATATGGGGGATCCTGAATCTTGTATATGGGGCCAGCCTAGCACACACCATGTACAGTGCATGGATCAAATACAGACCCAGGGTAAGCACCGGGAACTGGAGGGTGGGACTCTAAGGGCTGGATCCAGCCTGCAGGCTGCATCGTTGACACCCCAGATTTACACTTACTTAGGCCATTCTTGCCCACCACTACAAATTATGGTCATGAGGTCATCTGCAAAAAGACCTCCACACCTTGAACTGAAGGGAGTATCTCAAAAAGTCCTCCAGTAAAAATTCAAATGCTAATACCCAATACAGACCTTTCAAGTTATATTCTGAAACGGGTTAAGGTCAGACCTCTACACTTGTGGTCATAATCAATTCCCTTACTCTGCCTACTGTACAGAGACCACATTTCCACCTGCACCTGCAATCCATTTGGATTTCTGCTCCGCTCTGTTCTGCTGCCTCTTACTTGGTGCCATTGGCAACTCTGTGTCGCAACACATGAAACAACAGACACAACATTTCAGTAGTTCTCAACCTTTTTAGACCGAAGGCACCCCTTGAAAAAATTAATTATCTAATTAAAGTGCCCGGCATGTCTTGTGTATCAGCATCCCTGTTTCAAAATGGAAAACTAAGGAACAGCTTAGTTCCTTAGTTCCATTTTGAAAAAGCTTAGTTCTCTCTTGTTTTTGACTACAGAAAAATGATTCTTTCTGTGGCAAAGCACTCAGAAAGACAACTGGGCAGAATGGTTTTGACACTATGGATACCTCTCTGAAATTTCTGGGTTTACCTTGTGAATCACATGTAGAAGTTTACACAACTAACAGTACCAATATTGCACGGTGCTCTTAAAAGGATCTTGCTGCATCTCTGGGTGCCATGGTCCCCTGATTGAGAGCCACTGTTCTAGTGCATCATTCTTCCCAGTAAATAAATTCTCTGGTATGTGTTTTTGTGGGATGGTTTATTAAAGATGCTCTACCTAAGGTTATCATAAGCTAGTCCCTCCCCTTCAATTTCCAACCCCTGACCTCCCTAAGTGCTTGCAAGAACAAATGGGCTCTGTGGAATACCTAAGCCTCCCTTTGGTAGAACAGGGAGGGAAGTGTATTTCAGTCAAGGAACCCTGCTGGTGAATGCCCTACTGGACTTCCCTCTTATTTAAATAATAAATTTAAAATCCCTCTCTTGAGCAGTTTGTTGGGGGGAGGGGGGGGTGGCATTTTGATTAGCAGGGTCCTGACCCATTTATGATTGAAACCAACCCTTTACTCAACCCAAAAGCCTGCTGGAAGCCAGAACGGCTCTCAGGAACACAGATGTCTAATGCTCCCTGCATGATACAATACTCAGGGGATGAATGCATAAAAAAGCTACTGCACAGTGAGCTAGGGTGTGAATTTAAACCATGTGAGGTACTTTGCGGTAACTGCCCATGTACAGACTCTTGCCCTCAAACAGAAATGGGATAGGCAAGCTTGTATTTCCCATGGAATAAGAGCATGCTTAGAGGCAGTTACTACAGTCACTGGTTCCCTGTAACTGAACTGACTTGGTGTCCCAGTGCTCCAAATACATTTAAATGAATGAGCATTTGAAAAAAGAGTCTCTAAATGCAGACAGTTCAGCAATCATCCAGTGACTATTAAGAGCAATTCACTGATGGAGAAACAAATATTTCCCATGCATTTCACTGCATTTGCTCCTTAATCAACATGAACCTCATATAGTCAACTAATATTTAAGCTGCAACAATTATCTTATTAAAAGATTCATTCACCTGGGACACTTGGCCAATGGTGTTTTCAATATTGATCAACACTGCCTAGTAAACAAGTAGGTAGGCTGAGGGTGGAATTAAGACCAGAATGTCACAGCAACACGTTTCCTTCATTCACATTATGCAAGTAACTGAGTTACTGAATAAGCCCAAGGGTGCTGGCACTTGGGCCTTCACTGGTAAAGAAATATGGACCAAATTCATACCTGGTGCTTTGATGATTTAAGTCACATGCAATTAAACCAATAATGAATTTGGCCCAATGCTTTTTGCATCAATGGTCAGCACTGAGAAATACCAATCCACAGCAGCACATGGTGTGAAAAAAAAGTCACCATTCAAACCAGGTCAGATATTGGCCAACAGAACTGAACTGTTCTTACTCTGCTTTTAAAGCTGATCTCTATAAAACTGCATTTTAAAAGGTGTGAAGCCAGAACCGGACATAGGTTGGGACATGAACACGTGTATAGGTCTGACCCATGTTCATTCATAGAGGGGGAGAGGGAGAAAGTGTCGGTGTTACAGCCCAACTCAGTCATGATGCTGTGAGCAGATTGCAGAGCCTTGGAGCAAGAGAAACGAGTACAACTTGTTAGGATTATAAAACAGGAAGAGGAAGCAAAAGTGCAATTGAGAATAATTGTGAGAATTTTTGCAAAGCAAAATATGTGCGCAGAAGGAAAAAGACACAAAGCCAAGAAAATACTGTAGGCTGATGCAAGACAACAAAAAGGAGAAATTTGTTCAAAACTGGCGAGGCATAAAGCAGCTACTGATTTTTCTGGAAGACACTGCAAAGAATCAACACTGATGAAAAAAAGTCTTTCAGTGCTAGGAGGGGGAAACTGATGCAGACTGAGCAATTAGTTAGCAGCTGGAGGTCTTCACCTTTATCTCCTTGAAGAAGGATGCTGTTTCACCCTCGATAATTGGCTGCAGTGAAGGGCTTCTCCGCTTGCTGGAAGGGGAACCCTGTGATAGGCGTTAACAAGTATGTTATATGATGAACCCCTTTTTCCCCCACCACCTGTTCTCTTGCTCTCATCTCATCTCCATCATGCTCTTAACACATTTCCAGGCCAGCATTAGAAAACTGCTTCTTAAAGAAAAAAACTCCAGGCAAAAAACCCTTGTAGCATAGAATGTTTTATTTTTTTCTTTCCCCAAGTTGCTACTAAGCTAAGGACACCAGTGCCAAGTGTGTGAACAAAATGCATATAACACAGGAGTGCCAGCTGTGCATGACCAGGAAAACAACGTCTTTAAGGAAACAATGATGTAAAAGCAACCCCCCAAGCCCCTGTATGTAACTTAAGAGACTGTGTGGCTCTTTATGGCTCTGATGCAAACCCAGTGAAACAGTCCAGTCAGACTTTCAGAAGTACTCAGCATTCCCATATGGGGCCAGATTTTTCCCACGTGGGCATTTCAATTTATGCATGTCTGATTTTCAAAGGTAACCTCCCCTTTCACTGTTCTTATGAGAGAGAAGGATGAGGAAAGACATTCTCCATTCTTCTCAGGCAGGTGCTGGGCACTGAAAACTTTTGAAAGACAAAATTATTTCATTTCAGTGACTCAAAAAGGGCTCGGCACTCCTTTGAGAATCTGGCCCAGTTGCAGTTACTAGGATGCATGGCTGCTTCCTGGCCACATGGGGCTATACATTGTGAGCTATTCAAAGTTTGGGCTCTGGGCAGGTTTTTGTTTTTTTGGGGTTTTTTTTTGTTTTAATGCAGCAAATGTATCAATTGCATCCAGAAAAACATGCCTGCCAGCGTATCCGACTGCACCGAGTGCCACTGTGCCAATCCATTCCTTTAAACAGGCACTCCGTTAAACCAGCTGCCAAGATGCAAGCATGGCCCGGCAGCAACAAAGCAGCAAAGGCTCATTCACGAAAGGCAGCACACAATATAAAACAGCTCTCTATCATGGAGCCAATTAAACTATTCCATGTCTGAGAGTGTTTTAGAACAATCATTTTAGGGCAAGTGACAAAGGAAGCAGCAGGAGTCAGACAATAGCAGCTTCAACTTTGAGGCACTGGAGCTAAAATCCTATAAGCAGAGCTGGTGATTTTCAACCTCAGGAGGGGTGTGGTAGACTCTGTGTAAGTGGCAGCCCCACCCCTGAACTGTACCCACTGTTAAAGCACTGGCCATTTGTGGGCTCTCACTTGGAAGGAGCCGAGTGCTGAGAGCTCTCACTTGGAAGGAGCTGAGTGCCTGGCCCCTCTTCCCTTTGACCAAGGATTAAACTGGGCAGCCTGACTGCTGCTGTTTTTCAGCCCCGCCAGAGTGTGGGTAAGACACAAGTCTATATTCCTGCCATGGTCTCCAATGTAAAAGGCCAGCACTGAGGAGCCTAAGGGGTTAGGAGAAAGAGAAAGGAAAAAAAAAAAAAACGGTGATTGGCCAAAAATAATAGCAGCAACCCACTGGAAAGAGGAGGAACAGCAGCAGGCAAAAAGTGCCCAAAAGCCAGCTGCAGGCACTGGAGTCTTCAACCAGGTCTTCACTATTCCAGCTGCTTTAAAATCAATGAACGACATGTGCTTGTTAATTTTCAGTGAGGAAGGAGGTTGGGGTTGGGCCCCTGCAACTGTGTGGTGTGTTGAAGTGTGATCTGCATGCCTCCTTTCTCCCTTCCCCCCTTGCTAAACAGCAATCCACCCTAGAGAAGTGCCGTACTCACAATAATAGGGATGGTGTTGGCCCTGGACAGGATCTGCTTGACCAAGCGGTACCTGTCGTACAATGGCTTCATCACCTGACGTTCATTTTTTGTTACCTGGAAAAGCCAAACAAAACACGCTCCGTGAGACTGGCAGCTGGTAACATGTGTTCATGTAACACAACCACCACTGACTAGATGGGCTGAAATTAGCCTCTGTGAGTGCCATGGGCTGTCAAACGGTACTGAAAGTTGTATAGGGATTAACGTTGTCACACTGACCTGGCTGGTGTGCTGTCCCAGAACTGCTCTTGCAATCCTCAGCTTAAGCCTAAGCACTGACTGCTACCTCTGAGCAATTTCTGTCATGTGGACAAACGGGGCTTTGGACATTCACAACAGGCCTTGCAATCATCTATCCTCATTCCAACCCCACCCATGCAATGGCAATCACATCTGCACTCATGGGCAAACACACTGAGCTTCCTGCCCTCATGCTGGGATCCTGGAGGGTGATATAGCAACAAGTGAAAGGAGTCTTGTGGACTGCCTTTGGAAGCGACCCCAGGCATGATCACCTGCAGACCTTGTCAGATGACAATGCAATGATTGTGCAACCCTCTCTGCTGCTGTGCTTACTTCTTTAAATTGCCTTCCAGTTATGTGTGTAGAATTGCTTAACTCTCCACCTCTTCTTTCACAAGAAAGCTCTAAAGACCCTGTCTTTCCTAGTGATTGCAGGGAATGCAGGAGAAGGGAAGCTTTACATTTACAGTAGATGCATGCAAAGGGCTTGGGAATGGTTTTATGTCTTAAATTCCTCATTAGTCAGGCAGAAAAACAGTAAGCAGAATATTCTACACAACCAAATTGCTAATCTTCTTTTCTGTTCACCCTTGTTTTAGTCACATAATGCGTCTGGCCTTCCATTATATCTTTGGCCTAATTTTGGACCACAAAGCTCTTAGGAAAGGAAGTTTTGACTGATTCTAAGGTCATTCCTGTCTACCTCAAGGCTTTCCACTGATGCCAGTAACCACAACATCTAAGCCCTTTCATGCAAGAACGATAGTGATGGTGTAGTCCCTGAGGGATGATAAGAAATTTCTACCTTTTGTTCCTTTTTGGGGGAAAAGGCAGTCTGTGGTTAGATGTATACACTTTTCATTTTTTTTTTAAATTTCACCAGTTTATTGTGTTTTAGGCTAATTCACTTTGGGATGGTGCTCTAGGCAGAAGTGCATGTGGAAGCATCTTAGCATTGTCAGAAAGGTCCAAGGTCCTTCTGAGCTCAGTGGAATACAGGATTGATGTGGTTAATGCATCCCAATTTCTACAGCCAATGGCACACAAGGCACTGATGGGTCAGCATCAAATCTAGCCACCTTGTAATTTCCCAGCCTGCCTGACCAGATACCCACTTACAGCTGGGTCAATTGGGGTGGTCTCTGATGGAAACCCAGAGTAGGGCTCAAACTCATGCCCCCAAATTCACAGCATGATGCCTTAGCTGCTCTACCACTACAACCATGACATTGGGTACTTCATGATGCCTGGAAGCCACAGATGAGCTCTTGGAATTGGGGCTAACTTCCATCTCCCGTGATTACCCTCTCTCTTTCCCACATCAATTAGGGGTAAAAGGAATGCAAGGGAGGAAAACCTTCTCTTGTTACTCTCTAACCTACACCTTCACAAGACTACTCTTAAAAAAAACCCCATCAGCAAAGGCCCATGCTGCATTGTTTAAATTTAGAGGCAAACTTCCACAAACTGTGAGGGTTGTAGAGGTACAATATTTTGCCTGGGCTCATCTCTACAACAGCCCATTTTGAAGGAAGAAGTTGAGGGTTAAAAGATCTATTTACAATCAAGGTTTCTGCATAGGAACTTGGCTCCACCTATCTATCCAGCAATCTTTGTTGGGTTGTCTTTTCTATTTAATGTATCTGTCAAACCGCTGAACAATCTCATTCCATCAACATGAAGACATGGCAATTACATTTTTCTAGAGAAGCATGTAACCAGCATGGGAAAACCCCAAGGATAAGCCACCCATTCACTGCACTCAAAAGAACAGATTTCACCACTGTCTTAGTTGACATAATTACATTCATTAGCTGATGCAGTCAGAGTTGCCTTACAAATGTTGAACTATTGTGTGCAACTAGTTGATTTCAATGGAGTTAAAAGGGTACATGACCACAGAAAGGCAGTGATGAGTCAGGCTTGGAGCCTTCCTAATTATGAAGAGAATGCCCTAGTATTACTTTGCAGTTGGACTAATCAGTCCTGAAGGGTTAGAAACAATATGAAAAGGTGCCTGCTAAGGCTGAGAACTGAACCTTCAGTTAATGCCACTTCAAAGAGGATAAAACATCCAAGTTT
Source organism: Alligator sinensis (assembly GCF_000455745.1). Lineage (NCBI taxonomy): Eukaryota > Metazoa > Chordata > Crocodylia > Alligatoridae > Alligator > Alligator sinensis. Next base: position 2,672,814 of record NW_005841893.1, read on the forward strand.
TGCAAAAAGAAATATAAATACAAGGTTTGGACTGGGAGAAAAGAATCACTAGGTGTGCTGAGGAATGGAAAAATGTGCACCTTGCTACCAAGTCTGGATCACACCAGAAGTGGAAAGACACACGGGTATAATTTAAGAATCTTAGTACACATACTAGGCCAAATATATTATCATGGATTTACATAAGTGCCACTTCATTCATTAAAGCAGGACTTAAAGAAAAACCGTGCACATGGACAGACTCTCTCACTGAGTAAATATCAATAATGCCAACAAAACCCAAGTATATTTTGGAAGAATGTCAAAACACAAAAAAAACCTTGCATAACGGAGCCTTTGACAATGCCTTGGGCAAACATTCCATATGGCAAACAGCAGCTAGTGAAGCAGAGGCCGCTGCTTGCATTGTTCAACTGTCTCGAGGATTTCTGTAGAAACAAGACTTTCTGGCTTAAATAAAGCAGTTCAGTTCCTACCTCTTGCCAGGTTCACCCGTCACTGGTGCAGAAAGACCCAGTTGCACAATAAACCTAAGCTTCACTGGTTTTATTGTTTAGTTAAATGTCTTTAAAAACTTGGCTGAACTATCCACATTATCCAAGAACTCTCGGTACTTTTCCACTGCAGCACTGTCAGTAACTGGAAACAGCAAAACTGATTAGTTGCAGCTTGCTTTGCTTATCGGTTCAATTCTGCTGTGTTGTAGAAGCAGCTTATTAAAAAATTAAAAAGCAGTCATATTAATAAACGAACAGAAAGAAAACAAAATCTCAGCATCGTATTACAGGCCAGATCGTGATCTGAAACCAGGATTAAACGTTCATAAATTCATCAAATCCAAATGGGGAGTTACCCTTCATTTGTGACATGATGAAAGCAGAATCAGTCCCTGTAAGAACAGATAGAAAAGGGAATCACTCCTCCAGAGTGGTTTTAACGTGAGTTTTATAAGACAATAAAGCTGTAAGGTACCAAGTATAAGGAGCACAATGGCAGAGTCCAAGCTATAATGATCATGTTTTACCTGGGCAGTGGTATTGACAGCAGTGAAATAAAGGAATTAAATAATCAGTAAAACCATAAACCAAATATTTCAAATGTGACAAGCCAGGGAGTGAATGGGTACAGCAGATTCACCGACTCCCCTGACACAGTGCTCCTGAGAAACAGTAATTTGCTACTCCCCTACTGCTGCTATATGCATTACTGTCACTCCAAAATTAAGCTGCTTTGCACATCCATCTGCCACCAAAGTTCATAAAGTCAATACAGCAGGAGAAGCAACATATAACTTAAAGTAGCCAAAGGCTAAGAGTTGAGACCTTACATACTGTGATCAAATTCTAAACATAGGAAAGAATCTGTGTGTGATGTTTAAACACTTAAAGTTCTAGAGACTATTACAACAGCTTCAAAAAACACAGCAAATGCAGCTTACTTTCTTTCATGATCTCAGCATCACCCCTTGCCAACAGCCTGCCACTGACACTGGAAATCGCAGACAATCTTAATTAAAAGCTTGTTCTGACATACACCCAAACTAGCTTCTGTGCAGAAAAGGTTTCTGAACACTGCACTTAGCAGAGGCTGGTCTGAAAATGATGGTGCTTTCTCCTGCCAGAACAGGTGGTTACTAATGTTTTGTAGCGGTGGGAGGTTGATCACCACAAGGCAGAAATATATCAAAACATTTTGCAATGTACTTCTATACATACCGGTCTTCCATGTATGCTTTCATAGTACAAGAGTGCTTTTTGAAGAGCCACTTTCTCAGCTGCGATCTGATCTCTAGTCATGTCCTATATAAAAGGCAAAGGAGAAAAATGGGAGAAAGTGACAAAAAAAAAGCAAAACATTTCTAGGCTAGTATAATATTGTTCTGTGGCTTTATCTACATTAAGGCTGCAGTTAAAAGAGTAAGGTGCGGTATTTCTGAATAAACATATACAATACCTACTACTGCTCCCCCAAGCCCCTTTTCCTGGTGATGCACACTAAAATACCGTTACCACTGCAGCTCGCATTACATGCTACATGTAGAGATGAAAACTAAACAATGCTTAAATGTGAAAGCGGTATCATGTATGCAACAAAGGAATTAAATAATTTTCATAGAGTTTTGAAGACTCATAGTCCAACATAACCATTCAGGATTTCTGCTTTACCTGATTTAAAGGGGTATAAGTCTTGCAATGTGACATTTTTCTTGTCCTTTTACTCCAACTCCACATATTGCCTTCTCCCATTATTACACCAGTAGTCTAACAGACATTTTAAAAGGCCTACAGCCTTGCCACTGCAGAACTGTTATAGACGGTTCAGAGATGGTCAACTTGAAAACTTTTTTCCTATAAACAATAATTTGCTACTCAGGAACACAGAGCATTGCTTGCCCCTCTTTTCACAAAACATTTGCCAGAACTTGCATAAATTTGTTTTTGGAAAAAAAAAAATAATAATTGCGTATTTTACGCCTACCAATTCAAGGCCTTGACTTACAAGGTTATCAACAACTTTGGAACTTGCTACACCAGACAAGAATCACACCAGTAACTCTCAGATGTAACTGCTCTTCTGAGACAGTTGAGGCGCCCTGGTAGGAGTTGTGATAATGTGTCCTTAGACAAGATCATTCAACTTTGGCATGAGCTACCAGAGAAGAGAAGTCTAAGCCAAACTGCAGGCATCTTCAGAAGTGCTGGATGACCTACATAATTTGTTGAAGCATTCCAGTCATAATAGAAGATAAGGAAACCTAAATAACACACAGAAAATGCCTCACAACCTATCCCTTTAGAATGGATCTTGGAACCTCAGAGATACAAAGGACACTATGACATCCAGTATGGACAATGCTTTGAGAATCACAATACCTGACAAAAATTGGTTACAGCATGGTGTGCTACAGTGGGAGGTGAAAGGTCAAGTTATTTAAAACAAAATTCAGAAGTAGATTTTAAGCTTAGCAGTTTGGATGATCCTGCATGGGTAGCAGAAGCTATCACAACCCTGAGCACTGCTGAAACATTATTTCCAGTCCTGGCACCTAACCCTGATCTGCCCGAAACGTACCTTAATGTCCTCGGGCCTGCTTGTCTCTGCTCGTTTTTCTTGGAGCTTCTTCTGAACGGACTCTAGGGTTGCTTCAACTGCAGGCTTTGCAGATTTGTCAGACAGGTCTTGTTTCTTGTCCTCCTCCTTTTCAAGCTGAGAGCCAAAGCTCTTAGGGAGAGTGTTGCTCCGTTGGCGCGTCACAGGAACCAGATCCTCTTCAGATATCTTCAATTTTGACTCTGGGTAGGTTTGGAGGGAGGGGAAGGTGGGTAGGGGATAGAAAAGAGCACTTTCAGTGACAAGGTAATAGCTCAGTGTAGCAGTCCATGTGAGGTCAGCATCTATTGCAGGCCATTTTTCCATGGTAGGCGACTCACCTTTAAGCTGCTTCCGGAATTTTGCAAGGTCATTTGTCCATTTCAATACCTCTGGGTTGGCTGCTTTGTCACTATGGGATGGCTGGAGGAAAAAGGACAGAAATCCACAGCGAAATGGTTTTGAAAGAATGGCAGGGCAGAAATTGAGACAAAAGTCTGTCTGAAGAGGTGATGGACGCAGGAGGGGGAGCTACAAATGTTTGATATCTAGTCACACTTTTAGTACTACCTTCCTGACATCTGGGCAACTCGTTTAAAATTCAATTTTCCCCATCTGTAAAATGTGAGTGACAGTTTTGACTGCCTGGCCCACAAGAATATCAGATGGGTCAATAAATGTTTTAAAGCCCTCTGAAGACTGAAAGTGGTAAGTATTATAGCATAAAGAAAGGCACAGAAGCATGTGCCATTTACTGTGGCTAGATGACCCAATCCAAGAACAGACTGCACTTTTTCCCATTTGATTCCATTTTTTTTCTACTTTGGACAAGCCTTTAACTACTAAAACCTACAGTTTTCATCAGCAGCTAATGTGCATGCATGTGAACTTTTAGATCCTTAAAAAGTTGTTACTCAATGTCATGAAAAATAAGAGTTCAGTACATTGGTGTTACTCAGCAGTGCTTTGTGCATGGGCAGAGAACCAGAGTCAAGGAGTCCTTCCTCATAGACTCACTAAAACAAGATGCATCTGTGCACCCTATCAGCCAAATTTTAAATCAGTAAGTTTAACTTAGCCACTCCCACACACACAGCTATCAGCTTTTGGCATGTTTAGAAAAAGAAGCAATAAAAATCCCAGCAGTTTATTAGACTGTTTCCTGTGCCTTGGAAAGGAATTCACTTGGCGATGCTAATACAAGAAAGTGTGCTTTAAATTTGTTGTTCAGCAGTTCCATTCTTCTTCGCTTTCAGGTACTAGATCTTCAGAAGCCCTCCTCAACTTGGGTCACAATGCAGGCTGATTGCAAATGGCTTACCCTGTATTTCCTCTCCTCTTCAAATCTCTCCTCAAATTTCCTGATCTTTTTCTTAAGTCCCTGAATCCTCCGGGTGAGCTGTGCAGGGGTCAAGTCTTCTCTGTCATCTTCGTAAGATCCTAAGGAAGAACTCCGCCTCCTATGGGGAACAGAGAATGGAGTTGTATCCTACTCAGAAGTACGTCTTCATGCAGAGAGTCAGTTATGCCCGATGTAAGTAATGGCAAGTCCCTTGGGAATCATGAAGCCATGACGCAACCCAATGCTATGAACATTGTTAGGGCAGTAAGACTGGTTCTGGTGTCTCTGACAGCTTTCTGGTCTCTTTGACAGAAGAATGGAGGGGCAGTCAACTGCCAGTCAGAAAAAAAAATAAGCAAGAGGGTGAGAGGAAAGAAGGGTTGTCATCTTGTACCCTAAAATGAGGCATGAGACCTGAAGATTAGCTGGCCAAGTCTAGATACAGTAGAGTGAGCTGGCAACTGGACCCCTGAAAAGTTAAACCAGGGGAGAGAGAGGAAGTCAGACTTCTTGAAGAGGGGTGGGAGTGAAGGGAATGTTTATAGTTTTAGAACAATAATTGTCCAAAGTCTGACTATTTCCCAAATATCAGGCTAGCCAAATACAGCCATCTGAATGTGTATGACACACCACTTCTGCCTTCCCACCTTCAGGGTACTATAGTTACCTCCAGAGAAGTTGAAACTGCTCATTCCTTTGCCCTAGTGCTAGAATAAGCCTATCAACATACAAGAGGAGTTAGAACTGGGCCAAAATGCATAATCAGTGCTGTGCTGTTACTCAGACATGAATTTAAAAATCAACATTTAAAATACACCCATAAACCTTATAAGAGATCAAAAATGGGGCAAAATAATATTTACCAGAAATAACTGCCCTACATTTCTTTTACTGGTTTTTTGCCAGAATTTTCATCAGATGTACCTCATTTCCAGTTCTGAATTGTTTACATAGAAGGCAATCAGCTAGGTCTCACACCACATTTCTACTGGAAAGAAGTTCTCCAGCCAAATTACAAACTCTTTAAAATACAGATTTACTAGTATATAGAGCCCTACAGCACAATTCTCTTTCTACCACTACCTGTGCCTTATCTACTTCAGTATTGTTGCTGTTGAACTCTTTATAGGAAGACCTCACATTCCTTTCACAAAGCTAGGTAGGTATTGTCATCCCCATGCTATAGATGGGGAAAACAGAGGCTCTTAAACATCAAGCAATGTCTCTGAAGTGACATACTGAATCTCCAGCAGAGCCAGGGCCAGAATTTTGTTGAATGGGCATCCCAAGTTTTACTCTCTGTCAAGGTGCAATGGCCTCCTTATTACAAGATTATATCCTGGGTACCAACCTATGGCCCCAGATGCCATCAGAGCCACCCAAAGAAGTGACATGGCTTCCATTGGTGAGATACCTCAGCCCCACAAGATGCATGCAATTATAGGGCCTATTTTGCTCAAAAGGTACACTCTACAATACAGTAGTACTGGGTAGCAGAGAGGAAAGCCTCTCGCCTGCTGCTCAGATGGTAGCTCTGAAACTGCAACCCACCTCATGAACGAGTGAGAATTTGGAGGGGAAGGAGGAACTTCTGTATCATCCAGGTACTGCTGGCTTTGTCCATAAGCATAGAAGCGAGGGGAGAGCATAGGGTCGCTGTCCCCATCGAAAAGCTGGCGGATGAGATGGCCGGCTTGAGGGGAGAGACGGGCTTCGTCGGAGTCAAAGCCATCACGCTGCCAGGTGGAGAGAGCTGGGATGGGCTCTGAAATTCGATGAGAAGGCAAGGGGAAAGTGAGCTTCATTTTCCTTGCATTGTTTTCACTACATTCTTTGATCACCACAGACATAGGCGAGTTCATAAAACCATACTGTCTGTCCCATTTCAGATACTGAAGGCCCAATTCTTTGCTACATGAGGTCGGCATTTGCAAGTGTGCAAATGCAAGTGAAGTGAGTACAAAAATGCAACCTTCTGAGAAGGGGCACTTCACAAAGATAAAGATGATCATATACACATTTAAGGAATGCAGAACCAGGGCCTGAATCCTGCCAGTAATTGCTGGCAATTGATTGAAATAAATGCTAAGCCTGACAGTACCCTCTCCCTTTACTCTCCCAACCACCACCTGAGGTTCAGGAGTTGTGCTAGGAAATACACTTTTGAAGTGCGAAGGAGATAACTCAGGGCTGCAAAATGCAACAGACAGAACAGGAAGGCATCATAAATGAGTAACAAGATGACTGAATGGCTATTATCCTCAACCTGGAAAAGTATTAGTGACGGTAAGTGCTCAGACTAATTTTTCTTTACAAGCAAACAAACAAGATCCCACTGGAATGAAATAGCCACACACTGGACATGTGAAAAAGTGAACACATCTCCCAGCTATTGGATGAATTAACTGGCTGTAAGTAAAAGACAGAGGGTGGGTGGGAAAGGGAAACCTGAATAGCATATGGGAACAAACTGAAAGAAATCATCTCGCTCTTGTGATCACTCCATCCAGATGCCACAAGGACTCTAATATCTTGTGTTCAGATAGTTTACTAAGCTAGTTTGCATGCTCCTACTTAGCGCCATGGGATTAGGAGGTGTAAAAGCCATGCTTTGAACTGGGCATTCTAACCAGAATCAAGCAAATGACAGAAACACACTCAAGAATATCTTGAGGGAAAGAAGAACACTAGAAAGGGCCAAATGACAGCTTTAGTGTCACCCATTTCCTGTGGGCCTGAATGAGATCTTGTCCAGTGTAGGTTCAAGCCTTTTTACTCCATAACCATTTAAAACAGTGGCATTTCCATTACCCATGTAAAGTGGAACTTCTGTTATCTCATTGTTTTGCAAAACCCTCCTCCAGACCAAGGTGGGTAAGAAACACTACTCTCCTTTGCATTACCAATTGCATGAGAATAGCTAGTGCTGTACTGATGGATTCTTTGGTGCGTTTATACTAATCTGTGCATCAAACTGGATTTAATCTTAGCGTCTCAGGGGTGTAACCTTAGTGTCTCTGCCTTTGTGACTGATGCTACACCCAAAAGAATACGGCTGGGGATACAATAGCCCAGTGCTATGGTGCAGGGAAAGAACAAGCTTTACCTTGATGTCAGGCTGTATAACAGCTCTTCTGGAGGAATCTGCTGCAAAATGCAAAGCTTCAGCTGTGATGTGGGTTGAAAACCATCACACATCCAAAACGTACATCTAGGGCACTACAGCTAGCTTACATGCACATGTAAACTTATTTTCCTGATTAAATGTCGTTAGCAAATGCATGTTAATTCTACCTTTTCTTTGACATTTTTTGATATTGGAAAGGTTTTGCTGAAAGACGCCAATAATAAAGGAAGATAAAACATAGGACTTGCAACCCTTGAATCAAAATGTGAATCTTCTAGACAATACCAATTTCCTGAATCAGAATGCTTCCCTGAAAGCAACACACAGCTCTGATGTTCTCAGCAAGGTCTTCAGAGATACTCTTATAGTGAAACGAGAAACAAATGTAAGTGCAGAAGGGGCATGATTCCCCACCCTTACTGGCCAAATTACTGTGCATAAAAATTACTTAAGTAATTACTCCAGTGACCCCTTCTCCCATCCTGGGGAATGAGTACTTTCTATCCTGAAAGACTCTACTTTTAAGTTCTTTGGATGATTTACAGTCAGTTGGTTACGGACAGAAAGGAAAAAGAAAAAAAGAACGTGTCTTGGTAGTAAACCAACTAAGCTGCTAATGCAACTGTGAATAAGGGCATTATTAACAATGCATGATACATATGGCTTTGTCCTCTGGTGGATTTACATATGAGATATCATGCAACATTAAAAGTATCATAACGATTTGGAAAAGCTCTGATCCAATCCAAACAGCTCTGAACTAAGCTGCTTCACCTTTAGCAGGGACTGAGGCTCAAGCAAATCCAGTTTTTTTTCATTTCAAATACTGATGATAAGATTGAATGCATGTTCCAAAGGAGAAGGTTCTGAAGGAGGGGAAGAAAAGCCCTACATGAAAAAAAGCAAGTCTGAGACTTGGATGGAATAAATGGCAGCCACAGAAAATTGATTTTATTTTTCACTCTCAGTCCTTGAAGACTTCATCGACCCTGGGCAGTTCGGTTCATTTGCTGGTTATAAAACTGAGATTAAAAAAAAAGAAAAAAAAAAAAGAAAAATCTGATCAGGAGGATAAACCAGCTAACAAAACCTGAACAGTAAGTGGAGCAAACAACTAACTGCTGTTTTGGATCAGTGTAACAGGGTGGCCTCCTCATCAGGTCTTTGCCAGACACCCTGCTCCTGGGATAACTACTCACTTCGCTCTCACTTACTCTGCTGGCTCTCATCCTGCCTCTCTCAGGGGCCCCACACATGCCACCCAGCTTCAGGTTTAGCTTTCTTCTCCTCAAATCAGCCCCGGTGCAGTCCGTTGGGTATCTCCTGCTATCCTCACCTGAGTGTTGACTGAGCAATCGTACAACTGTACGCCTATTTCATTCCTACCCCTCACTGGGCTACTATGCCCTCACTGGGCCTCCTCACTCACCTACACTCATGGGGCTGCTTTGTTCATCACCCCTCTTGCTCAGGATCTCTCTCCTTGTCATCCCTCTCACATGGGGTCTGACTCGAGCCCCCAGGCTTTCTTCTGCTGCCTGGGTGCAGCCCCAGGTTCCTCCTCTGACCTAAGCTCTGGCTCAGAGCTCCTTAAGTGAGCCCTGGGCTCCCCCTGCTCATTACAGTACTACCAGGAATGTGGCACTGGGGTTATAAGGCACCCTGACCTGCCTTTCACCAGGGAGGTAACTGGCCTGGCATTTCCTGGGGGCTCCCACACCACCAGGAGCCCCACCAGGCCACCCTTGCCCGGCAGGGTGCAGTTTTACATCTTAACCACAACAATCAGATCAATGATCCATCTAATTCAGGACATTGTTTTCTGTAGTGCTAGTCCCAGATGCTTCAGAGAGGTGTCACTCAGTTGCAGAATAACCTTGCCATAAAGAAAAGTTTCTTCCTAACCCCTGTCAGTCAGTATATGATGATTTCTGCCCTGAGGATCCATATAATATATTTTGCATTATATCTAATGTAAGCATGCAAGATCTTGTTATTTCTATAAAATGTCTAAGACTTTTGGAGCCTAATTCTTGATCTTGATAAATCCCACAGGTAATTTTTTAGCTGTATTACATTTTTTTTTTTGGTTTCATATTAAAAAGAAAAAGTGAAAGGAGTACCTGATCTATCTTCTTTAAGTCTCTGATTTTTTATCTAGAATATCACATCTCTTCTTATTTGCACTTCTCTGAACAGTCCCTAGTCTTGTCAGTCTATCCTTCCTAAGGAAGTCCCTGCAGTCTCTTCAATCATCCTCACACATCTCTGGGCCCCTTCATGCCTGTACTGTATCTTTTTTATTTGATTTTGCAATTAGAGACCTGTACAAGTATGGGGAAAAGTTATTTAGTCAGGATTATGCATGAGTATAAGCAGTTCAGGGTGTGCATGATGTTCTTTCTGTGTTTCGGTTTGAAACCTCCATTTCAGTCCCCTGCCTCTCATGTTTGGGTGGAAAAGATGAAACATGCTAGTAGTAGCAGCAGCTGTCAGTGTCCTCTTTGGTTATGAGCTTTTAAAGGGTAATACAGTGGAATCAATCTGCCATTTAAGTTTTCAACCATCTGAGGTGCATGCGACTGTGCATGTATAGACAACTCTGTACCGTAGTATGTAGGTTACTGTATAGAAGGTACTGGTGATCTTGAAATGACCATGGAAGCATTTTAATTAAGAGGTCTTGAGGACACATGGCAGCACCTTCTAACCAGAAGATTTTCTTATGGTTAGCTCAAAGCCAATTGTTGTTCTTTTACACTGAAGTTGTTATATTTTTAGTTTGCTTACCCCCTCAATATTGATTTGGTGCAGTACAGGACAAAAAACCTCACTTCAGCTTAAAATGTCTATACATGGAGATATAAATGCTGTTCCTAAATGATGTCAGCATCCTATACAGGGATCAATGATAGCTGGAGTACAATATTGATACTCCTTAAAGGAGACACTGCCTAAATCCCAAAAGAGCAGATCTTCAGTTGGACTACAGTGGTGAGGCCCCACTGAAGTCAAAGGAACTACAAACATTTCTACCTCCTGAGGTGCTGGTTCCAAGTTCTATTTGAAACCCTATGGAAAATAATAGGAATTATAGCAGTTTTGAAAATGAAACGGTGCCACCACGCGAGTTGTAGAAAGACTGAAATGGGCCAGAGCAATGCAAAATTACTTTAAAAATTCTCAAACCACAGTCTCTTGCAATGGTTTAAAAAGATATATAGTCTTAATAAAGCACTGCTGCATGATGGCTCAGGAATAAACACTCTTTAATTACAGGAGAGAGAGACTAGTTTACTCATTTTTATAATTTGTTAACAAAATAATGAATGTTAAAAAAATGACAGTGAAACTAAATGCTATTTGTTGCAATACTTTCTGCAATTAAACTATTTAATTGAATAATATAATATTTAATTTTTCTGTGCATAATGGTGAGAAAACACAATAGGATTTATTACACTAAGCAAACAAGTTACTTTATCTAACTTCAGAGACCAGACCTTTAAATTTCAATGTTGTTATCAATTTCCCCATTGCTATTTATGCCCTCTTTATTTTTTGTGGGGACAATTAAATTGATTAAAACAAATTTACAATTGCTTATATTCGCATTTTGAGGTCCTTTCGTGGCAATGCTTTCAGGTTTTTAATGCTGACAGTGAATGCTTGTTTGTTTGAAAAGAGCCATTTTCATTCTAATTTTTTTAAAGTTATAGAAATTGGGTATAGGCTTTGTAATAATTTGTATTACAACTCTTATCTATATGTTAATGCACAGTCTATAGTCCTTTATAGTATAATGTAGGATTCATCTGGAAAAGCAGAAAGAAATGTGGGATAGTCAATTTGCTGACCACCCTTGCAATCTTCCAGTTCTCTGCTTGTTGGAGGTCAGTCATTTGTTTTAAATGAGAAAGCTTTATATTAATAATTTTTATTGTGAGAAAAAGGTGGGGGGAAGCTAGACTTTGGTCCTTGACTAGTAAAATTTTCAGAAAAATTTTGCCAAGCAGGGTTAGATTATGAAAGCACTAAAGATGTTTTCTTCCTTTCATTCACGAGTTTGATTTAAACACAGTCTTCAGTAAACTAAGTTATGGAAGGGTTCTGGAAATGCTCTATTTGCCATCAGCTGCACTAACTGCGGGGCTTTTACAGGTTACCCTAGGAGGCTAGGACACTTTCTATTCTCAGATGGAAGAGCTGTGAGCTGCAGGGTCAACGCTGCTGTTCCTGAAATAGGTTTTACCCATGCTTCACCTGGGCACCTGATGTAGGAATGGTTCAGTTAACTCAATGCATACACTGAGAATAGAACCTGTATGATCAGGGTCAACTAATAAAATAATATTATATCTGTTGAAATGCGTCTCTGTTTTCAGTGACTACAGGTACCATAGGTTAAATTAATCTCGGTGTAAGGAGCCACCAATAAGCCCTGCAGGATACTTGTAGACTTTCTTTGTACCAAAAAAATAGCTTATGGGCCAGCTTGGCAAGGGTGGCATAGAAGGCCAATCTGGTGGTGGGCCAGGCTGGTGGGGCACAGAAGTGCAGATAAAAATGATCTGCTGGCCACACACCCTGAACAGCTGGACCCACTACTCCAGCCCACGGATGGGGCTGACAGGGAACCTGTGTTGTGGTTCCCTGTCCCCACAACATAGGTTGTGGCTAGACTGAGAGAATCCACACAAAATTAGTCAGGAAAATCTCCATGTACAGACAAGCGCCACATCAATTCAAGCTAGCTGCCAACAGGTGGGGCTGTAAATGGACAGGCTCCACGACATGCTTGGCTTCACAGAACTGTCTGCACGCACTGAAATAGCAAAGCCAAACATTTATATCCTAGTGCTGAACGCAGTTGGCAGAGGGGATGGATGTGGGGTAATTTCTACTGTACCTAACTCACCAAAACAAAAATAAAAACGCGTGTTGTTCAACTCACAGACCTCATGACAGTTCTGGAACAATCCTAGGAAAGTGAAAAACTGATATATAAACCACAGTGGTCTAAAATGTAAGGTTTCCTCTGCAGGCATCATAGTAAGAGAATAAAAACCCTTCACAAACAGGGTAGTCTTGTATTATTGTTCTCACGTTTGCTGCCAAGAGTCTCTCCCTAAGAATTTCAGTTGGAGGAAGTGACACCCGCATGGGAATACATCCCCAGCCATTGAATTTGTTTTCACAAGCCACTTCTGAGCTATGCCACTGAGTACCCAATGTTCAGTGGCTGCAAACCGAGTGTTCTTAGTGCCCTCGGATACAATCCAGAAACTCAACACTAGAATTTCACTTGTGGTCCAAACCAAGACCTGAAGTGCCATCTGGCCATTTGATTCATGTTAAGTCTGGATTCTGACTTCAGTTACACCAGAATTTACTAGAGCCAAATAATGGGACCCTATTCACCCACCATGCTATTGAATTTGAAAGCAGCAGATTTAACCATTCACAGTGGAAGTGAACAAAGATACAGTGCCAATCCAGAATAACAGTGAGGACATGATGGGATAACACTACCGTGAGATTCAGGCCACCTAGATCACAGAAGTATGAGCTACAACATAAATTCCTGACTCCCAAGAATGATCTCACTGACAAAAATCTTGTTCTTAGTGTGAAAATTATCTGCAAGCCTAGATTAGCATCTTCCCCTTTTTGGCCATTGAGACTGATTTGACATCCATGGCAGAGACTGGTTCAAAGCCTCTGACCCAGCAAGATGCAAAAACCTCATTTTGCTGGATTTATACTGCATGTACAACATAGTGACATTTTAAGACATCTGAAGCTCCTCTGACACATGCCAACTGTCTCTTTTGAAATCTTCATCCTCTTCCTCTTCCATCATGTAATGTATTTTAAAAAGGAAGAGGAGGGAAGCAAGAATCTGAAAGGAAGGCTTTAAAACAATAATAATAATGATGATGGTGTGCTCCTGTTTTGTTTTTACAGCATGGAAATGCTCCAGAGTCTATATACAAGTAAATAATGGGGAAGTTTCTGAAAGGAAAGTTTCTGGATTTATTTTTTTCCTCAATATGCAGGCATGACTCCTGTGAATATCACTGGAAGCTATAATTGTGCACTGGGGAGAAAAGAGTATCTTTATTTTGAAATCCAAGTGATGGCTGAACCCATATGTCACCTTTGAAAACAAAACCTCTCAGCTCAAGACCCTTCAGGGTGATGTTGATTGGAATCCCAATAAAATATAATAAAACAAAAGACCCTCAGGAGTCTGTCTTGCAGCGCTTGAATCCAATGTATGTGATGAATATCATCAAGGAATCCCCAGATTGGGGTGGAGAAGAAAGGCTATTCAGCTGATGGTAGCTGGTGCCTGATGTTGAATCAGCGTGCCTAATACTCCTGGGTTTGTATGACCAAGCACAAATAAGTCATAACTAGAGTTCCTCTTAAGGGAAAAGAGAGACTACATCTGTCACGTATGCTATGGAGCCACAAGCAGATAACCTGGCCAGTCTCCCTGTGCCAGCTCAGTTTGGTTTTTTCAGAGTAGCAGTTCTCTCTTTCTTTCCCTTAAAAAAAAATCCTTCGTCTCCTATTTTGCATCAACCTCCCTCTCTGGCTCCAAGTTGCAACACTGACAAAATTACACACATTAGTACGTGGGAAGAAGGGGCTTTCAGTAATCATAGGGAGTCTGATCATGTAGATGTCAAACACTTTCAATTCCTCTTGACTTCAGTGGTAGTTGGGATACTTAGCAGTTTGCAAGATATGCAAAGAGCACATTTCAGCAACATGCGCTTAAAAAAATTCTTAATTTTGTATCAATTGGGCCTTGCAATACTTCTGGGATAAATTAAAATGAGTGGTCACTGGCTGAAAGGGAAATGCTCATCATTATAAGCGACTCCTCTCCCTACATAAGGTGCGTACTATGCAAAGCAGACAGTAGTGAGAAATACACAACAATGAAAAATAACTCCTGAATTAAATGTTGCAGTGTTAGCTTGAAAGAGATGAATGTGTGCATCTGAATATACGTGCAACTGGTTAGAGAAGTCAGGGGAAAAGACCTCCAGAAAAACCCCACTAAAAATGCATATATATTTTTTATTACAAGCAATTTAACATGTTTCTGATCTGGTGAGTGGCATCTTGCTAAAACAAATTCTGCAAGCCTGTTCCTCAGGACCAGGAAGGAAAAGACAAGAAATTGAACAGTTTTCCTTGAATATGGCTTTCATGCCTACACAGTGGACCATGAGATACGACAGGGAAAGGAGGAAATTTCCAGCCTTTCCTCAATTTCAATGACTGGGGTTCAGCTACTCACTAGTCTAGGTTGCAAAATACCAGAAGTAGGATAATCCTGAAGCACACGAGGACTAATAAAGCTGACACAAAAGGGTGAAGCATATTCTCCTTCCTTCCCCTAAAACACCATCAGACTTGGCAGCAATTCAACATCCCATTTCTAGCTTCTCCAGACTTTCATTCCTGTACTCAGGTCAAAAGAAACTTCCTGTTGTTTTTGGCCAGGCAACAAGCACAAAGATACAAAACTCCACTCATGTTTCCATTTCTCTCTCTTTCATACCAACCATTATCAAACAACAGTACCTTCCCAGTGGTTGTCATCACACAGTGCGGTCAAGTCAAGCTGTGGCACTTCTGAGACAAAGCTGTCTTCTTGACCATCGGCATCTTGTGTCCTCTGCAGTTTGGTTTCGGGAATGCTTGGATGCTCCTGAATCTTCATGCTTGAAATCTGCTGTAGTCCCCAAACAAGATGACAAAAAAAAAAAAAGAAAAAAAAAGAAAAAAAAAAAAAAGGAGTTCAGACAGAGGGAAGAGATACCTAAAGGCAAAGCAGCAGCAAGATCAAAACAAACTGCCCCGATGCTTCTAGCTAAGAATCTAACTTCCCTGCTCAGTGACCCCTACGTGCTAATTGGTCACTCACAGTGGCAAAAACATCCGTCCATCTGCTTTCCTTGAACTTTTCCTTGTTTAGAAAGCCACAGCAAATTCCTGAAACTGCTTGCCCTGACAACTGCATGCAGCTGAAAAAACCTCCAGTTATTGATCACGATGAAAAGGGAGGGAGGTTGAAAAGGAGAGAGAGAGGAGGGTGGGAAGGGAAAGAAGAGAGAGAGGGCGTGTGCGGTTCTTTAGAGCACTGCAACTCTCCAGGATGTCAACAAAAATGCTGTTGCTAAGGTGGCTGCAATATGGTGTCTTCTAAAAGCAGCCGTCAGTGCTTCTGAGGGAGCAGCCCTAGACAGTGAGCAGCACAGACTACGTACATGAATGCTCTCATGCAGGCTCTGCTGGCTCAGATCAATTAATGCCAGCTAAGCTGTGCTGGCTGCACATTCCCCGATTTCCTGTGGTTGTTTTCTAGCTGGGTGTGGGAAAAGCAGAACTATTTATGGAGGAGCTCTGGGTATTAAAGCAGTGTTGCGCAAATCCAAATGGCAGTGGGGTTTGGCATCTCAGCTGAAAGTAGTGCGGACCCTGGAAAAAAGCCAAAACTGCACTGAAACAGTGAAAGCTTTTTTTTTTTTAAGCAAGTGCTGTCAGGTGAGTGATCCATAATTTATAGCCAGCAAGAAGCAACTGCTGTTTGCTTCAATACTGGTCACCCACTGAACACTATGTACACTGTGCATTTATGTTGAAATTATCATTGTGGGGGGGGGGGGAAGAGAGAGAAAGAGAGAGAGAGAGATTACCCAAGGCCTTGACTGGGATGATCTAGTTGGGTATGGTCCTGCTTTGAGCAGGGGGTTGGACGAGATGACCTCCTGAAGTCCCTTCCAACCCTAACTTTCTATGATTCTGTGATCCTTTTGAAATCTTACTGCATTATTTTCAATCTTAAATTACTCTGCTGACAACGTTGGTGCAGATTATAAAACTGGTACAGTTTGTTTTCTAGGGATAATACCAGGAAAAACTTCTTCAAAGTCAGGGTGTCCA
This sequence comes from Alligator sinensis, assembly GCF_000455745.1. Classification (NCBI taxonomy): domain Eukaryota; kingdom Metazoa; phylum Chordata; order Crocodylia; family Alligatoridae; genus Alligator; species Alligator sinensis. Next base: position 2,689,340 of record NW_005841893.1, read on the forward strand.
GACTGTGCAATAAACTCCCTCCAAATGTGGTGCAGTCACCTATCCTGGCAGTTTTCAAGAGGAGACTGGACAGTTACCTCACTGGGGGGGTCACTTGACCCCAGTTATCTCCAAGGTCCCTTGCAGACACTTACAATCTATGAATCTATATTTAGTGCTGTAGCAATGAAATTTGGTACCCAGGACAAAGCCTGCAGTGGCAGCCTGCCCTTGCCATGCACACAGATCTGGGGGGCAAATGCCACCCCCACCATGCTTGCCTGGGAGTGCATGCAGCAGCAGGAGCCACCCTTCCCTCTGTCCCCGCACTGCAACAAACAAGCCACTCGTGGCTCCATCCTGCACCGTCCTGACTGGGTAACACCTGTTGGTACCCCTTTGCTTTGGCACCCAGGGCAGTTGCCTCACTTGCCCCGCTCTGTCTATATTACATAAAAACCATAAAATGTTATGATCTCATAACAGTTTCCTCTGTACAAAATGAATTAAGTTAAACAACTTACAATGGAGGGAAAGAAAGCATAAAATGTGCATGTACCCACCTGTATGTCTGTATATACAATTTATACAAATACAGAGCTGTCAAAAGGGATAGCACAAATTATGCAAAACACCTTATTTCAGTCAAAATAATTTTTCCTAATTTGTAAAGCCTACTCAAGCAGGCAACTGACAGGCAGATTTTTCTGCTTTTTATTTATTTATTATTATTATTATTTTTTATTTATTTATTTATTTATTTATTTTTTACAGGCATTCTAGCAATCTGGACAATGATAGGAAGTTGTTCATCCATTTATCCTAGGAGGCTGTGGGACTGAAAAAGCATCTAAAAAAAACACAACAACCCAAAAGAAAAAAAGGTCACAGAATACAGGCCTTTTTTCTTCTGTGCACCTACCCCACTTGCAAAGCAGTACAGAATGTGGTCAGAATCAGCACTTTGCATGAAATTGTCCCTAAGTCGCATATGATTTTTTTATCCTACTCACAAAAACAACGCAGTTTGCTGAATGAATGTAAAAACAGAACAATGAATGTTTTACATTAAAGAAATTTTCTCAGAGATTATGTATCATGTCATAAATCCTTTTGCGCTGATTTGAATTACATAAATCTCTGGAAATGTCTCTCCTTGTGGCTGAATGCCCTAATATTGTAGATGCCATTCTGTCCTCGGTTATTAACACTTTATATTAAAGTTCCTTATTTCTGTACGTTAGGTTTTGTTGGCATTATTTAACAAAAAAAAATGAGAAACTAGTTGGTAGTTTTTCAAAAATTAACCACTTAACTCTTGCTGTTACACTGTTACACTGAACCAAGGAAATATCCAACTACAACACTAAGTCTGTTTATCCTGAAGACTTTACATACAAAAATGTTAATTCACTGTGCAATATCTTAGAAGCTGCTTCCAGTTTGTGCAGACTTAACCATTCACTTAGAGTCCACAAAAACATGTTTTCTCCCTCACTCCCAGTTCCAAATGGTTACAGGGCTCTCATAATAACAGGATTCATCACAGGGCAGACAAGAAGTCTTATCCACTCCCTAGAAAACAAACTGTACCAGTTTATAATCTGCATTTACGTTGTCAGCAGAATAATTTAAGATTGAAAATAATGCGGAAAGATTTCAACATGATCACAGAATCATAGAAAATTAGGGTTGGAAGGGACTTCAGGAGGTCATCTCATCCACCCCCCTGCTCAAAGCAGGGCCATCCCCAACCAAATCACCCCAGCCAAGGCTTTGTCTAAGATGTAAATAAAAGCATTGGGGGGAGGGGGGGGCACGCAAGAGGAAGGGATCTTGGAGTGAAAGTATAAAGTTTCTACCACAACTGGAAAATTGCACATCAGGAGCCTAAGTCATCAAGACCATTTTCTTTGCCAGCTATCAGAACATTCAAGAGTAAACAGATCATTCAAAAGAAAGCAAACAGCAAATGTATTTTCTCTTATCACCATCATTTAACACTGAATTAAATGTTTTCCCATAATGACCTTATAATCTCATGACTCACCATGACTTAAAATATACCCACAGCAGGATATTACTTATGTTTTAGAGGGGTAAAGATTTTCATTGACATAACTGACCAAGTCTTTCTTTCAAGGCCCGTTAGTTGACAGAAATATTTGAAAATCTTACTTAAGAATAGATCTGCACTGTTATAGCAACCAGTTTCTCTCTGTTCCTAAAGATATGAGCTACTAGCTCACTTATGTACCTCCTAAAACAATGAATAAACCATTAGGCATTCTGAAGAATAAGTGACATAGACCCAAGAGAGACAAGACAGATGTGCAGCAGTTTAGCCTAATGCATCTGAATTAACACACTAACCTATGTTCTCATGGATAATTTAGTATTTTCATGACAATTTTTTTTCTGATGCTACTGGCTTCTAATCTCTGTGACAAACAGAAAGATGAAAGAAAGGGAACAACTGATCTTTATAGGCTACTATGCCACCATCCCCTGTAAATCTAAAGGACAATACTGATAATCTCACCAGCCTGAAAGTCATCACAAACTGCTGATATTAATAACAAACAATAAAAAAAAAAAAAAAATCTTAAAAACCTAAAATCTAAAAAACAAAAACAAAAAAAAAAGCAACAAAAAAATACTTGGTTTGCGATTTTTAGAAACTGCTTTTGCAGCTGTACTTTGTAGGTGCAAATATTTGGGATTTCCAGAAAACTGGGCATGTCTGCACATGACGCTACACACTATGATGACATAGTATCCACAGGTGCGTACACGCAACCAGCAGCTACTCCACTACAGTGGTATGCTCCCCTGTTATAGTGCACCGCTACAGTGAAGTAGCTGCTAAAAAATAACTGTGTGTCGCGCATACAGTGCAGTATGGGCAGTATTAAAGCACAGAGCAGTAACTATGTCGCTGTAGGGCAATATGTAGACGTGCCCACTGAGGAGCAGTTGATGTCATTTAGAGTTTAATTGCCTCGCTGAGCCAAAAATAAAAGTTAAGCAGACATTTTAAATGACTTATTTGTACTAATGGAGCTACAGGTGCACCATAAATGAGATTTAAAAATCAGGCCTTGCATTTTACAATTTATTCCAGGGAAGTTTATGCAGGGACAAACCAAAAACAAAGGCAGAAAAGTATACTTGAAATGCAGGTCCTAGAACCAGAAAGGCTGTGAATAGCATTGAAATGGTACATTTTACTCAAGTTTTTTAGGACAATAATAAGCAGAGGTAGGTTTTACTCAGCAAATGGGTATGACAATTGACAATGATGATTTTTGTTGTTGTTGCTGTTTGAGCTGTAGTAAAGACTACAGTGTAAAGGTATTGTCTGAACAGAGATGAAATCATGATTTCTGTACCAAAAGCCATACAATGATGTGCTCAGATATCTCAAACTATTAGAAACGAACAGGAATGGGAACGTTTTGAAATTCAATTCTGAAGTTGGTATTATGCTAAAAATCTAGGTATAAACCAAATCTCTTCTGTGTTTGTTTGAAAATGCTCAACTCTCCCACTTCAAACAAATGACCAGAACTATAAAGAGGCAAATCTTCTCAGAGCATCTTTACAACTGAGCAAAATACAAGACCCTGTCTTTTCTGCAGCTACAGCCCTGATTTGTCACTCCTCATGAGACTAGAGAGCCTGCTGCTGCTGCTATGTACATTAAAAACAAAGCACAAAACCCCCCTCAACCTAAACTATTCTACTGAATTAAACTAGAAAAAAAAAAAAATCAATAGAGGTCTAAATTATCCCTCTGTAGGTTAATCTGTTATTAAATTTCATATAGTTTATTGGAATCTCTATTTCTAATGTTCAGTGTGATGCTGAATTTAATACTAAAACTGCAGTTCTGGATGTCCTACAGAACTTAGCACCAGCAGTGTGCTGTAGAAGTTGTCAGGAGGTAGATGGAAGTTTTAGTAGTCAGTTTCCTCCCCCTACAACATCTGGGGAAGTGTGGGAAGCTGTTCTAGTTTGTACAACAACCTTGTGAGCTGAATATTAATATGGTTGGCAGCTAACATGTCAACAAATAGTTTTGCATCATTAGCTCCAAAGCAAATATACCACTGAAACTGAATATAAGCAGATCGCGCTTCTCAGAGCCATTGTTTCAGGCAGTAGGCAGGCTCCAACAGATACCACTGCATGAGCTGCATTTAGTTTTGGTTTGGAAAATTAGAAACCTTTCATCTTAAGTCCAGGTGTGTTTTCTGGAGCACGGTTCTGCCTCAGAGTGAGGATTCTACAGAAAATTAGAAGACTGCAAAAGCACAGGACGTGGGTGTCTGAAGACGGACATTTAAAATCTGCATAAGCACCAACTAATGCCTGCTCAGTGATCTCAGCCTGCCAGCTCCAAATACCTTGTCCAAGACCCTTATGTTGGAGGTACGGTGGGTGAGGGGAGGGGCAAGAAAGAGCCTTTTGCTCATTCTGAATGAGTTGTTTGTTATCAAAGGTATGTTTCTAAGCTCCACTAAGCAACAGGCTTATGGGCACAAGGAATGTAAAGCAACCCTGCAGGAATGTAACATTTTCTTGACCCCGTAATTCCTATATAATGCGACCTCTGGGCCTTTTCCTGTAGCTAAAATTCTCATTGAATTTTAAATTCTTTCTAAAAGAGTTGTTCATTTTAAAACCAAAATTTAATATTTCAACTCCTTAAAAATAAAACATGCTAATTTGAAGTCCAAACATTGCTGCACAGATGTTAGTAGGGTAGTTACAGCCTGTATTACAAGTAGCAACCTCAGGGGTAGCAACAGAGTGCCCCTCACAGGTCCCGACCTCTTCTCCCCCACAGCATGATGGGGAGGAAAGGTGTGGTTGGAGCCATTGCCCTTTCCTCCTTCCCTCCCATAAATGCAGTCGCCCACACAGCTGAGGCAGTGGGGAATCATTTATATCAAGAACAGAACTAGCATAGTACTTCCCTCCTGAGAGCGAAGGGAGAACTATGGACTGATGAAACTCAGAGCTTGGGACTAACCCACTGTCCCTTAGCGCTGCCTACCTTCCTGAAAACATGACTCCAGTAACTTTTAGAACAATGATTCTCAACCAGGTGCCACAGGTGCCAAAGTGCCTCGAGATCCTTTCAGGTGGGCTGCCAGGCACGCAATGCTGGCACTGTTAGGCACCAACATGATTCACAATGTAAACCCAACCAGGAATCCAGTGTGTTAAAAGCATTCTAACCTGTTGTGAGCTTTTGAGTTCTCTGCAACAGAAG
>NW_005841893.1:2694609-2708006 GCF_000455745.1 Alligator sinensis
CTGAGGGATGCCTCGAGTCTAACGAGTTTGATAACCTTTGTTCTAAGCAATATGCCATGGCACAGTGTGCATGGATCCAAGCATTTCAAAATAATCCTTTTGGTTCTCCCTACCTTTCATATTGGAAATAAAAGAGTTTAAAGACACTGTATATTAAATCAGCAGCAACTATTTTTAAACAGTAAAAAAATTCAAGCTGAAAACCCCTTCTGCCCCAAATCACTGACTTGGAATAGATAGACTTGTCCACAAGAGCTTCTCCTTCAGCCCCTCTTTCCTCCTAAAATTTCTCACTGTGACTGGTACTGTCAGTGGTGACAACTAAAGGGATGCAGATGCAGAGGGCTCTTCATCAGCATTTTAAATGATGCACTGTCTAGATTCAGGCCCTGAGCATGAAAACATGAACTGGTTGTTAAAGTGCTGGTAGCTTGGCCACAGGAGCACCCCTTCCATTGCCCTCTCAGGTACAACCACATGAATTGTGGGATGGAAGGATACCACAGCCATTTTTTACACTGTAACTGCAATTAAAGGACGTCAAGCCGGTCTCTCTCTCAGAGCTCTGAAGGAGTAAGAGGCAAGAAGGCAGGGGTAGAAAAAGGAAAAGCACAAAGGAGAAATATGTCCCCATAGCAAATCAGATTGAGGCATCAACACTAGGAGGGAAGGGGGAAAAAGTTTAACTCGCCTCAGATGACAGTCACAGACATAGATCCCCAAAGATTACAGAATCACAACGGGAAGTCTTAAATAAAAAGGCCAAAATTATTTCAGCAAAACAAGAAGAGACAGGTTAATCTTGTACATCATGAGCCAATCAGTCACATGCCCAGTTCACTATGATCTTTATCACTTAAACCAAATTGCTGATTTTACTAACTTTTATTTTTTTGGCATGTAGGGGTTTTGGAGATGGAAGCAGATAATTTAACATCAAGGAGTATTTAAACATGTATCTGGGAGAAACAAGAAGCAGAACCCATGTCTTATGAGGGGTTGTATATGAGGGGATGCTTAGAGTTGGAATGTTTCATTTGGGACACCCAGCTACCCAACCAACCAATTGTTTCTAATTCTACGAAGACCATAGTGATTTTTGCCAGTATTTACCAACTCAAAAATAACAAATACCAACCTCTGAATGCTTGAAAAAAACATCATCGTTCTCACTTTCTTTGCTGTAAAAGAAAAAAGAATAAGCAAATTATAAATGTAAAACAGAATATCTTCAGAAAACAAACAGACTGAGGTACACTTGGCTTCTAATATTTTGATTGCTGAAGCCTACATGCTGAGAAAAGATCTGGGTGTGCTTGCTAGTAAATTTAGCAGAGAGGCAACATTCAACGTCCTTGTGCTTCAGGTTGCTATCCTATCCACCTCCTCTTAGCAGCTATTTGTGGAAAATATAATAGAATTAAATTCTGATGCCCTTCATCCAAACAAATTAAAAATCTCCCAACAGACATCACCATCAAAATGATTAATTCTCACTCAGGTGAGCCTCTCTCAGCAATTAGAAGTGTAGACAGCTTATGATATCCTGAGACCATGCCCTGTTGCTGCACTGAGGATCTGTCTTGGGAGGATGGTAACAGGGCACTTGCTCAGGACCACTCTAAGCTGTCTAAACTTCCAATTGTCAGTGCATGTGGAGTGGGAGGGTCTCATTTCTTCACAGCACTTGCAGACATGGCTTTAAGGCACTAGCTTCTAAGAAAACACAAATTCTTTAGCTTGCCCCCATCACCACCTTCTGTTATCTGTGGCACTGGAGGCATGTGGAGGTAGGATAGAGGCCTGCTTGCATAGCTTGTACCATTATACTGCTCCAATGTGGGCCTAACATGGTGAAGAAGACCTTTCACATTGTTTAAAGTCCCCTCCATGTTCCTGAGCAGTAAGAGCACACAGCACCACTTGGAAAGGAAAACACATGCTATAAAAGTCACCTTTCTTCAGATACAACTTCCATATCGTCGAGTCCTGTGCTGTCTACAGACCTTGGTGAGCTAAAGCTTTCCATACTCTGTAATACAGTAAATATTAAGACAATAAGATGTATGAAGGAAGAAATGCTGAAGGCCATTATCAGAATGTACATAAAAAACTAGATGCTGATCACACATTTCTCTTTTATACAGACACAATATAAAAAGCCTATTTTATTACCCATTTTCAGCAATAAAAAAAAAAAAAAAAAAAGTATTTTGCAGTTTCTTAGCATCTTTCACCAAGAGGCCTCAAGTTATTCACATGGAGCAACTAAGTGAAGTAAATATTATTGTCCCCATTTACTAGGTTGAGAAGTCAAAGGAAAGGGGAGTTACAGTGATTGTTTGAGCAGTGTAAAAGCGGGCAATAAAATCAAGAAGATCTGCCAGTTGGTCCTCTCCCCTCCCCCACATCCCTATCCAAGATCACAATATCAAGTATTTTAAATGTAGACATAACAAAATGATATATTATCAAAATAATTTTCCATTCAGTCCTGTTCGTGTTGATCTCAAGAAGAACCCCTTTCTTGAAAATGCTAAAGAGGTGAAAAATGCAAAAATGTATTGCTACTGGCAGGGAGATAATGCAAGCTACCACAATGTGAATGCAGGACAAGAGATTAACATCATTATAGGATCTTGTTTTGAGATTTGCTTGTATCGCTTTGTTTATCAGCTACAAAGTACACTAGTGTTGTCTTTTATCTCAAGCTTGAAAAAGTATGATAAAAGGCAAATCGTAAAGCTAGTCTCTGTTTGGGTGTGTAAAAAATGCTTATAAATCACTTATTTCATTGGTACAGAGATTATTTCAGTAGCCACAGAACATACATCTATTTGTGTCTCTTAGCAGTCTCCCAGCTACATTTTTAAAAGGAGCATAAAAAAGAGATGACACAGAAAAGTGGGGTCACAAAAATATCTACATTTGCATGTATACACAAAGAAATGGCCAAAGCAAACGCACAATTAGAGATATGTGGTAAATTTCTTGTGGCTTCCTGGAGGTAACAGATGTGAAGAATCTAACCCTTCACTTGAATTATAATTTTTTTAAGCAATTATCACTCAAAGATACATATTCCATATTTGTAAACAACACACGTATGTCACATACTTTTTGCTGAAGACTATTCATCTCTATATTGTCTATAAATGAGGATAAATAGGAGGGACTGAATAAAGACGACATGTAAAGAAGTACTGATTGGCCATTTATTTATAATTGTTTTCTGTTCAATTTTTTTTTTCAGATTGCAAGCATATTGCAGAATTCCCCTTATGCTACGCTTAGACAAAGAGGTTATGTTAACAAGAGAAAAATCTTTCAGATCTAGACCTTCAGATTAAGGTACTGATCACCACCAATTCACGCAGGCAAGTATAATTTTTCAATTCTAATGTTTGGATAAGTCTCCTTCTCTGAAGACAAGCTCTGGCAAGTTTAAATAGGAGGAAGGAAGTCCTCTGGCAGTGTAGTAAAAGGCAGTTCCTGGACTGTACACAAGTACAAAATTCCAGAGATGTGGATCATAGAACTTCCTTCTTTTTCAACATCCCAGCAATCCTGTTCTGTTGATCATAAAATAAAATCACAGCAGCCATGTTACGGGTTCAGCCTTGCTTTATGGGCCTCTTCCAAACTATTTATGCACAATTTAAATGACTAGTGGCACAGAATGAGTTTTTTAAATATTAACTACTTGGTTCTGCTCAGAAGTTTCTCTTATATTGCCCCTTACACTGAGTCAGGATATGCACCTACGAGTGTTTCCATACAGTACTCAACTAACCCCTTCAAGCTTCGTGGACAAGTTGGATGAGGAAAGAGAAGCTGTGGAAAAGGATGAAATGGGAGGGCCTTAAAGCTATGCCACAGAATTAATTTGGTAAAAGATAAAAGGTATGAATTTAAAGCAGAAGACCTACATCAGTGCTGTGTAGGCACACTTCTGGTAGAAGTCCAAAACAACAAGGTCCAAGCCAAGCCCACATGGGCCAGTGAGCTAGTGTGGTAAGGCACATCACAAGGTATTGATGGGGATAGCATCACATCCAGGAGCCTGTGACTCACAGTCAGAAGAACCAGTAACCCATATACAGCTGGGCTGACTAATATGAGGCTCAAATTCATCCTTCTGGATTAGTAGCAAGGCACACTAACCTCTATTGCTTTATCCTCACCACTAAAAGAGTGCCTTTTTTGGATTATCTGTATATTGCTTGAGATGGGATTTAACTGTACCAGTACAAGTGGCAAAACTTTCCTGTGTAGACAAGCCCTCACTATGGATTTATACTTTGCATGGAACAATGAGGACTTTGCTGTGATTGGGACTGCTTGGTTTTATTGCAATATAAACATGAAATAAATAAAGTTCAATTTCTATGCCAGCTCAAACAGCCTCTGCTGCTTCTCATGAGTAGCAGCTGTATGAATATATCAGCATACACAGAAGATGTCCTTATAATTCTCCCACCTATTTGCTAAGATGTCCCTGTGCACTGTACTGTTGGCAGAGGCCGACTCTTTGCAGTGCATTCTCTATTTTGTGTGGCACTCTCCTTAAACAGTCAAAAATATTCCTTATGCTCCCATTTGACATTTCAGTTTAAGTGCATCTTCTGTCAAACCACAGAAAAGACAGAGAAGATGACCACAGTTCCTTGGTGTGCTCTGGGTAGTTACAATAATGATCCTGACCTCTGCAAGATCTACCTTTCAGGGGTGGAGCACAATACAGGAGTGTGAGAGAAAGATGTTTTGGGCAATGCAATCATACAGTCTTTCATTGGAGTCAGATACTAGAGTCTCCCCAACCCATCCCACCTACCAAATATCTATTTTACTAGTTTTTCCCTCTCAAAGGCGACAGTCTGGCACCGTCTCATTTGCTGTAAGGACCATCTGTACTCCTTTGACTGAGTGAGGAGGCTTGGAAGAGCGTGCTGGTATATTCTCCCACTTTAAGACCACCACTCTAGTTAGGCCCTCTCATTTCAGTCGTAGTTGCATGCATACATTCAAAACCCAGAATGTGGTCCTAAGTCTGCCAAGACTGATTTCCTCCGGATTGATTTAAAAGAAAGTAATAAAAAAAAAACACTTTTCACGTGATCTTAGAACATCACTGCTTCATTTGTTAAAGATGCAACTGTAAGAATAACAATAACCCTCAAAGAAAACAGGACAGCCTGTCTGAATAAGAGAAAGGACAAAGCCAACCACACATACTGTTTGTCCTATGGGGAAATTACTGAGCGTTCAGTCCTTGCCACCTGTAGTATCCACAATGATAATACTGCAATTATTAGGAGCCATGTGCCAGAGAGTTAGTGGGTCATTTTGGGGAGGCTGCCTGCATGGTGACTGCCTCTTGAACACCCAGGTCAAATGCCAATTGCACGTGAGCCTCAAGTGCTTAAATGTGCCACTTGCAACAGCTTTTAAAAATATGCATGTTGCAAAGAGCACAGATATTCAATTGTATGCAACAGGATATTGATTTTTCATGATACACAGAGCCTATGGTCCTTTCTTCCCTGTTTGATCAATTCCTATTCCACCTACTACACACAAAAAGCCAATTCATTCACTTTGGAATTTGCATACACTTTACTCTGAAATAATCGTGGTTTTGTAATCTAAACAGGAGATGTCAGAACACAACGTACTTTTGCCAAACAAATATGTCCCATTTAGCAGGCGCTCACCTATACCAGACTTTGGAGCACAGCCCACTAGAGTCAGAGGACATACGCTACAGCTGGGAATGCATAATTTTTCTAGAGGCATTCTAGTACTCGTGGCAGTATTAACAGTTTGTGGGGTTCCACTTGGACTGCACTGAATGCCTGCCTGTCTTTAGCAATGGACTGACCTTGAAAAATGCTGTAGACTCTAACCTACTAACACAAAATTTGGTGTTTGGATTAGCTGGAGGGGGGAAGGCAGTTGTATCAAGTATCTTTGCAGCTTGTCCCTGTGGGCAAAATGTCTTCTACCCAGGTGTGTCTATACACGCATGTTAATGTGAAGCCAATAAAAACTCCGGAGCTTCTTGCTCCAGGTGTGCCGTTTGCACAGGACCACCGCATGTTGAGCTGGGTCAGAGCATCCCCGGCTGGCAGGGGGCCCCAGAGCTTAAATGTGCTGGGGAGGGGCTGGCTGGGGCACTAAAGTGCTTCAGTGTATTGCTAGCCAGCAGGCAGGCCCTATACTGGAGCACCCTTGTGCCCCAGCCAGCCAGGGCAGTGTCTACACGCATGCTTCTGCGGAGTAAAAATAACTCTGCAGCAGGATAGTATTTACAAGTACTATTCTACTGTGGAGTAAATTAATTTGCTACAACCTAACAGGGGTGCATGTGTAGATGCATGATGTTCACTACACAGCTAATTAGTCTACTGTGTGATAAATGTCTTGTGTAGACATGTCCCCTGAAGGTCAAAGAGGGACTACACATATGCTATGACTCAATCTTACAGGCTCCCAATGTAAATGTGTGCATCCCAGAGGCTGCACACATACCACTGTGCTTATAATTTGCAGAATATTACATCTGTACCAGCCATGTACATCACCAAGAGGGAAGAGGTAACTGAACAGATCAACTTTTGTTCCAAAAAATTCCCAAGCATTTTGCGAACTCCACGTGTAATACCATTCCTCACACACCTCCATCCACCCTAACCTCTGCCCCAGAAGTGCAGCCACTGCTAGCACGAAGTGACATTAAACTGTGTATAACATATTGGACAGCTCACCGATTATGCCCCTGCCACTCTCTCACTACATATCACTTGTTGAAAACATACAGTGCTCCAACTCAAAAATAGCTGGGATTAAAAAAAAAAATTAAGGGGGGGGGGGGGGGGGGGAAGAAGGAAAATGGAGGGGAATTCACAGAGAGAGAGTCCAATCTATGACCCATTAGACCCTTGCAAAATTAGGGGCAAACTTCATTTCCTTACTCTGGTTTCAAAAATATATTGTTTTGCACTGTTTAAAACAGCAAAATAACGAAACATTCCGAGAAGAGAATCAGCTCGGCGTAGATTCTGAGGGTCAAAATCTGGGCCTTTCTCTGCATCTTTACTGCACTAGTTTGGGGCCTGATCCCCAAAGGTCTTACAAATGCAATATGCAAACAATTATACCTCCGAAAACAGTTATTCAAGATTTAGGCAATGGAAAGTTCTGATGCTTGAATGGAATGCTCTTTCACAACAAGAACCTGGCCATCTCTGCAAACTGTGCAGCATGTTTGCTTACCACAGGGTTATCCTGGTTGTCATTAAGCTCAGAAAGCTTGGTGCTGGATTTCTGCCGCTTTGGTTTATTCCTCTCTCCAATATACCCCGAGTTGTTGTCTTGTAATTTTTCTGCTTCCTGAGCAGTCAGAATACAATCTTCAAGGCTGCTGAATCCAGAGGGAATGTTTTCTTTGTTGATGACCTCCCTAAACAGAAAAGTTACATGGCTACAAGCTGTTCTTTAAAGATGTTGATGTCCTACTATATTAATGATAACAGCATAAAATCCGAGCTACAAGATCAGCTCAGGTGCAGAACATCTCTTGAGAAAACATAGGTGGGGATCAACACTTTGGACCCTATCCAGCTGTCACTAGTACCAAGGATACGAATGTCAATCACTTCAGTGGAACCTGGTGTAGGTCCTTGATGTACAATTGGTTATTTAAGCTTAGGGTGGCAAATTTTAGCTTGGGACAATTTTTAAGTGACCAACAACCGTTAATTTCTGTTAACTAAGTGCAAAATTTTGGTACAGCTTCCATACGGACTCTTGCATGTGCTTTCAGGCATGAGAGTAAGCATAAGTAGAAGACAGAACGGGAATGAAAGTGCCTCCTCAACTGTAAGTGTAGTGCTGTGATAAAAGTCTGCATAATATGCTGTGTGGTATGTGAGTGGGATAGCTTGCTTAACATCTTCTTGTATGACACTAGATTTTTGTTACACCTTGTTGGATATGCAGGCATTTTCCCAAAATGTTGTCAATTTTGGCTCCTTGGGTATAGTCGGAGGAGATAGGGGATGGGGCATTCCCTGCATTTGTCTTTTACAATCCACTGCCCTGTCCTCTTAAACAGGGCTCTCTCTATTTTGTGTAATAAAAGAGACCTTTACAAAATGTATGCATTACTGTATTCTTTATATTTGCATGCAATAATGTATTTTCTTTTTCTTAAACTCTGTGCTCCCCCAGGTCAAATGCAGGTCTGTCATGCTGGAATGTTTGGTAACTGTTGTAAGCCTGCTGCCTATGCAAGATCATGCTATTCTGAAGCCCAAATTCTGCCTACAGTGACTTCAGCAAAGTTGCTCTAGATTTGCACTAGAGTAAATAAGAAAAAAAATTGCTTCAAAGGGTTTGGACTATGTTAATGAGCCACAAAGTATTCAGATTTTTTAAAACTCCTTTCAGTCGCTTTCTAGTTCATGATTCAGTGCGTCACAGGAAGAGCAAGATGAAAGAGAATCCTACAACCAAATCTAGAAGATATTATTTTATCTCTGCACTATAATTATTATAACCTCAGCCAAATTGATCCATTATACCAGGCTGTAGAACTTGCAATGTACTTAGTGCAAGTCCATGTACATATTTATGTAGTAAATACTTTCCTAGTTTTAAATTGCACGGTAGTTTAAGTCAGTGACATTAAAGAGCCTCTTTAAACTTACGTCCAAGCAACAGGGAGACAAACCCCAGCACAATTTGTCTCTCTGAGGCCACAGAAATGACCCGATTCTCCAAAGCATTGTGTTTAAAAATGGCATCTGGGGTTTGGGAGTCAATTATAGTATTGATGATATAGTACACACCTGGGTTAGAAAGCATTAAGGCAGATCTGTAAAGCAATGTGGAGGCTGCACAGTAGGGAAAAATAACCCCTGCAGTACTATATGCTTCTAAACACGTACATTAGCCCATCTCTGACCTACTTACCTGAGAAGTCTGTTAGCATGGCTACTAAACAGGAAAAACAACTCTGGATTTATAGCCAAATGCTTCTATGGCTTGAAAGCCCAAATCCCCAAACCAGATTGTCAACTTGTCTTCATTTGTATAGAAATGCTTTTAGTGTAATTGTTGTTCTCTACTTCATTAATGTTTACACACGTGTCAAGCAGCATGGACTACAATTTGCAAACCTGTGTTCCTAAAGTTAAACTCCTATGTAAAAGCGACTTGACTGTATAGGTGCTAAAAAACCTGCAGCTCCAGAAACTTGGCATCTTTGAAAATTAAATCCTTATTTAGGGGACTCATTATGGACATAAAGCCTAACTTCAGAACTTAGGCCTCCATCTCATGGATATTTATAAACACAGTGTACTACAGTAGGACTTGAACATTAGGACTATGCAAAGCTTTGGTCGCCGATTCTATTTGGCAGAGATTCGGCCCGATCCGGTGGCCAAATCTCTGAATCTGAATCAAATCAGGAGACCCTTTAAATCTCTCCAAGTTGAATCAGAGAGATACGATGATTCAGACAGACACAGCTCTAAATGTTTTTTCTACATACCTCAAGGTACCAGGCGGCTTGTGACCGCTGAGATGGTGGGGCGGATAGAGCGTCCCACAGGGGGTCCCCAGCATGCTTGGCGGTGGACCCGGAAGTGGAGCAGAAATATTTCTGATCCACTTCCAGGTCTGCTGCCAAGCACTCAGGGCCCCCCACCGCGCTTCTGTGGGACGCTCCATCTGTCCCACCATCTCAGCATTCTTGAGCTGCACCTGGTATCTCGAAGTATGTAGAAAAAACATTTAAAGCTGTGTCTATGGCCGAATCACTGATTCTCTGACTTGGCATTGAATCTTAAGATTTGGATTCAGCTGAATCAAATCTGGGCAGTGATCTGAATCAACAAATCGAATCACTGTCCCCGATTTGGTTCAAATCTGAATTCGAATTGAATACAGCCTGTTTTGCACACTCCTATTGAACATGCTTGCAGTTAAGCATATGCAAGCATTTAAATCACCAAGGCCTGGGTTTCAAAATGTTGGCTATATTATACCATTCTACTGTCCTTACCACCCTATAGAAAAATATATTCAGTTTCCCTCACACTGTTGTTAGTGGACATGCCTTTGAAACGTGAATATTTCTATAGCAGTGTGAATACTTCCATAGCATAAGCTATAGGTTACCTGTATAACACTGGGAAGAAAGGAATACTATGCATCATTCTTAATCCTTGAGAAATAGTTAATGAAAATAGTGCCTAGCTTTTTAGAACAAATGAGATAAAATGTTTTTTTTTCCTTGATTAATAAAAAAGAAAAAAAACTTTGCTTCTTCGTGTAGCTCCATAGTACCCCTACAGACCACTAAAAAACTCCCCCAAAAAACCCCAACCTAATGTAAGCTGTGTCTCCATGCATGAAATGAGTTTGGTCCCAATTTTAAAGCCTTTTTTTTTTTTTTTTTTTTTTTTTTTTAGGAAAGCATCTAAAATGGTTATTTTAGCCCGAAAAGAATCTCTACACACTGTGCTTCAGTCCATTCCATTACCACTAATAAAGCCCCTAGCTTTGCAACTCCCAGCTCCGGCTAATGGCAATGGAGCTGCATACAAGTGCAAAATCATTCCTTGCGCTAAAACTTGTAACAGGGAAGATCCTGTCAAAGTCTCACTAAGTTAACGTGCACAACATGATGCAATCAATCCTGTATAATTGTTTAAAAAAAATAAAAATCAGAATCATACATGTCTCTATTTCTTCGGGCTTCATCTTGCTCTTTGTGATGCCGCCGCCTCTGCTTAGCAGACACGTTGGAAGAGGTTGAAGATGTTCCTGATTCAGAGTCCTCTGAACTCTGCCCTCCTGAGCCATGAACATCAAAAAGGTGCTGTTCCACAGCTGAGCGGATTGTCTTCTCTAAATATCTGGCAAACCGAACAGGCAGGGTAAATGGATGGACTGACAAGAATTCCTCTCAAAAAAACCAACCAAACAACCAACCTCGCCTCCCGTTCTCCTCCAGATACACACAGACTTTTTTTTTTTCTATATTTCAACATCATAAAATATACTTGGGATTGTGCACACTTGTAGTAAAGCCCCTGTTAGGACGTGAAGACACGTCTCGGAAATGCTGAGCCCTCGTGGTTTCCACTAGTGTCCACAGATACTGTGGCTGCTCAATACTTCTGTGAATCAGGCCATTTTTTCCCATCTCCCTGATATGAATGCAAGTGCCTAACTTTGGCCTCCCAAGTTAACAGCCCTTGCCCTGAAGGGTTCACATTTGTTTGAAATTCGAATTCAAGATTGAAGTGATTAGAAAACCAGTAATGACCCGAGAGGCTCTAAAATTACAGGTTTGTTTTAATTCACTCCCAGTTCTGGAAGGAAAAATTACCCTTCTAAAATGTGGTGCACAGCCAGAGGGAAATGACAAGAAACTCTCTGAGCAATCCTATGAAAGCAAACTTGTGGGAAAGGTATGTTACGTTTGGATTGTTAATGCATGCTTGAGGCAACCAGTCTGTCATCCCTGCTCTGACCTGCTCTGCATAGACTGAGCAGAGCTGGAGGTGGTGCGATGTGGGGAAATATGCCTACAGTGCCACAACCTAACAAGCTATGTGTACTTCCCTTCTCTGCCCAGTGTTGGACCAGTGCTGTTGGTCCATACAAAATGAGGCTGGGGTTACAGCCTCATCTCTTCTTTAATCTTCCTTACTAATTTTGGGGTGAAAGACTCCCAGAGAAGCTAGAAATAAACGCAGACAGTGCATGTAAAGATTGATGACAATCTGCTACAGCTTCACCAGAAAGGAAGGCTCTGTGAAATGAAAATATTTAGTGTTCTACACATAAGGCTGTGAATGTGTGCGCAGCAAGGTATGCAATGACTATATGCTAAGAGCATATAGCTGAAAGCATGGTTAGTTAGAGAGAATAAAATGGTGACCAATATTCATACATGCTCCTGATGACTGAATAACAGGGAGATTTTCAAAGACTCAAAAGGCAGTTGATGGTTAAGCGGAATCAGTTGCCCATTGTGTCTTGGAAAATCTCCTCCCCAATGTACTCAAGTCATTCTCACATTTGAACTTCTTAGAAAGGATATCATTTGTTATGATGTCCATGCCATCTGAGCCCTTAACTCAATAAATAATTCCAAGATGGTTGATCTTCATTTCTGTGATATCCTTTCGGAAAAAGGATGTTGTTCCTTATCTGTTCTTTTTATAGGAACTAGTTATTCCTTATATGTTTTCTACATGGAAAATTTACCACTCCAGGAATGCAATCTGATGTAAGATACATTATTGTAGTCAAAACCCTCCCTCATTTGTTCATAAGAACAGAGAAGTCAGCCTAAACAAAACTAGCAGGTTTAATCTGACAATGGCCAGCAACCTTTGCAGCATTCATATGAAACAGAAGTGAAATATTAAATATTATATAAAGGCTGGCCAGGAGCCGCTCTAATTAAAATGCCATCCCTCTACCCCCGGAGCATGTGTATAGACACGCAAAGTTCCTTCTTTTTTCATAGTTTCCTATATTCACAGGCCAGAGGAACTTCATGGGTAAAGTCTGAGATCAATCAACTTGTTTTTCAAAAAGTTTTTAAAATGTATTCCTATATTTTGAAGGGGTTTCCCCATGTACTCTGGAAGACCATCTCTCAAAAAATGGCTTGACTACAACTTCCAAATTTCTTTAATTCTGTCTGCAGTGAAATTTAGCGCACAAAACATTTTTTCTAGGGAGCTGGCTGGCTAATTCCAAACTGATCAGCTATGAATATGTGACCCTGTCTGTGGGTGGTGAAGTCTCCAAAGAGATCTTAAGTCTGTGCTAACTTTTGACTATATTGATACTGAGTTTATAATTTAAACATCATCATAGACAAAATGTGATTTAATTACAATACAGGTATATGTATCAGATACTGGTAAGAATCCCCCACCAAACTAGGGGACTTCAACATCAGGTGAATAAGAGGACTTGGAAGCTCTTTGGGACAGGGACTGCTGTTTATTTCTAGTTTTGCAAAGCACCAACCATTCTTGGGTCCTACTCTGTGACTGAGATTGCTAGACAGTCAAGTGATACAAGTGAATAAGAGGATAATACTGTGCAGCAAGTTTGAAGTTCTTTATTTCCCCATGTTCTGTACCATCAAAACATCCCAGAGGGCATGGGAAAGAAGAAAGGAATCATTATACTTGGTTTATTTTCACTACAGTAATTTTAATTTGGGGCAAAAATAAACTCTCTTTGGGTAGCACTAGGACATTAAAGAAAAATAAAAGAATTAAATACATATTTTTAAAAATGTAGGTATACAGAAAACAGTCACAACATTTATAAACAGAGTCACTTACTCTCCAGTA
>NW_005841893.1:2708037-2717093 GCF_000455745.1 Alligator sinensis
CATGGGCACTGCATAAAGGGAAGAAAAAAAAAGAAGAAAGTTAGATCTAATTACCAAAGTAACATCAACAAAACATCTGAAGGAGAGCCCTGGCTTTTCTCTTCTCATTGTCTTTTCCTTAGAGGCAAAATTAGCTAACTAAATGAAGTCAAGGGAGGGTCCTGCATCCTTACTGGCATGACATATATCACACCAAAAACTTCATAAACTTACAGATATTTTATTTACATCCTTTTAATGCAATGCATCAGGCCAGTACACTCAGAATTGGACTGCTTTCATTTCACTACAGAGGGACTGCAAACTAAAAGGAAGGCAATTTAATTACTAC
The DNA here is from genome assembly GCF_000455745.1 of Alligator sinensis. Taxonomy (NCBI): domain Eukaryota; kingdom Metazoa; phylum Chordata; order Crocodylia; family Alligatoridae; genus Alligator; species Alligator sinensis. Next base: position 2,708,369 of record NW_005841893.1, read on the forward strand.
ATACTGTATTACCGATTCTTCTCCTTCTGCAACTACAAGTCACTTGTGATCTATTCAGAGAGCTCTGTTCTTCTGAGATGGGATTTGAAAATGTATCTGCTAACTCTCTGCTTCCCATGTCCTTTGCTTCCTTTTTTTGTTTTTAAATATCTTTTCTCTTTTTGCTAGGTGCCTCTCGGTCTGACCCCAGGCTCAGGAAGAGCTAAAACAATTCCAGTTGTCACCACTCACAGTTCAAAGCCCTTTCAAACAAGCTGACGTGCCATCTCGCACAGCCATCATTGATTTGCTCCCTAACTGCACAGCTAGATTAGACCTGGCCAAAGCAAGCCCCCTCCCCACACTAGATTCCCTTCCTACCCGCAGACTCAGCCATGCAGATAAGAGGGAATGTGATATTTTACTTCTGTTCATCATCCCTACAGCATTTATTAAACCAAAATAAGTTCCGAGCTCAAATGTTTCATTTGGCTTTATCCTCTTATCAGCAAGAGAATTAGTATCATGGCTGACTAGTATACTCATATGTATATCTACCTTCTGTGGCTGGGTTTCAAGAGGGAAATGTTAAAATTTCACTGCAGTATATTAAGTTTACTGTGCCACCCTCAGAGCTGTCCTTGGATTTCAGTCAATAAATGAAATTGAAACTACACAACTTCACAAACTGCATCATTGCTGCTGGTTCAACAGTGTCTCCATTCCTTTAAAGTGACCACAGATCTCTTTTGCTTCTCTTTAGTATTTCACCCACCAAAGATGAGCTTACTTGGAAGCATGTTGCAGACACAGAATCTATACAATAACAGTAACTATACAGTTGTATAAATCAACTATTTATTACATACATACACACACAAATGCATACATATAAAAATATTAATCTGAATTCTATTAATTCAGGTTTTTAAGTTCCTGTAAACATACAGCCTTTATAATCATTATACACATTTGAATGAACACGCAGATCTAGAGCAAGGCTCCTCTGAGTAAGCACATGTGTGTATGCAGCTATCTACTTTCTTAATCTACACAGGCATTAACCTATGCAATTAATTTGTCATTTGACTGTTTATCCTGGACATTTTGATTAGCTCACGTATTTCCTATCCACTCATAAATCTCTTCCCCTGGGACTTATTCCAGAAATCTAACCCCCCTGTGCCCAAAGTTGCTATTTTTAACATTTTTCCTTTGAAAAGTAAATACTTCCCAAGGTACGTGGATGTATATGAGGAACAAAGGTCATGTAGTTGCAATTTATCACACAAGTTTCCCTGCCACATGTTTGGTATTAGTTTAATAGTATGTCAATTTTCTATGCCTACGTTAATTCCTAATATTCGCATATAATCCATATTAAATATTTCATTCTTGATTTATTTGATACATATGCCACCCTTCCCAACAAAGGCTGAGGTTGGCTTACAAAAAGAAAACAGAATAGCTTAAAAACAGTGGCAAAAGAACAAAAAAGGGAACTAGACTATCAGGATAAAATGGAGACCCCTAAACAACATCTTGTCCTAGTTTTATTTGGCCTACAAAATATTCTGACAGTCTTATAGGTTCTGCCAGTAAACCAACACAATATTGATTGTAAAATTATGTTATAACACATATGAAGTAAATATACAGTCACCCACCCATGCCAAGTTCGGGGAAAACAAAGCATTTTAAAACATCTTCTTGATAACATCATTAGCCCTTTTAAATTTAGAAACTGCGTCTCTATGTATTAAGCAAGATTGTATAAATGAAGTAAGATTTCACTTCTTGATCCTGTGATATTTTAATGTTCTTTACTGGTCCTGTACCTCAACAGTATGCAGATTTTCAAGCAGAGATTTTCAGATATACTACATTTCTTATATAATTCCACAATAATTGGCTTTCCATGCTATTTAATTTTGAAGTTTAGTTAAAATGCACTGCTAAACTGGCTTATTTATTCTGCATCAACCTATTCTACATTCTGGAAGTTATCCCTTTTGGGTTTTTTTGCTTTTCAACTCTTGGCACAGTGAGTAGAATTATGAAATAGTTTTAAAATACTAGGCACAAATGTGTATGAGCATGTTAATAATCTCTAGCAAATATAAGGTAAGAGCTTTTGGAGAATTTCTCATTTAAAGAGAGAGAATTCAGGTGCTGAATTCCTAGGGGTTTACCAAACTTCTCGGGTGTCTGAAGTCAGGAATCATTCACATCATTCTTCACAAAGCATGCAAAGCCTTGCTTTGACTGCCCAGAAATGCACTTTATCATGTCCTGTTGTGCAATTAAATGGCTTCAGAATAACCCCGTTGTTTATTAAATCAACAAAACAATATAAACTCATGTCCTGCTTGAGTTAATCATTTTCTCCTTTTGTCTGACTCACTGATACTCACAGTTGCTCATTTTCACAGCTAGATTATTTTCAGCAAACTATACTGATCTTGGGAGGCACACTGAGGAATTATCACCTTTTAAACTTACGTAGTCCTCACTGTGCCTACTGCTGACAGCCTTTGGGCTGTTAAACAAGTTTGGGAATGCATGCTTCCTCAGAACTAGCCTTGTCTGCAAATTTGTGATGGAAGTCCATACCTGTTTTAAACTCCACCGTTTTACCGATGTGCTTCCATAACCTCCTGGTATTTGTGGACTGAACTACCATGGCATTCTAGCATTATCCTACATCCAGCTTCCCACACGCGTAGGTACAACTCTTGTGCACCCCTTAGTCCCCTTCAGATATGTTCCATTGCCTTTCCCAATGGAAAAGTTGCAGGAGAAGCTGACAAGTTCATTCTCCTCACAAATTTGCCCGATGAGAAATGCCAGTGAAACAAGCATCTACAGTTTCCTAAACAGACCATTTCCAAAGCCTATCTGGTATTTAAAATTTCAGCAGCTAAATTATTCAAATGTTTAAAGGTACTGTAATAATGCAGGTGTTTGCCAGATAAACAACCCAAACTATTTAATTTTCAGTATGGTGATGCCCACTTTTTTTCCTTTAGTTTAAGGTTAACCCCTTGATTTGTCTGGACCTTACAATTCATTTTCAGACAGTTTCAAAATTGAAATTTGATTCTAAGAATCTTCAAACCAGGTGAGCTTTGCTTTTGCAGAAAAATTCTGAAACTAATGAGTTTAAACAAAAAAAAAATCTGCTATAAATCCTTATATATGGAAAGGATATGATTTGAATGCTTTCTTTGCACATTGCAGGGTAGTTGGATTTATGGAACATTATAACCTGCCTGCTATCCGGTAACTGCAGGTAACCTCTCTACATTTTACCAGCTACAGTCTATTAGCAGCTCAACATTCCCCACTTGCTCCCCCACCTTCCTGTCTCACACCTATCATCTCCAGTCCCCTCTGATCCTCACTGCCACACATTTGCATTTTCACAGACCTAAATTTTGCATATTGGCTTCTGTTCCACCATGGAAAACACTAAACCCCAGCAGACTCTCCCTGTGCCTGAAGAAGAGTGCTTATGCCCAAAAGTTTGCAAAGAACAAATTTTCCAAGTATTTAGTTGGTCTAATAAAAGATATCACATTTACCCAAAGAAACTTGCCCTTCTTTGCAAACTGACTTTTGCAAGTTCAAGCCTGAAATTATTTATATCACCTTAATGCAGTGTACTATGCTCATGGTGAGATTGTAATATTGTCGCCTGAAAATTAATCCCATTAAGAAGAATGGATCTCTGGTATTTGTTCCTCATCTATATCCCCTCCTCCATCCCTAGTTTTGCTGCTTAAATTGCTTATAACCTTTTAGGGCTTGTGCACACTGACACCTACTGCCTGAAAGAGAGATATATTTGGAACAATACAAGTGACCTGACCAAGAAAAGACTGTACTGTAGGTAAGAATGCCCTATATTTGATTCACCCCTTCAGTCTTCAACTAACGCACATAAAGTGAAGCACAATTATCAGTCTGCAGCATATATCATTTCTAAAAGAGCCAAGCTCTTCAAGCTCTTGAGTAGCTACTATTGCAAGTCTCAGCTCCTCAAACAATGCTTAAGATATTGATGAATCAGACTCTTTATTATTAGGCAATAAATCAACAAACAGATTTTCAATGATGTTTAAAGGAGAACTGTTATAAGGAAAGACATATGCTTTACCCATCTATACTTAAAGCAGACTCTCCCCATGCCTGAAGAAGGGTGTTTGTACCCAAAAGATGGTAAAGAACAATTTTTCCAACTATTTGGTTGGTCTAAAAATATATATATCACATTTACCCAAAGAACCTTGTCTGCCTGTGTCCTTAGACCAACAAGGCTATAGCCAACAACCCTGAAGCATCTTGTCTGTCATACAAGAGTAGCTAAGCCATTTCTCTTGTGTAACATAGGACAAGTGTCAGAGACAACAGATAACTCAAGCAGAGAGAATGGTGGGAATCAAATGGTGGGAAAAGCCAAAATGATAAATCTGGGAAAAGCACCTGATTAAAAGTGGGTCTAGTCCGGCACCTATTGAAATCAATGCACATTTCGTTACTGGCTTAAGAAAAGGGCTGAATCTTTGGTGTTTCTTCTGATCTAGATATTCTCATACATATCTGTATTTACTTGAAACCAAGATGAGGTCGTTGTGTGTCGTCATCCCCGCCCCCCCCCGGTTAACATGGAGGATGAGTGGGGAAGACGAGTCTTGTCTTATATTCGTGTGCCACTGCTCTGCTTCTGTCCTGGGACAGCTGCTGCTGCTGCTTGGAGTCAGCAGCAGTTTGGTGCATGTTGGTCAATGGTCAGGGCTAAGGTCTGGGACTGGGTGACAGCAGGGCGGGGAGAGGAGAGTGGTTAGGAATTGGGTGGGGGATGGGACAGCAGCATGTGCTCATTATCAGGTGGGTGATCAAGAAGCATCTTGGGTCAGAGGATGGGGCTAGTGTTGCCAATTCTCTTTGAATCTATTCTAGGAGGTTTCATCACATGACATAATGACACTAACAACTTTACATCAGGAAAGCAAATGTACATTACTATTACATTTTAAAAACCCACTGGACTCCTACATAAGTCAGATTCAACATTTTAACAAATGCCCTATCATTTATCTCCTGGATGACTTTCAGCAGTCTTCTGGAGATTTATATCTATCTAATTCCTGGAGACTCCAGGGCAATCTTGGATGGTTGGCAACCCTAGATGGGGCAGCAGTGCATGGGGGGGAGGGGGAGGGAAGGGGTAGCATAACAGTGCAGGTCATGGAATGGGGCAGCAGCATGCACTGTTTCCCAATCCCCTGACCCACAGCACTGTCCCATCTCCTGATCCATGCTGCTGATCTCAGGCAGGCAGCAGTGTGTGAGTGGACTGGGCAGCAAGGGTGCAGGCCGGCACATCAAGTGGCAGGGGAGATAAGGGAAAGGCACGCATTGGGGGGCAGTGGCAAGAGAGTAAGGTGCAGGAAATTGGGCTGCCTGCCTTCCCCCGCACTTGGGGACAAATTTCAAGATTACTTCCAATCATTAGGATTTGATATATGGAAAACAATAACAGTTAAAAAAAGTTTCATGTACATAATCCACTTGCTGAGGGTCATCTTAAATTCAAAGCCATCTTGGATTCAAGTAAATATGGTACATATTAGCCAAGCAGCCACCCATCTCAAGAGTTAACAGCAACTATTCAATCACAGTATTTCCTTTTTTCACATGGTCTTGGGATTTCCATTGAGGAATTGCTTTAAAAAACAATTTAAAAAATGATTTCTAAAACATATACTCCAGCAAAGAGCACTGCTATGGAATCTGTTTCCTCCAAAAGCTCATTTTACAAGTTGGACAAAACTGCCTACACTTGGAATTGACTTTGCTAGCTGTTGCTTGATTACCTGAAACCGGATTACCCAAGGCAGCTGGCATTTGCATTTCAGTTATATAAACTAAGCAGGCTGAAGGACTCCCTCTTATATAAGAATCTCAGTTCTAACACCCATGTGGCTTTCATTACAAGAAATTTGGAACATAAATGCACGTTAAGCACAACTGTCTAGAACAAACAGTACTTAGGATTTCCTCTCCCTTTATTGTTACAATACTACTGTTGCAAGGTACTCAAGACACCAAAGCTGAGCAAATAAACAAAGTGTCTTAGGAACAGGACTATAAGGGATTCATGAAATCCAGCACTTGCTATCACAGGAAACATTTTGTGCAATTCCTTTCACAAACTATCTTGAAGTGATTAGATCCTTCCCCTCTTCTACTCCTACTAGAAGGCTCTTCCAGAACCTCATTCCTCTTCTAGATTCAAAGAAAGTTCTCATCTGCAGCCAAAAATTTATTCACTACCACACACTTCTTGTCATGTAAACCTTTATCATTTGACAAAGCTTTTTTTTGTCCTCCTTCATGGTGTTTTGTCTTCTGAAATACATCAGTGGGGTATAATCATCCCTCCTCTCAGCCTTCTCTTTGCTAAGCTAAACAAGCATTCTGATCGTACAAAATAGTCTTTCCATGCCTCACCATCCTAGTAAAGTCCTCTGCACCATTTCCTCTTTGAATTCAACTTTCTTGAACAGAGGTGACCAGAATTGCAGAAAAACTCTCACCAGAGTCTTGTACATAGGCATCAGTACCTCCCCATGTCTATCATACCATGCAACCTAGCATGTAGTAGGGTTGGAATGTTGCTGTAGCTGTGAAGGTCCAGACAATATGCAAGAAGCATGAGTTTTTTTGGTAATATCTTTTATGGGAGCAGCTGTATAGAAAAGAGAGGTTAGACAAGCTTTTGGGCACAAATGCCCATCTTTCCCAGACCTGAAGAATTAAAAATATTTGCTTTATTACTGATTCTTGCCTTTAAAAAAAAACCCAAAACCCAAACAAACTCAAGGAAAAGAAAATTGTTTCTAGCCTGTCATGAAATGTACAATGCAGAATAAAGTTATTGAATATAAAAAAGAAAAATTATGACATTTGCAAAACTGATAAACAGATAGACAGAATGTTCCTCCAGCTAGCAACAGCTAAGTGTTATACAGTGCTTGGAATACAAACAGCTCTTGTACATATCCACCCAATATATTACATAACTGTCTGCATTAAATTACTGTACATACTGTACAAACCCAACAACCGCTACACTGTCTTGGCACCCCACATCCCTATGTATTACATTAATGACTCACTCATTAAATGATGGGCTTAAGATTCCAAACTATGTAATCTTGGCTGGCACCCAATCAGAACAAATAAAATGGACCATCGGACTTAAGGACTGATTCAAAGGGTTTCCCTCCCTTCCCTTCTGTGGTGCTGGACTGATCAGAACACACGTTGTACCCTGCTCTGGGGCAGCAGTAAAAAAAAAAAGTTACAAGTCACAAAGAAAAAAAAAAAAAATCTGCCACCCACCACACTGCAAGCAGTGGAATACCAGCCATTGCCCAGCCTGTGCTGGGTCTCCTGCCAAATTAACTCCACTTGGCAGCCAACCTCAAAACTACACATTTTTGATGTGTGATAAATAGCAGCAAGAGTTGCAAGCCATTACATATATTTATCAGTAATTGCTTCTAAGTGATGTTACAAAAGCAGGGGAGGCCTGAAGGCTTATGTTCCAAGATGTGCTGCTCCCCCTTTGATCTGCTCAGTCATTTCTTGCATACAACTGACTTGTTCTCATTTACCCCTCTTTCGATTTACAAAGTCCAGTTCCCATACAAATTGTTCCTCCCTTGGAGAGGTTCTCGTGTATACCCACTCCTATCAATGCCAAACCTACATTTAAGAGACTCTCTGGATCTTCAAATGATCCTAGGAGATAATGATTTCCTATTCCTCAAACTGTATACTATGTTTGTGCGAAGCTTCAGTAGCTGATTCGATTTGGAGGAAGTTCGCCCCGATTCGGGGACCAAAATTCTGAATCCAAATCGAATCTGGAGACCAATTAAAGCTCTGAATAGATTCGAAGCATCCAACTCGATTTGGAAAAGCTTCAGCTGCTTCAGAGATTTGGCCATAGACTAAACAGGCAGCTGACACGGGGCGGGGGGAGAAAGCGGGGCACGGGAGGCAGGCGCAGCAGCACTGGGAGCGGGGGCTATGCCCTGCTGCCACCCAGAGCCAGCCACACCTGCATCGTGCCCCTCCCCACGCACCGGCTGGGCAAGCAGCAGCAGGGCAGAGCCTCTGCAGCTCCCCTCACTGGGCCAGAGGCAGGCACAGCAGGAGGAGCGGTAGGAAAAGTCACCATGGCTGCCCTGCCCAGCCCCAGCCCCCGCCCGGCACTTTAAAAACAAAAAGCCCCACAATCACCAGCTCTGACAGTGGGGATCAGGGCCTCAGGACACTCGTGGCAGACCCCCCCCGGTGCAGTGTGGGGCAGTGGGGCCCAGAGTGGGGTGCAGGCTGGCAGGGGTCTGTGGAGCCAGGCTGGGCTGCACCGGTAGGGAGAGGAGAGAGCTGGCTCGGTTCCATAGAGCTCCTGCCGGTCAGGACCCTGTACTCCTGCTGCCCTGCTCTGGGCCCCGCCTGCACTGGCCCCAGGACACCGGTGTGGGCCCCATGCTCCCACGCCCACTCACTCCCAGTGTCCCCCTCAGCCCCACGGTATAGGTGGGGGGGCAGCACACAGCCCCGACCCCACGGTCACCGGCAGGGAACAAGCTGGTGCTGAGTGCAGGGAAAAAGCAGCCCCTCCCCAGCCCTCGGGGCAGGGCTCCCTGGCGGACGCCCCCCCCAGCAC
>NW_005841893.1:2717355-2725372 GCF_000455745.1 Alligator sinensis
AGGGTTGGTTGCTGCTGCCCACCCGGAGCTCATGCACTGGACAGGCGGCAGTGGTGGCAACCGCAATGCAGCCTACTGTGGCGCAAGCTCCAGGCAGACAGCAGCAGCAAACACTGCCCAGCATGGCAAGCCAGGGGGGCCGCAGCTGCCGCCACCATTCTGATTGGGTGAGCCTGGAGCTGGTGCGGGGCCCAGGCTGGCAGCAGGGGCAGGTTACAAGCTGGTGCTGAGCGTGGGGAAAAGCGACCCCGCACCACTCTGTGGCCGGCACCCCGCACTGCAGCACCTCACAGCCCGTGTGGGGCTGTCTGTGCCTGCTCAGGACAGCCCTGTGCGGTCTGCGAGTGGCTGCAGCAGGGAGCGCAGGCCACAGGGTGGGGGAGGTGCTGTTTTTCCCTGTGCTCAGCACCAGTTTGTGCCCTGCCCGCGGTTCTCCCCTGCCCTTCCCCCTTCGCCCTCTCCCCTTACCTGAGTTTCCTGTGCCGGTGCAGCCGAGAAGCCACATGGTCCCAGCTCAGAAGCCCCTGCTGGGGTTTCTGGCTGGGGGGGTGGGGCCGGCTGGGTCCCGCTGTTGCAGGAGTCCACTGGGGCTTCCCTTGGGTCCTACTGTCCCTGGTTCCTGTCATCTTTGACAGGATTAGGTGGCAAGTGAACATTTAACATTGCTACCAGTCTCCCAACAACCAACTTGTGAGGAATCCCTCGAGCTAGATGACATGGCTCTGTAGACCAGATCTGGCCTGAAGGTTGAACACTACTTATATAAACCATGGAATGAACTGATCAAAATATGAAAAAGTTCATCGTCTAGTCTAAAGTTTGCAAACCTAGCATTAAAAGTGAACCCCGCATCCACCCACAAACACGTATGTTAAATATTTTAAATCTCAGTAGACTATCCCATGCTAGTCAATGACCTGTGATCATGACAGTAAACAATAATCTTGAAGTTAAGAACAGCCTGGTCTAACATTTTTGACATGGTGCCCAACATTTTGGTATAACAGCAAGTCAATCCCACATAGAGAACCAAAATAGAGAGAGACATCTGAATGAATACCTTAAATAGAAGGGTGACATAGGCCGTTCATCTTCTTGGGAGCTAAAAATAAAGCACATTTAAAAAAATTATCATCATGTAGTTCTGTTCTTTATTTGAAAGTTAATTCTTAACAAAATCCAAAATATTTTCTCTTTAGAAACGGCAATAAAAATGAAACAATGCATCTGTCACATAAACTAGGTATATATAAGTATTCTGTTCTGTTGTTGTACAGCAATTTATAAAAGGGCATTTTAAAACTACATTAAAAAAAAAAATATCAAGAAATCTCAAGTAATTTGCCAGAATTCATGAACTGAGAATAGATGTGCTGCTGAACTGTTGGGAGTCACTGCAGTTCTGCAGCGGTTTGTAGACTATTTCTATAGCAACAATAAAGTAAATTCACCGAGAGTAACCAGAGCCTTTCACTTCCTGCAGTCCCAGAATTAAGTAACCTGTCAGTAAAAGTAAACAGAAATGCTGCTCATGAAGAAGGATTTTTTAAATTTTGCATTTGAAAATGCCAAATTAGTAACCATGTGTGTACTGAGATGAAAATCTGATTGCTACATTATTCTAGTTTTACCCCACTGAAATCAAACTGAGTTGCAGAGATATAAAACTGGAGTGACAAAGATGAACGTGGCCTTTATAAACTAAATGTGTTTTAAATAAAAATCAGGGGGGAGAAATCCATTCTTCCTTGATGTGGCTATACCAAGTCCTTGAATTCCATATTATTGTCCGAATTCAGCTTAGATAAAACTCCAACAACTGTAGTGCCATATTGGACTTGAGTGAAGTCACAATCTGAATCGCTTAAATGTCCATTCTCTGAACTGTTATTTTGGTCTTGATCCAATTACCCTGCAAGTAACTCCACTTGGGTGCTGCAATGTCCAAAAATTAGATATGCCTAATGATTCTAGGAGTGTAAGTGGCAGCTTCTAGAGCACTGTTAATCCAGAACACTTTTTGGAGAGTTGGGGCTCTGACACTGCATTTAGGGGCGTTTGCATTTTGTTTGCTTTGTACCTTAAACTGAATGTGTGGCATGTCAGGGCTGACCCATGACAGATCCCCATGCTTCGCTAAGTGTCAGGATCCAGCACGGAGCCATCTCAGGGTCTAGAGCATAACTACCCCCTACCCTATCAATGGGACTGAGCTGGGGGGACCCAGGGCCTCTGCCCAATTCTGCTAAATAAGAGTGGAGAATCTCATGGACACTGGACAGAGAGTACTGGCCTAAAGTTTTCCCCCTGTTCCCAAAAAAGATGTGATGCCATCAAGTCACAAGAAGGACATTTAGAATCTTGCAATGCAGGTCTTCTGGGAAAAATCAAGGGGGGGAACTGATACTAGGTGAGGAAAGACAAAAGGTGACTTAAGTTTTATACAGACTTCAGAGAATGTGACTTTTGAGAGCACTGAGCTGGGAGTTTTAACCCACTGAGGACAGCGTTCATGTTTTCGGACTTCCCCTGAAGCAGGTTTGAGCCAGTGCTGAACACTCCTGAAAGCCCAACCCACCACTGGTTTTGATCTCAGTTGCTTTTGCAAGCTGACAAATGACTCTGAATGTATCTGCAAGCACAGGATAAGAGTGAAAGGATGCCACTGTGAATTTTGTTGATATGCAGCCAGATAGAGGTCTCAGACGTAGCACAGCAACTCCCACTGGAGTCCAAAGGAAACCATCAGAGATGACTTGGCCCAGCACCAGCCAAAGGCAGCTTTCTAATGTGAAATCTGTCTCTGGCTGTATGAACTGTGACTCTCAAGTGAGGGATATTACAGCCCTACAAAAATCACCACCAAATTAATCCACAAGTCAAAGAGACAGAGACCGAAATAAAGCTGGCATATAAGAAACACTGCAAACATTTCAACACAACTGTCTTCATCCCCCTGCCCCTGTTTGAGAACAAGTCATGGACATGTCTGGATGCCATCTTGGTCATCAGATAGCAGAAAGTATCCATGATGGAATGACAGCTCGATTCCCTGGGTAAGTTAGTATTTTCAGGTTCAATGGTGTCCCAGAATTCACAGGCAATGAAAAATACCCTGGGAGGGAAGGGAAACCATAGCTGAAGTCAGTGAGGTCTGCCAAAGCTCAGGACTCCAGCGTAATGCAGTAGCTACAGTGACTCTGCAGTTCCCCAGTTCTCAAAGCAGTCCAACAACTTGAGCTGTTTGTTGAAATCTTATGGCTCACTTCCATGGTTCTGTATTCAGCTGCTTGAGCAGCTTTATTATATGGACTTTCATATGTAAGCAAGGCTCTGGGAAAGGGCAAGAAGGCTGCAGGTGCCATTGGTCTGTCTACCCCTCCCCTCTGTCCTCTTACTGCTGCACTAGCTGACATAGCTGGTCCAAAAAAAGGAAACAAGTGTACAGAGTCAGGCTCCCCTGGACTAGCTATGTGGGCAAGTCCCTCCCTGGATTTCTATGAAAAGTAATTTCTGCTTGCACAGCACTCAAAAGTAGTAAAAAACCCTGTGTAAGTGCCAAATATTATCATTTTGTAGAAGACATGCTGCAGCATATTTGGATAACCATTGCTAAAAGAGAGTGAGTTACCACCACCACAGTATTTGGGGCCTTTTTACTTGTATGCATAAGTGTGCTTCTCTGCCCCTTAGAATTTGAGAGGCATTCTTTATATTCAGGGGTTTTCAACCAAGGGTTTGTGTACCCCAGGGGGCATGCGGCAATGGCACAGAGAAGCTGGTGGCACTTCTGATTTTGCTGCCGCTTGACCGGCCACTGGCCCCCCGCCCCGCTTGTTGACTAGCTGGGGGGGGGTACCCTGACCTAAAAAGGTTGAAAACCTGTGCTTTATACTACAATAAGAGAAGTTGTGTAAGACTCATCAGGCCACCAGCAGAGCTTTTATCATATACATGCATTTTGATTCATTACATAACAGTCTGACTTACAAACTGAAATGCCAAGATAGTCCCAGTGGTACACAGAGAACATACAAAATAAAGCTAAGCGCAGAAGAAGCCACAGCACCATCAGAAATTCTACAATCTGACATGACAGGAATGATGCCATCAAATGCTGCAGACTTCACTTTTTCAACAAGCCATAGACTTCCTCTTTCCTTATCTTAGAGCTATCTGTTAATTCCCAGGTCATAAAAAACCTGTACGACCCAGAAAAGGTCAAAATGTCTATATTTACACAAGTATGTATTTGCCCCTAGATGTTTTTGCAAAGCAAACCAGAGGAAAAGTTATTTTAAAAGCCCTAGTTAGAGACAAAACTGCAACCATATAGCTTTAGAGCTACAATGTTTCATAGACTAACATTTCAGATGCACCTGATCCTATTTTTATCCCAACATTCCCTACCATTTTACATATGCAGCTTCACTAGTAAGTAGCAGCTTCTGAGTTGAAGGGTGGCAAGCTAATCATCACATAGCCCAGTTGCTGGAAAAGGGGAGGTTCTGAACAATAATGCTGGGATCATACTTTAAACCTTGATAAAAAAAGTGCTATAGGGCCTTGGATGCCCAGGCAGAGCAGGTTACATCCATTTTTAAGGTCTTTCCAGAAAGCATTCTCCCACTCCCCCCAAAAAATATATGGCAATCTATTAATTTATTCTATACCAGAATGTGGAGAAGAGTCTAAGCCAGGGTTTGGCAACCTATGGCCCATAGGCCAAAATCCGGCCTCCAAAGAAGTTTGATCCAGCCTGTGAAACTCTGACCTGGCTGGAGAATTAGAGGTACACAGCTATGCCATGCCACCCATCTTCTCTGCAGCCCCTCCTGCAGCTTTCTCTTGCCTGTGCTTACCCTTACTGCAGAATTTGCCCCCTCCACTGCCACTGGGGAAGGAGATCAGCATAAAGGGTAAAGGCAGGGTCAGAAACAGGCACCTGTGGCAGCAAAAATGGGCTGAGCTCTGATCTAAGCCACGACCAGAATTGAATCAAGAGTTACTTGTACCTTAAGCATTTCCCCAAATGGACATCAGACCACTAATCATTTATGGAGTGTAAATCTTGATTGCATTTAAAGTTTTAATAAAAAAATATTTCTTAGCTTGATGCTACAAAGTAACATCTGTCTACGTTTATAGTATGCATCCAGGCAAGAAATATTGATTGTTGACAGAATTAAGACCAGCACAGCACGCAAGACATTTTGAAACATTTTCTGTAATGCTTTGAAAAATTAGAAGAGCTATATATTTTTTTGGCTTGCTATTTTAAACTAAGTTATGATGCACACTACAATGGGTCATTTTCTAATCATGAGGCCATCAAAGTAGGATAGAAATTGATTTTAAAATCTTTTGCATCAGGCCCTGATCCTGTGTTGACACTAGGGGTTGGAGTGTTGTTGTAGCCCTAATGGTCCAGGAAACACACAAGAAGCAAAGAGGTGTTTGCTTTTGGGGGGATTTTTTTTGGTAATACCACTTATTGGATCAATTGAGAAGTTGGAAGAGATGTTAGATAAGCTTTTGGGAAAGGACAAAGTTTATATAATCTCTCTCCCAAATGTTCAGGTGGTTCAATAAAAGATACTTAACCCCCTCCAACAAACCCCAACAGCAGCAACACACACACTTTGCTGTTGACAGAAGGGGGCATGTCCCCATGAATGCGTATGTGCAGGGGCATGCATTTCCTGCAGGACACATAGCAGCAGCACATATTTGTGCCACTGCTATTTGTACAGGGGCATGCCCAGGGACAAGTGCTCCAGTGTGCAAAGGGACCCGGGTGGGGTATGGTTGACTGGGGCCAGCATCTGTGCTGGCTTCAGCAGTCTTACCTGGGTCCTGGGGGCCTCCTGGGGCAGCAGGTACCTGAGGCAGTGGTGCCGAGACTATGGCTCAGAGCCTGGCGGCATCACTGCAATGTGAACCATGCTGCTTTTGAGGTGCTGCAATCCGCATGTGTGTGCTTGTGGGGACATGCCCCAAAAAATATTTTCCAAAAACGAGAGCAAAATACAAACAGCCACTGCCAAGTGACGTGAACCACTTTGTATCAGAGTAGAGAGTGGCTCTACATAGCAAGAAGTGCTTCACACCTTTAAAAATACTATCTTAAAGAAAATGGTTGAAGTCTTTAAGAAGCCTTAAATGAGTTTACTGGGAGAACACAGTACTGTGCAACTCCTTTTGGGGTAAGCAGACACATGACCTTTTCAAAAAGAAAGTAATATTTGGCACTGTAAATGCAAGACAGCTGTTTGCAGAAGGACAAGAGGAGAGAGAAATTCTGAACTTTGCTTCCTATACATCCTAAATGTCTTTGGTACTCAGCAGAGCATTTACTCATTAGAGCTGCCCATCACATATGCTAATCCTGCCGTTAGCTACGTAACATGCGTAGCAAGGAAAAAAGACAAGGTGGTTTGGTTGTCTGTTATGGATTTTTCTATTTCCACCTTCCTGTTTGGCTTTATACAGTATTTATGGACAAAAGGATGTAAATTTGGGGAGAACAGGAGTTCTTTTACAGTTAGCTTTTACAGAGATCAGTTATCTTTTACACTGCTGTTCCATGCCGTGGCTGAGTCAGTGACTGGGGAAAAACAACAGACTCCCCAGTTGTTACACAGAGCTGCACAAAATTAGGGCGTGGAATAGAAAATGCATGGAACTTACAGCCTATCCAAGCCATGCCCTTGCTGCTAAAAATAGACTATTTTCAGTCTTGATCATTTATCTTTAATCATCCTGACTGCTAACGTAATAATATTGAGGCATTCATGTTCCTAGTGAGCTAATTAAAAGAAAAATTATATATATTTGTCAGACTAGGAAATGGCAAGTAACATTCCCTCTAGTACAACATACATGGGACTTTTTAATGATTTTTTAAAGACAGATTTTCCTTACAAAATGTACACAAGCCATGCATACTGAATGTTGTGATGTCTATAAGGTATGAAACAATCACTGATAATGATTTCGGGATGCAAACAAGCAAAAACAAAATGCCTTTCAATATAATTTAGACAGAAGTTAAGGTCCAGGAAGGGAAGAGAACAAACAAAACCTTTCTGAAATGTACCGTTTATATATTCAAGGACTCTGAAACCAAAAGGAGGTTCTTTATTTTGAGACTTGGCGTACACACACACACACACACACACACACACACACACACACACGAGTCTCTCTCTTTATTTTATGAAGGTGGCATATCTGAAAAAACTTTTGAATACTTCATAAAATGAAGAGGAGGAGGTGTTATTTACAATACCTTACTAAACTGTGTCATTGCTTTTCTTATGCCTGTGTAAGGATGGACTCTGTTGACTCCCCAAAGTTGTTCCCATCATCATATGGAAAATTCTCTAGGTCTTGTTGTGTCCCCAGCTGAAAGCCAGACATTCACAGGCATATGCATCTCTGAATAGCTATCTTAAAAGCTATTGCCCTTCTGCAATAGGAAAGCTGAAGACAGCTGATGGCTGAGTAATGTGTAGGGCTTCCCCTCCCCACTCCATTCCTCATTCTGCACCTTGGAAGGCCTTTCCATCGCTTGAACAGGTACTTGCTTGTCTGGGTTGGTGGTTCTTGTCACAACCCAGTGATTTTGGTGCCTCGGCACTATGGAATTTCCTGGTCACATCAGAGCTCTTTGCATGGCAGAGTGTTCTGCTGCAATTGAGCACCCGCGTGTAGGAGAGAGTTCCCGCCAATTTGCAGTTTCCTTTGCAGGATGCATTTCTTCTTTGCAGCACAGAAATGCACGGTGCAAAGAGTTCCTGCTATTCGGAAATTTGTGCCCTGCTATTGGCCAGTGCTAAATTATTCACACGTGGCGGCTAGTAATTGGCTCGCTGGCCGTTTAAAATTCCGCGCGACTTCCGCCCAAGTCGAAGAGCTTTGAGCACGCTGCAGAGTGCCTCTAAAGTTATCTGGCTTGCGGCTGCCGATCGATAGACTGATCACCTATCGATCTTTCTTCCCGTCACCGAGCGCA
>NW_005841893.1:2729921-2730616 GCF_000455745.1 Alligator sinensis
AATGCTCTGGACAAATTTGCTCGTCTTCACAACGTGGTGTGGCATCTTCATCTGCCATACCATCCGCAGTCCAACGGCGTTGTGGAAAGGCACATAGGCCTGTATAAAGAACAACTTCGTCTCAGAGGAGGAGGGACGTTTAAAAATTGGACTAAGTTAAATCATGATGTTCTCATCTCGCTGAACACTGCTAAACCTTTATGGGATGAAGCCAATGTCCAAAAACCTCCACCTTGGAAGCCCAAGTTCCAGCCAGAAGAGTTAGTATGGATCTCGATACCTCACCCTCATCAGTCTCGCCCACAAGTTCACAAAGGAACAGTTCAACGGTCGGGACAGTATCCTAATACCTATTCTGTCCAACTAGAGGAGAAACCCGATCGTCCTCCTATCATAGTTCATCACAACTGGATGACTCGCCGTTCCGACGTTCACCCAGTATCCTTACCGTAAATCCAATCATGATTCTCTCGTTTTGTTTTGTTGTTGTTTTCTTTTCTCTACAGGTTTAGCCCCAAAAGCGATAACCCACAACGACCTGATTACCAGACTAGTTCATTCGAACCCATAGAGTGGTGGTGGTGAAGGAAACACTGAGACGGCGAACGTCCGTTTGCTCAAGACTCACTATGACACTGTTTTCTCTCATTTTACTAGGTGTTTTATTGACATTGTCTGTTATAGGAGAGGACGGG
>NW_005841893.1:2731139-2736330 GCF_000455745.1 Alligator sinensis
TGAAGTTATCTGACTTGCGGCTGCCAATCGATAGACTGATCACCTATCGATCTTTCTTCCCGTCACCGAGCGCAACCCCGACATACCCCTTTCCCCGCCGGCTTCGAATTGCGGCCGGATTAACTGGCTTGGGCCCCGCCAGCTGGAACAACTCGTGTGGTTGTTCAGACGACCGGACCACCTGCATCATGATTGCAAGCGGTGTGAGTAAAGTTTTTTACAACCAATAAGTTGTGTCTGCCTCTCCATTCACCAGCCCGCCCTAACTTACGACCAATTTCTAACGCAACTCGAGTCGGCCCTGGCCGTCCGAGACAGTTCTGATGCACAAAACATGCGCTGCCAGTTGAAATTTTGTCTTGGGCCCCAGAACCAGAACACGTGGCCACAGGGAGGGGGGGGGGGGGGGGGGGCTGTGCCCCTCAGATTTGTGCACAGGGCAGGTTGCCCACTCAGTGCTCAGGTTCCCTGCCCTGCTGCCTTCCCCCTGGGGCCTCCACAGCCCAGTGAGCGGGACCTGGTGCGACAGGGCAGAGCAGGGCTGGGCAGGGAAGCTCAATGCTACTGCCATGAGCCCCATGCTGCCGTGGCAAGGCACCCCCTACCCACCCAGCAGCAAAGGGTACAACTGCGCACCACTGCCCCTGCTGCTGCTGGGTGGGCAGGGGGCGCCTCTGTATGGTGGCACTTGGCTCACAGCTGTGGCCCTGAAATTCCCCATCCCACTCTGCCCTGCCCTGCCCCACCAGGTCCCACCCAGCGGGCCATGGAGGCCCCAGGGGGAAGGCAGTAGGGCAGGGAGCTTGAGCCCACAGCAGGCAGTCCACATCTACCCCCCTTCCACAGACTGTCTCTGCTCCAGTTGTGCTGCCCATGGGGGAGGGGGAGCCAGGCTCTGTCCCATGGGTGGCAGCCAGGGCTTGAGTGCAGCTGTGGGGGGCAGGGGGCTGCAGACCCAGGTCCCTGACCCCATAGCCTTGGCTCCTGGGGCCCCCTCTGGCAGAGCTGGGAGGGTGGGGAATGAGGAATTTGGGGGGGTTTAAATCAGAGAACTTTCAATTTTAAAAAACAGAGAAAGCCAGGATCCCTGATAATGGGCAAGAACTGCCTCTGCAATGTGCTCATCTTCCACTCTGGCAGACTGGATGGATACCAGAGAGCAGAGTCTTTCTGCACATGGTCACTCTGTTGCATGCCCCTCCAGTGCGACAAATGCCACACATCCATTGTTTTTTATACTGATATTCCCACCATGAACCAGGGACACCCAGATCCCGTTTGGCTTAAAAAAGTTGGATCACAATATGCATTTATGCATGCGAGAACTGATTCAGAGCTATCTACCAACTCCTGGAACAGTATAACAAGTTAACTCGTCTGTGCCTTGTCAAGGAGGTAGCTCTATAAAAGGTAGAAGGCTTGGAAAATATCCTTATTGACTTTTTTTTTTAATATTGCTTTTTTAAAATATCACTGGTTTTTATATGCATTAATTATCTACATTTCTTCCCCCCCCCCCCATCTCCTAGTCCTGAAACCCTATTATGAAATTCTGCTTTCCTACTCCATATCACCTCTCCAAAGTTAAACACAATGTTTACTTGCTTAGATAAAGTAGCTGTAGAATTGTTAAAATGTACTTTGACTCAAATGTCAATATTTTGCATTCAAGATGAAGGACCCAGACACCAGCAGGGATATGCCTGCATAGCCAAGGTCATGTTTTCCTACTGCTTTGCTATGGCTCATACATGTTTGTTCTGTTCCCAAAAAGTCAGATAAAAAGAAAGGCTCTTTTTCTACTCTATCGCAGTTCTAAAAGCTATTCTGGACTTCAAAAGAAATCAATTTTTCTAGTTCCAACACTGTGTTTGTGGACTTAGACTGTTGTTGGTACTTTTAAACAGACAAATAAAGAGCTACAGAAAGTCTGAAGTATTAGTACTATATCAGTTCACTCATCATGATATCCAATCATTCAGAACAGGCATGTCAGAATAATTCACTTGGATAAAGGGCAGCAACATGGGTTTTTTTCTTCTCTTATCTTGTCTGTGGTACATCTGTACATATCCCTTAATGAAATTTCAGAAACTGAATTTTTGATGGCACAGTGGTATTTAACAGATTACCTCCCTCAAAAATTCTTTAACATTAATTTTAAAGCAGAAATAGTAGTCGGAAAAGGATGCAGAACTAACTCCTGATGATGCTTGAACACACATTTGCTTTCTTAACCCAACTTTACTCATTCTTTCAGACAAGTGGGCAAAAGAGACCATTGACACCTATAAGAAACTCTAGATAATTTAAGGTTTTATAGAAGAGATCAAACTTTGAAATGACCAAGGGCCACATGTGACACTGGCATCCAGCCCAGGACGTGAACTACATACCACATAGGCTGCATGCTGTAGAGGCAGTTCCTCCCTGGGATCCTCCTCATTGCATGTGCTGGGCCCACAGCATGTGGCTCTCCGCCACATGGGCTGCACATGGACTTCTGGTGCCTCCCCCAATGTGCAGCTGCCAGAAGCGGCTCTGGGGGGCCTGCAGGCTGCCAATTAAACCTGGGCCACAAGTTACCTGAGGAATCATAGGGTGGTGACTGATGGAAAAAACAAAGGTTGAAGTATAGCAACTGATAATCAGAGGATTGGTGGGACTCTGCTTCCTTTATGGAAATACTAGGGAATACAAGTCTAGACTAGTGTCCTAACAGTGCTATTGCAGCATATGCCATGGTCACCACCAAAAATCAATATTGACCATCTGTTAACAAGTGGTACCAGTTTTTTTCTTACTACAACTATAGAGGGGTGTGAAAATGCTGTACTTCCAAAAGTGTTACATAGTAATTGATCATTGGCAAGCACTTCAGTGACCACTGCTCCTCATGAGATACGGTTTGTTTTATACACCCATTTTCTAAACTTCTTAGAAAAAAAAAAGGGGGGGAACCCTCCCCCACCTACCCTGAAGATCAGTTTCCATGTTCAACCAGCATTAGAAACATGATACATGTCTGTAGCTTCTCTCTTCTCAATGGCTTCAATTCAATATTATACTGAAGCATGTTTCTAACTTCCAGTAAGCAAGTAATCCCACTGGAATCAATTTGGATTTATGCTTTCAAGCAGTTTGCCAACTGGGAATAACATGGCAAACTATTAGACACCTGTTCAATAAATAGATCTATTTCTTCCAAAATGATGTCTCATAAATAAACTGAAAGGCCTTAGCAATATTTTGGCAGCTGAATTGGTACCGACTTAGAGAAAACGCTATCTTCTGCAACACGAGTTATTATTCTGAAGCGCTGAACTAGCTGGACCCTGACTAGGCTTGTGGGATTAGTAGTCCAACTACAGGCTCCTGAAAATGGAGGATGACCCCTTAATCCAGTATTTCTATTTTAGAATTTAACAAGACTGAGCCTCTGCTTTCTGCTAAGCACACACTAACATAAAGAAGTCTAATTCCACTATTTTATAAAATAATACATTGAATATGGTATGCAGGATCAGTATGTCCTACTTGTGAGCAAAAAAAAAAGAAGGTATTATTCAGGTAACCTCTCTCTCAACAGGCTTATGCAGCAGTACCAACTCTATAGTGGGAGGCCATTCTCTTTCAATCCTAGGAAATCCAAAACATGGTATATGCACACAACGTTTAGACTATCTCTACATGGTCAACTGCAGGCAATCCTTGAACAACATATTACCTTGTCCTCACAAATCTGGCTACAAGACTGTTAATCACAGAAGGTACAATTCATGAGATTCTTTAAGACCTCAGATAAAGGTGCATAACTTTATGTTGCTTATCTTCATTGCTTATGGAGTTTTCAAGTTCTGGGGTGTTATTCAGGGAGTCCACTGCTGTTTCTTATACATGGGTTGTTTGTTATTTATTGCATGATGTTCTAAACCTTCCTGGATAATGCAGGATATAAATTTAAGCAACAACCATTTCTTTCAGCACAGTTTTGCTATATATTCTGCCTCTTATTTCTACACAGCAGCCTGGAATCAGATGTTATAAAAACACAACTAGAAAAGAAGAATGGAACCTCCTTTTCATTGCAAATTATTGTCTGTACATACATTTCAATTAATGTCCCTGTTGAAACATGTTCTAGTATATTTTCTTTTCACTATTTTATTTTAGTAGCAGGTTCATCTTTTCTAAGATGTAGTGTTATTGAAGCTGAGGGTTTTTTTTTTAAAGATTTAAATTAGTTGGGGTTTATGATACAAGTCAGGGCAACATCTTGCCTTTTTATTTGTGGTTTGGCAATGTTCCTCAGTAGGATAACTCCCCAACCAAAAAAAAAAAAAAAAAAGGGTCAGGAAGAGGCAGGAGATATGGTTCCAAGTGTGTACCAGCCAAAATTACACCCTTTCTCAGAATTTAGAATTGGCAAGTTGCTCAACATACATGAACTTGTTGCATAATAATGGAGCAAAACTGTTACTAGGAAGCTACAGAGATTTTTGTTTTGGAACTGTTTGAAAATCTTGATTGGTATCAACGGAAGGTGTTGAGAAGCTTAGTATTTCATTAAGAAGAAAAAAAAATCTAGATTTCTCTCATAAACTGCTAGGATTAGTGAATGTACATTACTGCACATGGTGACAAACAGCTGAAATCAAGATGGTCACCGTAGAGATAATCTTACTTTGTGAAAACAACAAAGCTTAATGAACATTAAGAACCTCAGGGTTTGGGACCCAACTCCCATTGAAGATACAGGAAAGATTCCCAAAATAGGCACTGAGTAACAGACCCTAAGAAAGAAAGGCTAATCTAAAGGATCAGGCATGGGACTTGGAGTCCTAAAGTTTGGATTGTATTTCTGGTTCTGTTACAGACTTTGCCTGTGATCTTGGAAATATGCACAAACACAAACCAACTCACAACGACCTGTACAATGAACCAGCTATAATTGCAAGATCTCTCTAAGAGGAGACAGAGGGAAATGTAAAACTTATTTCGGCAATGTCTGGAAAGTGCTTTTAAGTTCCTCTAGAGGAAGTCTGAAGAACTAGTATGATCTTGTTTGGCTTATTTACAATACAACTTTCCAAACAGCTGCTCATTGCTTTGAGAAATAAAAGCTAATACAGCAGAAAGACTACAGTTCCAACAGGAAGAACAGCCTCTAGAACAAAAATGGCTTTCCCTA
>NW_005841893.1:2736361-2745157 GCF_000455745.1 Alligator sinensis
TTCATTCAAATCCAAACAACAGGGAAAAAAAGGCTCATCTTGGATTTGAGTACTGGCTGAGGCAGGTAGTTGTTGCAGTCCCAGCTCTGGGGCCAGGGTTAGGGGGGCAGCAGAAGTCAGAGCCAAGCTGCTGCCTACCCCATATCAGGGTGGTGTGGGAAAAAGAGGTGTGGTGGGGGGTACCCACAGAAGACTGTGCATTTGGGGGGTCACATGCAAGAGACCTGCGGTATGTGGCTTGTGGGGAGTGCAGAGGAGACTATGCAGCCTGATGCTTACCTTGAGCCCCAGCTTCAGCTCCAGCCCTGATCTGGCTTGGCCTGGCCCAGCTCAGAGCTGCTGCCATTGCTTCTGGCTGGCCAGACTGGGCCAGCCCAGGGCCAGGGACACCACCAGTGCTGCCCCAGAACCACTACAGATGTTAAGTGGCATGAAGCCAAATGGCCAGGGGTTGAAGGGAAAGCAGCAGGTGGGCAAGAGGCCAAGGGAGGGGCAAGTAGCAGTGTGGGCAAGTGGCTGGGAGGGTACACAGCAGGGGGGCAGGTGCAGGCACAGGGGGCAAGGGGTGGAGGTCTGGTTGCTTGCCCCCACACCACTGCTTTCCCTGCTACAGGTTCTATACATGGAAAATAATAAAAAATTTTCCATGAACAGAATGTAATTATTGGGGGATTGTCTTAAATTCAAAGTCATCTTGGATTTGGGTAAATACAATACATTGTGCTTATAAAAACAGAGAAGATAAATACAACAGGCTTAATTCTGACTGCAAATCACAATTAGTCCACATGACCAATTACTGCTGTACAGGTTAGAAAAATTCAAGCTCCATTTTCAGTTAATTCTCAGAGGAGCCTAAAACAACATTCAGAAAGGTTTCCTTATTCTTTACATCAAGGGTTTTCAACTTTTTTTAATAAGTGTACCCTCAGCGGCCATTTTTTTAATAAGTGTGTCCCCCCTAGGGTGGCAAGTGGCTGGATGCAGAGCATCTGTGTGGCCCTGCTCTCCCTCCGCTCCAGCCCTGCTCCTGTGAGGCAGTGGCGCAGGGTGGTGGCGCTCTGTCCCCGCCCACCCCCACATACTCCCTGGGACCTTTCAAAGTAACCCCAGGGGTATGCGTACCGCCAGTTGACAACCCCTGCCTTACGTCAACTGATTTAATTTAGCCAAGAGAGAAAAAACCACTTGAAGCTACTGGGTCACAAAAATGCTGTATAATCACATGCAGGGCATTCTTATCCACCACCTTCATGCAAGGGGCATTTTTGTGAAAGCTGCCATAGTAATGCAATAATGAATTTTTAAGAGGGTTTTGGCAACATGATAAATATGATTCTGGAGTGCCAGGGGCACTCAGCATTCCACCCCATCTTTTACTGTAGTCTTGGCACTTGTACTGTATCTATTCCTCACTAAGACTGTATGCCCCATCGCATGCTGTTCCTCAGATGGACAAGATAGATAGGTAAGTTGTATACATATGCATTTGATAGATGGATCGATAGTAATAATATATTACATAACATCTTATCACATCCAAGTAGAGTCAATAACTCAATATACAACCTACTTTAAGTGATCATAACTGCGCAATAACAGCATTTTCCTTTAAGGCTATATAGACCTGCCATGTGGAAATACTGAATTATTACTGTCTGCATTACAGCACCTCCTGAGCCCAGTTGATTGGGGCCCCACTGTGATGGGTATGGGCACAAATGCACAAGTCTGCACCCCAAAAACTTACACCCCATGTGGTGCTGACAGGACCCAGTCCTTGGGACAGAGGTCCACCTGAACACATCTGACTGTAGGACTGGGACCCAGCATTAGGTTGTTGCTGTAAATGCATCTGCTTCTGAAGACAGCCAGAGATAGAAGCTTACTTCATAGGTGCTCTCCAGCTTTTAGACTGCACAGCAGCACTCAGGTCAATAATCTGGCTGTCAGCTAAGCCAATGGGAGCTCTATGCTCAGAAATCTAAGGCTTTGCCTTCATTGCCAAAAAAGGTAAGTTTTTGTTGTAACGTAACTAACCCATTTTGGCCAGGCCACTGTAAATTCTTGGAGAAGGAAAGGATCTGTAGTTTTACCATGAGATAAGCCAGGCAAGATCATCCACAGGTGGGAGTCGGGTGCTGGCCCCACTTAGATACCTCACCATAAACATTGTAAATGCTTCATCTCCTCCAGGATTGTATAGAGGGACAGCTGATACAATATAAGTCATCCCACTGTAAAAAACACAATACCCCCCTCTCACCCTCCTTACTTTTCCAACACATGCCTTTTGTCCCCACAGCAAAGATAACATAAGAAAAAGAAAAGACTGACTAAGAAGCTTCAGAGAGAAAAAAAATAGCATGATCCCTAAACTAATATTGTGGGAGGTTCTCAGGACTATATGGTGATTTGCCATTAGGTCAGAAGTAGAGCTGGTAAAGTAGAAATAAAGGAAACTGTTTATACATTTTCTGGTATCTGTTCTATTATTTTAACTACAAAGCTCAACTGATTCTACAACACATGCAGTTTCATCAGAGAGAGAAAAGCTTCCTTAAAAAAAACCCCAAAACACAACTTTAGTATATTGTACAAATACCAGGGGTTTCTCATGATCTCAAGTAAATTATTTCAACAACAAAATAAGGAGCATAACCAAAACAGTCCCATAAAAGAGACTTCCCCAGCGGAGAATATACCTAGTCAAGAGACTGCAATAGAGTGCAAACAACAGGCACTTGGTTCTGACAAGCAGCTGCAACGCTCAGCACCCCCGAGAAAGAAAAAGGGTGGAGAAATCTGGGGAGACAGGACCTTAAAATGGAAATGTGTACAGTAACTAACTCTTGTTGAAGACCTAGAGACAGTATTTCTGTTTCTCTGCAGTCATCAACATGGAAGCCTCTGGACTGCACTACTGCAAAACAGAGTTCCTTCACATCTACCTGCAGAGAACTAATTCTCCCTGTTCCACCTTATAGCAAAGACAGTATCAAGATGACAAGGTTTTGACAACAAATTCAACTACTGTTTCTGACTCGAACATCCACTCCCCAAAAAAGCCACCAACCCGGGCGGGCAGAAACTTCACAGCATTTGTTAAAACAATACTGCTAGGTCATTAGTGCTGTGCTGAAAAACCATTACAATGACTTATCTGCTGTTTATTTTATGTAAAGATAAATATTCCCCATATTTTTATAGATGTTAAGGGGGAGGGAAACGCAGTATCTAGGAAACCAAAGACAGCAGCTAGTAAAAATGTTCAATGACACACAGAGAGAATTATTTTTACTAGGTTGCATATTTCCACATAACGCCCCCCACCCCCCCCCCAAACCCCAAAGCTGCTGTTTACCCAGTATTGTTCTGAAACAGGCATGCAATGAAATCACTGCTAAGCAGATGCAAACCTGGATGCTAAGAAATCACAACAGCTCTTCTCTGACAATACAATCTTCCTTGTTTCTAAGGCCATTTTAAAGACTGCCCCTAACACGTCTGGGTGAATATATGTGGAGCATCAGGTCACCTCTAGCGGTCTTCATTACTGTACTACAGTCCTCCATTATAGTAAAGTGATGGGAAACACCTATCTAACTCAGCTTCAGACACACTGTCAAAAGCACAGAGCCGTGATTCTCAACCAGGGTGCCGCAATGTGTAGCACTGTTATGTTATACAAATATGATTCACAAGATAAACCCAGAGGTTTTGCATACAATGAACCCATGCTAGCCTGCTGTGGTCTTCTCTCAACTCTCTGCCCCAGAAATGCTGTAATATTTTGTCATCATCAAAAAACAAGGGAAAACTAAGCATTTGACAGGTGACTCGAGTCTCCACAGACTGAGACCCAATGGCACAGAGGGTTGCCTCTTAAAAGTAAATGAACCTATATCCCTTCAAATATCTCAGTAGTTTCACCACAGCCCCTCCTCTCCCACAGGAGGATGGGGACATCTTAGTAAGTATTAAAACAGGAATGCACAAAGGAACCCCCCCAAAACTCTTTCCTCCCTAGCCAGATACACTGACTGACCCCCTCATCTGATCTACAAGCCCTGCTACAGGCCACCTGAAGACTGCAAACCTGGTACTGGGCTGGTATGCTCTGCAGGACTCGCAGACATTCAGCTCTTTGCTGGTAAATCTTCCCAGGCGCATCTCTTAGCAAGGCAGCGAGCCTGGCTGTGAGCGGATACTGGGCTTCCCAGCACCAAGCAGAACGGAAAAATTACACGGAAGGTCTCTCGGGGCAAAGAGGGAAAAAAGCTCTAATTGCACCCTGATGCCTCCATCAGGGAGAAAAGGGAAACTTGTGAAACTATGAAACCAGGCCAGGACTGGTCGGGATCCAGGTCATAAGTGCGCAGCAGAAGGACAGAAGATGAGGGCTGGAAGGGAGCAGGAGCTCAGCTAGTGCAACCCCCTGCTCAAAGCAGGACCAGCCCCAGCCAGACCGTCCCAGCCAGGGTTTTGTCTCCCGCTAGGCTTCCAAGCCTCCAAGGCTGGAGACGCCAGCAGCTCCTGGGCAGGGTGAGCAGGGGCAGCGAGGGGAGGCGGTACCTTTGCAGAGGCAGGATCTCGCAAGCCATCCTGGACAGGCGGCGGGCACAAGAAAGCTCCGCGCGCCGAGCGTGCCCAGGCTCTGCACTCCCACCCCGCGTTCCCGGGAAGCAGCTGAAGCCTCCAGCCAACCAGGGCGAGCCGCCGCCTGCCCTCCCCCCCAACAGCCTGCAGGACTCCACGCCGCTGCCCAGCCCTCCAGGACCCCTGCAGCCAATGGGCGGCCGCGCAGCCGCGTTCCAAGGCCGTGGGGGCGGGTTCCAGCGGGGCCCTGCGTTCCAGCAGGGAACTGGGGTTGTGGAATCCTCTGGGCGTCACTGCGCGGGGCGGGGCCTGGCCTGGCCTGGCCTGCTCTCGGCCCCGCCCGCTTGCAGCCGCACGGCCGCCACGGACCTGCTTCCGAGCGGGGGCAGCCTCGCCTCGCGTGGGGATGCTGAACAAGCGGAGAGGATGCGCGCGCGTGTGTGGTGTTCCCTTCCAGCCCTGCTCCGCCCTGACTCTATGGCAGAAACACCCTTACCATCTAACTGCATACAGTACCTAGTCGGGGTTCACCCATCTCTCTTCAGGTCTAAATGCAGATCATAAATAATGACCATGCAGAGGCAGTGCATGTAATGCCAACCGGATTAGAGCCTGCCCGCTCTCGAGGCAAGAGAAATGGATAGGAAATGACAGTCCCCAACCAAAAGGATTTACAACCTATAAATGTCCTCTGAAAATGCCATCTCATTCTTCTTCTGAAGAGCGCAACCCCAGGGCTAAAAGGAGTGCTCATAGTTTGCACTGAGACAGGTGAATAATTCCATTAGCAAGGGCAGGTTTGCTATGTGGACTCATGTCAGTTATATCAACGTTAGCTGTGAACAGACAAAGTGATCAAAATATGGAGTGATGGGGCAGGGACAGGGAAGGCATCAGATGCTGGTAATCTCACATCAGATACTCCACGATAGTGATTTCACATGTCTTGGTAAGTGGAAGCTAAACCTCAGTGACTATTCACCTAGAGGTTTAACTTTCCCACTATAGCTTCCATTTACTATGGGATAGGGATACACATCAAACATCCTGCAGAGGAGCACATGATGTATAGTCAGCTCCCACTCCCTTTTACCTTGTTACCATTTGCTCATGTGTCCATACTGTTGGGTGCATTCTATACTAGAAAAGGTTTGCTGGTATAGCTATAACAGTGTATCTCTAAAGGCAAACCCACCTAGGGTAATCACAGCCAGTAAGAGTGATATTGCCAGCTTAATTTACCCAGGTTCCTCAAATGAAGCAAGCTATCTTGGTGCATACATGTTTGCTGGTAAAGCACTGGAAAAATATTGTTTCTCCCAACTGACACTACTACATCAGCTAAAGTTTCTGGTATAGACCTGCTACTAGAAACAAAGGAAATGCTGCCTACCTCAGCAAGATGCCAAAGGTACATCTTTTCTAGATAACACACTAATACAATTTAACCACAAAACATAGCCTCCTGCCTATTTACACTAATCTATTACCTTATAAGAAACTTGTGTTATGACTTTCTCATCCTGAATTAGAATAGCAAACTAAGCACCAAGATGGTTAACCAGGTTAGTCTGAAGACAGGCAGAAGGTAGTGGGTGGCACCTTAGAGAGAAACTTTCAGAGGGGCAAAGGCAGACAAGTTTCTGTGGATAAATCCAATATCTTTTATTAGACCAACTTAAGTAGTTGGAAAAAATTCTTCTTAGCAACATTTTGGGCACAAATGCCCTTCATCAGGCTGAGGAAGTATTTGCAGAGGCATAAGCTTTTGTAAGCAACACCTAATACCATAGCATCTGGTAGGTCGCTGCCTCTATGAAAGCTCATGCCTCTCTGACCCAGTTGGTCTTTAGGGTGCCACCTTGCCCTACTTTCTACTTACTTGTCAACAAATTAGCCTAGTACAGCTCCATGGTGCAACTATGGATAAGTCAACACTGGAACCCCAGCACTAACACGTCCATAGCTGCACAACACCACAGCTTTACCCTTACCTTATTTGTTGTGCTTTATTTAGTATGATGAAGCCTTGGCTGGGGCCTCTGGGCATTGACATGATATAAATAAATAGTTTACACAGTGTGTAGGCACCTGGGTACAGTCTGCATGAGGTGGATCAGAGTACCCAGGAACTGTACATATCAAATGGTTGAAGAAGAAGAAATGGTAACAGCAGAGTTTGTTTTTACTGATGTTCCCAATGTGACATTTCTGATGCTCCAAGGCTGCTCTGAAATGATGGGTGTCACCCTGACCCTTAACTTGTATGTTCCACGATAAAGAAAAAGGCAAATCACCAGTTAGTTGGGTGGGTGGGAGGGGGAGTGGAGGGGAGAAAGGGGTGGTATCATTAGCCAGTATCTCTGCAACACTGAAGCCTTGGGAAATGAGTCATATAAAACCTACAACAAGATCCAGTATCAAAAGTTTCCAGGAATATTGAGGGAGATGTTCAGAATTTTTAGGGGGTGGGGAGGGGGAGTGTGGCACCACCTAGTTATCCAGTAACCATGAATTCCCCCCAAATCAACCACTTCCCACAGCTGCTGCACCTGGAATTAGAAAAAAATATGCAGAAAAAGCACTATTATGGGGAAATGAACAATTTGACTCAGCAGATAGGAAAGCTGCTTTCTGCCATTTTTTGCACTGAAAAAGGGGAAAGAACTTCCGACTGAAGGAAGGCATAGAGCACCCTCCTACACAATGACTTCCGTCAGAGTGCCCTACGTGCTAACACTTTACTGATCTATTGAAGGGAGGAGGCAACCTGTGGGGTGCATGTCACAAGTGCCATGGGCAATCTTTGTATATGGCACATGGCAGATCAGGGAAGGGACAGCCAGCACAGTGGCTGATGGGGTAGGAAGCAGAAACCAGAGGAGCAAATCATATAAGGGAAATGGATTTGGAGTGGCACTCAGAGAGGGTCCAGCTACTTTGTGGCACATCTACCAAAAAGACTGGCTCCTACTGCTCTGTTGGATAATTCCAAAACAGCAATTCAACCAGTCTTGTAACACGGATTTAACATGGACACTGGCAGCATCAGCCTTAAGTCCCAGAGGAGCTAGTCACAGGCTGAAGGGAAGCAGTGGCCAAAGTACATTAATTATATGTTTAAAGCTCCCATGCAGATGTAGGTCACATGAATTAGTCATGAGCAGTCAGCTCCTTTGAGAACCAGAAAACCTTCACAGATTAACAGAGAGTTACCAGATTTCAGACAAGAATGTCTAAAAACTGCTCATCCTGGTCCGTCTCAGCAAGAGATGGGAGAGTTTGTTTAAAAATCCAAGCCTGACCAAAACAATGGACTGTCATGCAGATGCACTCTTAGGACCTGGGGCATGGAGCTGGAACAGGGAAAGAAGGTAGATGAACTGTGAAGTGGCTCTGCTTTAGTGGGCTAAGCCGTTTGTTTAATGCTTGCTACTGTTAAAAGGCATTATCAATACTCTGTGAATTGTGTCAGAGCAAGTGCTCTGTTGCACAAGTCCACACCACCCATGTCATAGGAAAGGTCCTTTTATTTTAAAAGAGCAGCACCCTCTGCCACCTCAGATCCAGAGTGAAGCTATCTGACCTTTATCTCAATTAAGTAACCAGTAGTGACACAGAAATCTTGATGGCTTTCTGTTAAAATAAACATATGCTTTTAACAAATGTAAGAGAGAGATGTTAATTTTCTATATAATATCATTTAGTATTCTTTTAAAAAACACCTTGAATATTTTTCTGACTTTCTATCAAACTCAATAACTCCTTCTTACTAGGCAGCTCTTTGAATAACCAGTATTGCTTTATTCCATTTCTGTCAAACTAAGTATTGTTATCCAGATGCCAAGTCAGCTAAAATAAATTGGCTCCTATATTTTACAAAGGACTTCTCTGCATGGAGAAAAACCAAGAACACCCCGTGTGGAATAGCTATTATTGAATAGCTAAAGTGCATGAACCTAAACAATATAAAAGCCTCACTAGTGCAGAAGTAGAGTCTACAAGGATGGTGAGTGAATAATATATACATGTTTACACCTGAGCTAATTTGAAGTAACTTCCCACTGGCTTCCGTATGCAGACAAGCTCTAAGAATCTGCTAAAATCCAGTGCACAGACTTTCCAGATAGAAAGTCTAACACCAAGGAAAGTCAAAACATCAAGTCTAACACAAGGTTTCATAGCTCATCTTTCCCT
>NW_005841893.1:2745188-2746986 GCF_000455745.1 Alligator sinensis
ATTGGCAAGAAAATTTAATGTCTATTAAATTCAGGCAGATTAAAAATGGGAAAAGTTGTCCTTTCACTAGAAGCCCTTGCTTCCCAAGGTTTTAAGTATTTCTGGAGTAGCAGAAGCAGCCATGGTAATCCCAGGCTGGGAAATGTAGAGAAGGGTAAAGGAAGTACCATAGGATATGGACGACAGCCAGTCTCAAAGGCCAATACCCCCTGCTGTTCCAAACTGGGGTAAATCCCACCAGGGCAAGTTCTGCTTTATACAAGTGCAACACATCTAAGCTAGTCTTTTGAACCCCTGTGGCAGAATGCCACCTCTGTCTCTCCCCAAAAACTCTGCTATGGACAATTTGGTTAACATGGTCCCTGCAAAGGGCAAACATCCCATCTCTTTAGGTAACCCTGAGTTGGAGACATTCCTGTACCCCGGAGTTGAAGACATTCCTGAGGGAGGTGGGAAGCCTGCTCCCTCTGCCTACGTGACCGGCATCACATACGTGGGTGGGGGGCTTAGACTCCCTATTGTTCTAAGCAATGCCAGTCTACCCAGCAACCAGTGATGCATTTCAAACTGGTTGGCTGCCAGCCAACAGGTGCTGGCCTCCATTGGACCAGGTAAATGAGGTCATAAGGTTTATATAAGTTTAGGACTGCTCAGGTGGAGGGGCAGTGGCAATGATGACAACTCAGAGAGAGAAGCTGGACCTTCTGAAACTTGCTCTCTCTTGAAAATCATGATCAATGAATTGCCTGCCTCCAGAGGGAATCTCCACCTGCCTCTGGATGGTATTTGTGAGTAAGCTACCTGAGATCTAACTAGATATATAGTTTGCAGTAACTCAGATGCGTGATCAAAGGCTACCTAGCCACCCTGTTTGCTCTATGGGATTTCTCTGATATTGCTCTACCCTGTACCCTATTCCAAACCTACTCCCTGTAGCCAGTAAAGTTCTCCTTTATACATAGTGTGGGAGACTTATTCAGAGTGGATCTAGATTATGCCTTGGGGTCCCCTTCGTTCGGCCAACCAAGGGAGACCACTATTTGTGCTTCAGAGTGAGGGAAGCACCCCAAGTTCTTGAAGTGGGTCGAGTACCCTCAAGGGCTACTAGGCCTGTGTTTTCCAGAGGGCACAGAGCCAGGATCAGTCCAGACCCTGGGTAGTGGTGGCATTACCCCCAGGCTAGAGGGTATGCTCCAGGAAGGGGGTCAGCCAGACGTGAGGCGCCCCCAGGGAGGCACTTGGAGCCTGGAAGGTGGTCAGGCGCACTGAGGTGGGTGGCTCAGCACAGGAGCACCCCTACTGGTCTGCCACACCCCTGTCACTGTATCAGTGTAGTTACACCAGTACAAAACTCACTACTCCAATGCTTTGTCAATATCTGAATGATTTTTCACTTCATCACATAGGCAACAAGTGATTTATTTATGTCACAACCCGCAGCCTCTGCTTATCTCATCAGAAACAGCCAAAGAACAGAAATCTCATCTGGCAGCTATTTTCCTCCTTTCCCAATAATTAGCTGTCACAGCAATAGGAGATTTGATCATGGATGTTTATCCTAAAGCCAATATGCTACTTTGCATGGGGCACATCTTCCATTTATGCTCTTTGGCATCTAAGAGACTGGTTCAGAGCTGGATGATTCTATTGAAAGCTCCTGCTTCTCTGAATCAGTTAGTCTGTAGGGATACGACACCATCCCACTTTCTTTCTGACTGAGCAGGGCTGGCCACCTCTGTGCTCTTTTACAGAATTAAGACTGGAAAAATGCATATAAAAGGTGGGAATTGAATCTATA
>NW_005841893.1:2747017-2749200 GCF_000455745.1 Alligator sinensis
CCTGTTAGTTGTCTGTCCTTGTTAAATTTATTTCCAAGTTTAGGCAAAATAAAATCTCTGATACAATTTATATAGATCTCTCCAAGTTCTACTGTTCAAGTTGGCAAACCTCATTTGATAGCAGTGGTAGCACATTTCACCAACTGTTCGTTTTAATCATAGGGAATAAGCCTACGCACCAATCTTCTCCAGACAGGGAAAAAAGTTTGCAGAAACTTTTTATATAAAATGAAACAAAATTCCATTCCTACACCATATGCAACTCATGTGAAGAGAGATTATAGAAAGATTATAGGTGCTATAGAAATATTATAGGTGCTATAGAAATAAAAATTCTCCTGATGGAAACAGTTTATTTTTTTGTATTTATACAGCGCCTGTCATGTTGTGAGTGCTATGGCCAAGGCCATAATATTCCAATGAGGTTGCATAAGCTCAGAACAATATCCAAATTTGAACAAAATTGGCTTGTAATTTTTTTTTACCATGATTTCTAAAAACAAAACAAATAAATGCTAGCTGGGACTATACATGAACCATTTCAACCCTCCGCATCTTATCCCCTCCAAAAACCCCTCCAACATTTAGAGATTGAACATAAATTTGAAAAGGAAGTGTCATGTCAATCATTACTACAGCATTGCTTTCTCCTCCTTCATTCCTTTGAACACTGAACTGCACAGCAAGTATTTTTTTCCCCCAGCGTATGAAAAGAAACAAGACAACAGAAACTGTGAACAGCATAGCACTGGCGGGGCAGAGAATATAATTGATCTTGTTAATGGATTTTATGAAGATGTGGCTGCGTCAGCCCCTTGGAAAGCTTTATACAGCAGATATCCACTACTGCCCTTCAATGTTACACAGACTGCAGTCCTACTGGGGAAAAAATGAGGCTGTTCTGATGGAAACTGAAGTTATATGAAGTGATGAGGCTAGAGAGTTCTGCTCAGTGCCTCCTAAGCATTCCTCTCATATTTAATACATTATTTAGTAGTTTCTCCTTTGCAGAAACATGAGCTGTGAAAGCAGAGATAAGATTCCCTAATCAGACTGCAAGTGAAAGTTTTATGTATGTTGCAAGGGAAAAGATGATAATATCTAGACAACTTTGGAACCCCAACAACTTATGGATGCTAACACAGGATATTTGCATTTGTGTATAGGATGATTTGTGTATATAAAAGATAGTGATTAAATTTAAAAATTCTGGTGGAAAGCAGTCTCCATGTGCAGGAAGATTTGACTGCTTAAGCAAGAAGAAACAAAACACTGTGCATATAAAGCAAGAACACATTTTGAAAATGTAGCCCTAAATGTCAGAGTAGATCAGACAGGATATTGCATTTAACAATTGCCATGGATTCACCCCAAAGCCAAGTTGCATTTGGAGCTAACCTTGTGACATGCAGAAGTATTCTGCCAAATTAGATTTACTCCTGTGGTGTTTAGTTTTTCTTTGCAGCTAGTGTGAAGCTGTGTTCAGTTTTGTCATTTTTATTCCTGTATGTATCATGGGATTTGATATAAATGTGCTTTTGTGATTTCATATTATCCAGTAAGGTATTTAGCCCACACCCAAGATACATCCAGCTGGTATGCATCTTGGACTAGGCTGTTGTTCATCCTTTGAATTCAAAGATGACCATGATATCACTGGTTGGTTTAGTTTGTCTGAATGTGTAAATGGCTGATCAGGCCAATTTGTGCTTTGAACGGTCTACAGCACACTGAGAAAGGGATGCTGCTTTGAGTTGCCCGATAAATAAGCTCATTGCTTTGAGTTGCCCAGGGAGAGGGATTTAACGGTGGGGGGTCTACTACAGACCCCCCAACCAAGGGGAGGAGCTGGACCAGGAATTTTCGGGCCAGCTTGCAGAGGCACTTAAGGCAAGGGATGTAGTTGTCATGGGTGATCTAAATTACCCGGACATCTGCTGGGAGGAGCAGTCAGCCAGGTCGGATCATTCCAGGAGGTTCCTGGCCGAGATACAGGACCTCCACTTAACCCAGGAGGTGCACAGTCCCACCAGAGGAAATGCCCTGTTGAACCTGGTCCTGGCCACAGGCAATGATCTGGTAAGGGGGCTCCAGGTCCTTGACCACCTGGGTAATAGCGATCATCGCTTGCTGGAATTCATCATCCAGCGCAGGGTGACAAGGGCCTGCAGCAAGGCAGTAGC
>NW_005841893.1:2749210-2749468 GCF_000455745.1 Alligator sinensis
CAACTGCAACGAGTTGAGGAGATTGGTGGGAGAGGCGCTGGGGTTCTCGAGGGCAGGGGAACTCAGTGCCCAAGATGAGTGGTTGTTCCTTAAGGAGACGATACTCAGGGCCCAAGTGGTGACAATCCCAACAAGAAAAGCAAGGGGGGCAAGAGTGCCCAAAAGCCTCCCTGGCTCACCGAGGACGTCTGGGAATGCCTGGTTGCCAAAAAGGCGGCGTACACCTGGTGGAAGGGGGGGCAGGGCCCCGCCCCCCCC
>NW_005841893.1:2750327-2772326 GCF_000455745.1 Alligator sinensis
CTGTTCAATTTCTTTATCAGCGATTTGGACAATGGGGTGAAAAGCAACCTGTTCAAATTCGCTGATGATACCAAAATCTGGGGTGAGGTGGGCACGCTAGCAGGGAGGGAAAGACTGCAGAAAGACCTGGATAGGTTGCAAGGGTGGGCTGACAAAAACAGGATGCTTTTCAATACGGACAAGTGCAGGGTGCTGCACTTGGGCAGTAGTAACTGGCAACACACTTATAAGATGGGAAACGCCCTTCTTGAGAGCACGGAGGCAGAAAGGGATTTTGGAGTCATCAATGACTCCAAGATTAACATGGGCCAACAGTGTGAGGTCATGGTCAGCAGGGCAAACCAGACCCTATTGTGCACCCACAGGTGCATCTCAAGTAGGGCTAAGGAGGTGATCCTCCCCCTCTACGCGACAGTGGTCAGGCCACAGCTGGAATACTGTGTCCAGTTATGGGAGCCCCACTTCAAGAGGGATGTGGACAACATTGAGAGGGTCCAGAGGAGGGCCACCCACATGATCCGGGGACAGCAGGGCAGACCCTACAATGAGAGGCTACGGGACCTGAACCTGTTCAGCCTTCACAAGAGAAGGCTGAGGGGGGACCTTGTGACCGTCTATAAACTCACTAGGGGGGACCAGAAGGGTTTGGGGGAGACCTTGTTTCCCCTAGCGCCCCCCAGGATAACAAGGAATAATGGCCACAAGTTGTTGGAGAATAGGTTTAGATTAGACAACTACTTCACAGTTAGGGCGGCTAGGATCTGGAACCAACTTCCAAGGGAAGTGGTGCTGGCTCCTACTCTAGGGGTCTTTAAGAAGCGGCTCGATGCCTACATGGCTGGGGTCACTTGAGCCCAGTTTCTCTCCTGCCCAGGCAGGGGTTCGGACTTGAAGATCTACAAGTCCCTTCCAACCCTACTTCTATGATTCTATGAAACAGTGTCTGTTGGTGTGAGATTTATGCTGTTTGCGCTTCTGCTTTTCCTCAGCGCTCATAGATGGTACCTCCAGTATGGATGAT
This sequence comes from Alligator sinensis, assembly GCF_000455745.1. Classification (NCBI taxonomy): domain Eukaryota; kingdom Metazoa; phylum Chordata; order Crocodylia; family Alligatoridae; genus Alligator; species Alligator sinensis. Next base: position 2,751,349 of record NW_005841893.1, read on the forward strand.
TGTTCACCAGGTAGAAGAATCATGAGCGAGATCTTCCCAAGACTTCAGATCAATGTTGTAATATTTCAAGGTTGACCTGAGGGAGTCCTTGAAGCATTTCTTCTGACCTCCCTGAAAGTGCTTTCCCTCCTTTAGCTCACCATAAAAGATCTTCTTTGGCAGTCACTCATCTGACATCCTGGTGACATGCCCTGCCCTTTTTATCTGAGATTTCATCAACTGAGTGCAGATGCTTGAAATGCCTGCCTGTGTGAGAATCTCAGTGTCTGAGACCTTGTCTTGCCATCAGTTTCCTCAGACAGCCAATGTGAAAGTGGTTCAGCTTCACAGCATGGTATCTGTACACTGTCCAGGTTTCACACGCATACATCAGGATTGGCAACACAATCACTTTGTAGACCTTCAGTTCTGTTTCCTGACCAATGCCTCTGTGCTCCCACACATTTGCACGTAGTCTGTTGAAGGCCATGCTTGCTTTAGCAATTCTGGCATTGGTTTTATCATCGACATGAACTGCACATGACAGTGTATTGCCGAGATAGGTGAACTTGTCCACTGCCTGGAGTGTTTGGCTATTCACTGTGATGGTAGGCTGTATATAAGGCTGTCCTGGAGCAGGCTGGTGCATCAGTTCTGCCTTCTTAGTGTTGATTGCGAGACCAAAGTTGTCACAAGCTGAAGAGAAATGGTCCATACTCCGCTGCATGTCAGACTCAGATTTGGCATTCAGGGAACAGTCATCAGTGTGGCAGGCTTATGGCAGACGCATATCAGAGCCAGCGTCCAGGTGGATGGTCTATGGGGAAAATGGCCAGTACTGTGCAGGAGGGGGACTGCAGAGAGGCCTGGCCCTGGAGGCCTCCCAGAATAAAAGGAGCTCCTTAGCTGTAGCACAGGGGTGGGTGAGAAAGAAGGAGCACTAGAAGTGCTATCTGATAACCTCTCCACACCCAGAGCACTGCAGGAGCTGGCCACTGGATAACACTGCCAGAGCTCAATCTACAGTGTGGCAGTAGGGCTGGGGATCCTTCCTGAGGCAGGAGCCCCTGCGGAACCAGATGAAGCCACCAATGGCCAGGAACCTGTGGAGGGAGCAGGTATTGGTGCAAGAGCTATGACTAGCAAGGCAGGGGATGTGTGCCTGATCAAGCAACTGCTAACTCACTGTGATGCTGACAGGTACTCTGAGGGCAGTCAGGATGGGAGGCAGGCCATCCAAGAAGGACTTGTGGGACCCACCAAGAGAGGGAACTCATCAGATGCCCCCAGGACTCTGTGCATCACACGAGTGAGCCTGGAGTCAGAAATTCCTGCAAGAGCAGTGTCAGCCTCGTAGGGCCCAAACAACCATGAGAGAACATCTTCTGAAGCACTGCGGCATGTGGCCAGGCACCAGCAGGTCTAAAGTGCTGGCCCACCCGTAGTGTATCTGCACCTGATGAAGTGTGTGGGAGTCAGGTAAAATGCATTCCATTGAGCCTTGAGCATGGAATTGAAGTGATTAGAGGCGGGTAGCATTGGTGCTCTGCTCACCCGCTCTGCCAGAGCATCTTGTATTCAGTTATAGTTAAGTTGTACATTCACTAAGGTGGGAGAGCCTGGTCATACTCCTGCGAAGAACGTTGTGGGCAGGAGTTTCAAGGGAATAAATGGCACCAGTGTTCAGTTCCAGAGCTGATCACCCAAAGCAGACCACCTGAGTGGAAAGAGGTGAGGTGCAGCAGAGGAGGAGACTCACAGAAGAAATACCAGCAGAGTCCCAGGGGTCAAAGAAAAGAAACATTGAATAACACCTCTAGGTAATTTAAAAAAAACACCAAGTCGTGGCAGACAGTAAACCCCAGGGTAGCACCCAGGTGGGCTGGACACGCTAGTGGTGGCGCTGCAGACATGGGGCTGCCACAATCAGCAAACAGATCAAAAGCAGTCATCATATCCTGTAACTTTGTCTTCACCCGTACTGTCCTCAAATTGAAGAGTTTGCCATCAGTCCTGTAACTGATGCCAATCCCAGTGTCACAGTCGTGAAAGGTTGTGAGCATGGCAGAGAACATCATACTGAAGAAGGTTGGGGCCAACACACAGCTGTGCTTGACTCCATTAGTGACTGGGAACAGTTCAGATGACTCGCCGTCATCCACAAGGTGAGCAAGCATGCCATTATAGAATTGTTGAATCACTGCAATGAATTTCTCCAGGCTATGCAGGGTGGTGGTGATGGATGTTCAGGAAACAATAGCCATTCCCATTCATAGAAGGTCATGTTTTCTCCTTGTATAGATTGAAACAATGGCTAACTAAATGGGCCCTTTTGGGACCACTTTTAGTCATTCCCACCTGATAGAGAGGGAAAACTCATCTGCATAATATTGGGCCTTTTTACACATGCAAGCACCACAGCACCAGGCACTTTGAAAAGCACCTAATGCTGCAACGCTTGCAGTTGTATAACTGGGATAATGCGTGTCAGAGCTGAGAAAATTGTGGCTACACACATTTGAACTAAAACATATTGGAGGTGCTTTAGTTGAAAAGTGCACCACTGCCATTTTCTGGTTGCTGATGCACATTTCACCACTTATACAAGTTCATGCGGCACAGCACAGTTTGCTTTAGCTTGTGTGCAGAGCAGACTTGATTGAGTCTGCTCCAAAGGAGTGGATCTCCGGCATGTCAAGGGACAGAAAAGTATGTGTATAAATGCTCCATTAAGTCTGCTCAGCTCCCGCTCTGGGTGGTGGCATTGGGTGGGCAGAGGGGCTGGCTGCGGCACTAGTATGCTGAAAGTGCAGAGCCATGTGGCTAAGCAGCAGAGTCTGGCCATCTGCTGGCTGGGTTAACCAGGTGTGGTCAGTGTCTATACATGTGTTTAATCACAATAAATTACCCCAGCATAAGTCAGTACTGCCCCTGTCCCTGACTGAGGTTTAAATTCGGTTTGATCTTACTGAGGTTTAAATTAGTTTACTGTGGCTTAATACCATTGCATGTGTAGACAGTGACATTTTACTCTGCAGCGAATTAGTCTACACTGCAGTAAAGTCCATGTGTTGACACAGCCTGTGACAGAAAGGGCTAATATGATCATCAGATGTCTAATTGTGTCCAGTTCTCATGTCCAGATTTCAAGATGCCTGTTGAAAAAGTGGAGAGGATTCAAAGGGCCTGAAAACAAATTCAAGGATTGGAAAGCATGACTTACAGAGAAAAGTTCAAGAAACTCCATCTATTAAGCCTGGTGGATAATTTGAAGATGAAGGCATCTTGGTCAACAACATTCATGAAATTATAGTCATGAGAAAGCCCCTTTATAAATCCATGGTGCATCCACACCTTGAACACTGTGCCCAGTTCTGGTGCCTACACCTCAAAAAGGATATAGAAGAACTAGAGATGGTCCAGAGAAGGCAACACGGACTAGTGGTATGGTAGGGCTTCCATATGAGGACAGACTAAAGAGGCTAGGCCTAGTCAGTTTAGAAAAGAGATGCTTGGGGGCGGGGACATGATAAGGATTTACAAAATATTAAATGCGAAGAAAAAGTAAATAGGGATTTGTTATTTACCATCTCTCACAATACAAGAACTAGGGGTCACAAAATGAAGCTAGTAAGTAGCATGTTAAAAACTAACAAAAGGAAGTTCTTTTTCACACAGCCTGTAATTAAAGTATGGAATGGATTGCCACTAGATGTTGTAGAAGCTAACAGTTTAGCAAGATTCAAGAAGGGACTGGACATATTCTTGGCGGAAAAAGCCAGCAGTAGCTACTGAGCATGGGAGTTAAGGATACGGCCTCTGAATTAGAACTTTCTAGACTTTAAATGTGGACGGCTGAAAATGAGGGAGAAACAGTGGAAAAAACCCTGGTCATACCCATTTCACTCTCCCTTTCAGCATCCACTCTCTGCCACTGTGTGACACAGAATATTGGGCAAGATGGTCCTATGGTCTGACGCAGTAAATGGCAATTCTTATGTTCCTATAAAGGAAGGCTAAAAACAGAATGAAATATTGTACTGGGGAAAAGCAAATGTTCACACACTTGGAGAACTAACTGGCAGGAACTCATGGGAGACAAGTCTAAATGAAAAGGGGAGCAGAGGGAAGTTGGTGGTTAGGTCCAAGAATAGGCTATCCCAATGTGGAGACTGGTTAGGGAGACTATGTAGCAAAAGACTGTGTGGTTAAACTGTGAGATCAACAATGACTTGAAACTTAAAAATAAGTCCTACAAAAGATGGAAACTTGGCCGTACTATTAAAGATGACTAACAGAGTGTAGTATGAGCATGTACTGACAAAATCAGGATGGCCAAAAAATAAAATGATACACAGCTAGTAAGGAAGCTAAAACTTAACCAAAAAGCTTTCTATAAATATGCTCTGAGTAAGAGGAAGACCCAGGAAAGTACAAGTGCCTGAATGAATGGGAAGGGGAAGCTAATAATGGACAATGCAGATAAGGCTGAAGGGTTTACTGCCTTTTTTATTTGAAAATGGATCAATCGTCAACTGACAAGCACATCACCAGCAAGGATAGATTGCAGGTACTCAGCCCAAAGGAAGAAAAATAACAAGTTAGAGATTATTTAAACAATAATATGTTGTCAAATGAGCAAGATCTGATGGGATTCATCCTGGAATACCCAAAGATCTGGCTGAAGAATAGCAGACTGGCTATCCTTTTATGGAGGATGAGTGGGTTCACTAAGACTGGAAAAAGGGCAATATAGGGCTTTTTTTAAAAACAAAAAGGATATAAAAGGAGGGCCCAGGGAATCAGAGATCAGTCAGTCTAACTTTGAGACCTAGAAAGCTAGTAGAATGATGCTGGATCAAACAATCAATTTGTAGGAACCTATATGATAACAAGATGATAAACAACAGCCAGCACTGGATATATCAAGAACAAGTCATACCTAAACAACCTGATTTCCATCTGTAACAAGGTTACAGGCTTTGTGGATGCAGTGAGAACAGTGGATACGATATACTTCAATTTTAGGCAGGTTTTGGCATCATTTCTTATGATGTTCTCATAGTTATTCTAAGGGAACACTTTAAATTAAACTACTATAAAGGTGGTTGTATAATTGGTTGGATGATTATACTGGCCACACTTGCCGCTTAGGCGATGGGCGGTAGGGGGGGGCAGGCGGTAGTGCTGGTGCCCCCCCCTGCAAGTACCAGCTGGGGAGTGGAACACCATGGTGCTCCCAAAAGCAGCTGCAGGCACTTCCGGAAGCGGCCACAGAGATCAGCCGCAGCAATCGGTCATCTTGCAATTGCCTGTGGGGGGACCTAAGCTTGGAGCAAGCCTATTAAGGTCAGCCTGGATCACCAGCCTATCCTCAAGTGTGGAGACTCTTCCCCAGAGTTCGGTGTCATCAGTGAACTTGACCAGTCTGCTTTTGACACCAGTGTCCAGATAGTTTATGAAGACATTAAAGAGTACAGGTTGGAGAACGGAGCCTTGGGGGATGCCACTAGTCACCAAGTGCCATGTTGATTCGGTTCCGTCAACTACCTCTCTCTGAGTCTGACCTTGGAGCCAGCTCCCCAGCCATCAGACTGTGGTGTAGTTGAGGCTGCAGTTGCCCAATTTTTTTATGAGGACATCATGGGACACCAGGTCAAAGGCTTTTTTAAAGTCCAAATATATGACATCAACCTCTTCCCTTTCGTCTAGGTGATACGTCACCTGATCATAGAAGAAAATGAGGTTGGTCAGGCAAGACCTACCTGCAACAAACCCATGCTGCCTATCCCTTGGAATGTTGCCTTCTGTTAGCCCGTTTCCCCAGAATGGTTTCTTTGATAATTTTTAACAAAATCTCCCCAAGGATTGAGGGCAAACTGATTGGCCTGTAGTTTCCTGGCTTGTCTTTCCTCCCTTTCTTGAAGATGGGCACCACATGGGCCCTCTTCCAATCTTCAGGTACTTCACCTGAGTGCCACAAGTTCTTGAATATCCTCACCAGTGGCTGCGCTACGATGTCTGCCAGTTCCTTTAGCACTCTTCGGTGCAACCTATATGGACTAGCTGATTTAAGGCGGTCCAGCCTCTCAAGATGATCCCTCACAAGATCCATGCTAATGGTTGGCATATATTCATCCTCACCCTGGTTATCCCGCATCATGTTACGCAGGGTGATCCCTTTGGGCTGGTGAAAAACGAACACAAAGTAATCTTAAGCAGATTGGCTTTTTCCTGCGTGTTGGTAGTCAGCTGCCCCAGCTGGTTTAGCAGGGGTCCAATGTTGCCCTTGTTTTTCTTTTGACTCCCCACATATCTGAAGAAAGACTTTTTATTGTCCTTAATTTGTGTAGTCAGACAGAGTTCAGTTGCAGCCTTGGCTTTTTTAGTTTGTTCCCTGCAGGTGTGGACCAGTACAGAATACTCCTCCTTAGCGATGTTTCCTGTCTTCCATCCTTTGTTATGCCTCTCCTTTTAGACATAGGAGGTCCAAGAGTTCCCTGTTGAGCCAACGGGATTGTTGAGCCAACGGGATTGTTGAGCCCTTTTACCACCTTTCCTATGGGTTGGGATGGGCTCCCTTTGTGCTTCTAGGATCACTTCTTTAAGGAGCAACTACTCATCCTGAACTCCCCTCCCTGTGAAATCATGGCCTCTCAGGGCCTCAAGAACAAGCCCCCTCAGCATATGAAAGTCAGCTTTCCTAAAGTCAAGGACTACTGCACTGCTGGCTGACTTGCCAGCTTTGTGATGGATAGTGAAAGAGATCAATTTGTGGTCACTGTCACCCAGCTTCCCTTTGATTCTTAGGTCGCTGATTAGATCATCCCCTTTGGCCAGTACTAGGCCCAGCAGCATCTTGCCTCTTATTGGGCCATAAACTTCTTGAGACAGGTAAAGCTTATCCATACATGTAAGGAAGCTTTGTGACCAACTGGATTTGGTTGAGTGCTCATGCCATGAGACATCCAGGTAGTTGAAGTCTCCCATGATGACCGTGCACCAAGAGCGTGCAGCCTCAGCCAGTTCCCTGGCAAATTCTTGGTCAAGCACTTGTTTCTGGTTTGGAGGTCTACAGTAGATTCTTATTATTGTATCCCCTTCACTACGTTCCCCTTGTATTCTAACCCAAAAGGTCTCCAGTTGTCCTCCTTGGGTGCCAATCTCAGCCTGTAGGGATGTGTAGCTCTCCTTCACATAGAGTGTCATGTGAAGGACACTTCACACATGTTAAAGCAGCACCCTGCTACAAAATTTTGCCAGCCCCTGGCCAGGAGGATGGAAGTGAGTGCCCACTTAGCAAGCGTGCAGATGACAGGATAGGGTAGCTGATACTTTAAAGGACCAGATTAGGATTCAAAATAACCTTGATAAACTGGGAAAGCAGTCTGAAATAAATTAAATGAAATTCAATAAGGACAAGTGCAAAGAACTTAGGTAGTACTTGGGACTATTTGAACTGGTTGCAGTGCCACAGAAAAGGACATGGGGGCTATAATGGATTGCAAACTGAATAGGAGTCACAGTGCAATACTACTGCAAAAAAGTTAAGTGCAAACTGGGGTGTATCAACAGGAATATCATAATCTAAGTCAGGGGTGATCATTCCTTCATTTTATTCAACATTGGTGAGGCACTACATTTTAAGATGCATATGGACAATTAGGAAGAGGCCAGAGGAGATCTACAAAAATATCCAGAGCTCTATAAAACATAACTTATGAGGAAAGGCTGGAGGATCTGGGGTTATTGATTTTAGAGAAGAGAAAAAGAGGGGGCAGTTGGTGACGATCTTTAAACACAGAAGAGGCTATTAAGATGACCATCAACTTGTGTTCTGTGCCCAAAAAGGACAGGACAATAAGTAACTGGCTTGAAGTGCAAGACATGTAGGGTGACCACATATCTTGGATCGGCCAGGACAGTCTGGGGATTTTGGAGGCTAGTCCCGGCAGGCCAGTGAAAATGAAAATGAATGTCCTGGTTGCCAGGTGGGGAGGAAGAGTGGCAGGAGCTGTGAAATAGGAAGCCCTAGCCCACAGCAACATTGCCATAATAGATCAGCTTGATTAGTGAAATGACCATTAAAAAGGGATTAACACCTGTGAAGAAAACAATGGGTTATTAATGGGCCATTGACTTCTTAACTGCCTGAATATTGGTGCCTCACACCCACCTGTGCCTACAGCTGTGGAGGGAAGGGGGGACAGTGTCCTGGATTTCACATTGTCCCATATGGTCATCCTAGCCATAGGCCTCGAGGCTGCATGTCTGGCATGTGCAGGCATTCCCTCCCCCTTTACTGCATGTAGGCAGGCACCCCTCCACTTCACTGCATGCGTGGGTGGGCACACCCTCCAGCCGTACTATATGCAGCTCCTCACCTCACTTCACCACACCTTCAGGAGCCTGACCACAGCTCCCCTGCTGCACCATGCCACGTGAGTGCTGCTGGCTCCCCTGGCACTACAGGTTGGGCTGTGCTGTTCCACCCTATCCCACCCAACTCCCTGGAATTAGGCACATACTGAAAGTTGGAGGAGGAAAGGGGAGCCCTAACACCCTGGCTGCTGCTTCAGGCAAAGTGATAGGGCGGCAGGCACTTAGGTTAACCCCTGGTGGGCTGTCAGGTGAACCATAGCTATCAGGCTTGAAGCATGAATCAATTCAGAGAAGTCCTATGGTCTTTTAATGCAGCAAAATATAATAAACAACAGCTATGGGCTCCTATAGACATGCAGGGGACATGCTGGAAATCCAGCAAGTTGGAGTAGGCTCAATTAATCGTGTCTGCTGGAGTGCAGAAATTAATGCTCTCCAGCAGACTCTAGTAGTCTAGTGTCACATGTATCAGTATCCCCACACTGAAAAATGGTGGTGGGGTGCTTTGAAGTAAAAGTCATTTGATAAGCTTTAGTTCAAAGCATCCTGCCACAATTTTTCAGTGTGGGAATGCTGATACAGGCAAACCTGCTTAGCGCTATTTCGCTTAGTGCTATTTCGCTATAACGCTCATTTAAAATTGATACCTGATTTCACTTAGTGCTCAGTGAGTTTCATTATAACGCTCACAGTTGCCATCTTGGGTCATTAAAAAGAATTGTGGTTGCCATCTTGGGTCCGCAAATACTTTCAGTTTCACTTAACACTCCACTCAACACTAGTTTTTTCAGGAACCAATTAAGAGCGCTAAGCAGGGGTTGCCTGTACATGTGATGCTTGGGCACTTTCAATTGGTGTGACTCACTAATTAAGCACCCCTCCCCCCACACACACACACACCTCCCAGAGAACGTGTAAAAATGCCCAATGGGACTTTCCAGATTTAAAGTTAGCTTAATCTGTGAATCAGATGTCCCTGTTAGCACCAGTATCTGTGGTTCCAGGAGGAGCAAACAGTTCAAAAGACTGTGCGGTTAAACTGTGAGATAAACAATGACTTGAAACTTAAAAATAAGTCCTACAAAAGATGGGAACTTGGCCATACAGGTCAGTTGCATCATACGCACTTTTAACTTGCACGAATTCAACTATACACGGGGTTGGAGGTGGGGGCGGGGCTTGAGTTTGCACGCGGCGTTGCCGCTTACCTGGAGGCCCATTATGGCGGTGACGGCCACTGCCTCCAAAACCTCCTGCTGTCGCCATGGAGCTGTGCCCGAAGCTGTGTGGCTGGCCGCCGGAGGGCACTGGTAGCATGGTGGTGGCCGGGGGGCACGCAGCCATCCCCATCACCACCCCGCGCTGTGCCACTGCCGCCGGCCGCACAGCTCTAAGCACAGCGCCACATGCAGACTCAAGCCCCGCCCCCTCCCACCCCGTGTATAGTCACCGATTTTTGCCTTACGTGATTTTTGCTTTACACGCTGACTTCATCACCTAACCCCCGCGTAAGATGTGACTGACCTGTACTATTAAAAGATGACTAACAACAGAGTGCAGCATGAACATGTAGTGACAAAATTAGGATGGCCAAAAAATAAAATGATACACAGCTGATTTGACAGAAGATCCCTAGGACAGTCCACTTTTACACAAAGTGTAGCACATCATTAATTAATATAGTAATGGTTGCGGAGGAGCCTTTGGTTTACACAAGCAGCTCTTTTAGGGCCTGGCACTGGGTTTCAACAATCCTGGGGAAGCATAGTTATGATTTACAACAGATGAAAAAATGGGAACAGAGACTGTGTTCACTTTGTAACAGAATAGGCCTTTTGACAAGGGAACTCCAATAGTTTTCCATATATCATGCAGCTTAAATCTACAAAAATGATACATAAAAGAGTTGCCACCCCTGCCCAAATATCAGGGATGGTGTGGTGAGAGTGGGGCAGGGCTTCCAGCCAGCACCAATTTACTTTCCAGCCAAACCCTGCTCCTCACAGAGCAGCCCGTGGTCCCAAGATCTAACACTTAACTGATTTAACTATTTACACTTTATTTACAAAACAAGAATAATAGGAAAGGTTATTTACAAGTGAACTTAAATGTCATAACCAGAATCACAAAACAAACCAGAATGCATTAGGCAACCCTTGACTCAAGAACCACAGGTAGGGTAACTGGCAGCTTTTAGCCGCTGCTGAGATGCTACAGCAAGGAATCAGGGTGCTTGCTTCCAGCAGCTCCAACAGGCTTCCCAATAAGGGACAGACTGCAACAGTGTAGGTTCTTCTGGTCTACAGCAATCAAATTGTATCAAGCCCCTACCCCACCTCAAAGAAGCTGAAGGGTGACCCTCCATGGCAACTAAAAGGCAAGCAACAGAGTAGGCTCCTGCAGCAATTGGCATGACCCAAGCACAAAGCTCAGAGACTCCATCCGATGACAATCAGCTACAGAATAAGGGACAGGACTGAGTCCCCTCTGGGGCAGTCAGTGGCAGAGGGTCAGCAGCACAGGCAGCTCCTAGGAGTCGCTGCTCTAAACCCCTGCTCCTGATGACTGGCCGAGTGCTCCACACTCCTCGCGGCTTGTGTATCTCACCCCAAGCTCTGGTCTTTGCCCCGAGCTCCCAAGAACCCTCGTCCTGGTGCTCTGCTACTCTTCAGGATCCCAATGCCTTGCCTGCTGCTGTCCTGCTTCCCTGGGGGAAGGAAGGGGTTTCCTGAACTCACCGGCCCAGCTCCCTGCTCTGGATAAGGATGCTGCCTGCACTCCTGGCCGCTGCTTCTTCTCCGCAGTGGAGTGGGGGGCCGACTGTCCCCTCTAGCCTCCGGGACACCCGGCACATCCAGCCCACTGTGATGGGTCCTTGGGGCACCAGCTCTCTACCCCAAGCCCTGGCCGCTGCTCCCTCTCTGCTGCAGGGCTGGAGGCATGGCCGACTGCCACTGCCACCTTCTCCCAGGGCCTGCGAGGCTCTTCAGAGGGGTGTCTCTGCTCCCTCTGCTGGGTCAGCTCACCCCAGCTCTTCTTAGGCCTCCTGAGTCATTCCCCAGAGTCACTATTCAGCAGCCCCCCATGCCAGTTTGGCTGCTGCTTTTATCCCCTCCCACAATCCCTCCCTGGCTTGCAAACCGGCCAACCAGGGCTCAGGGTGGCTGGCCCACAACTCTAGCCATCCCCCTTCTATGCGAATGAGGGGATTGAAAACCCCATCTTTAAATTGGCTTCTCCTTTTCCACAGGGCAGGGCTCCCCTGCTCCACCTTTGGGGTCTCTCAGAGTTCACCGGCACTGTTTCTAGCCCAGGGTAAGTATCTCAAGCCAATCTGGTGAGCCCACATTGGCAGTCTGTTACAAGATGAACCCATCCAATGTTATAAATCTGGTGACAGTTTGCTAAGTTATGCAAACATTTTAATGTGACTGAATTTGATTGTTTTGTATTTGTATGAAGACCACTTAGCAGTTAAAAATTTATATTAAAGACAATTATAAAAAGTATATATTAAAAAATATGCTAGACCTGTCCATACAGATAGGAAAAGAACAAATCGTTATGCTAAAGGTGTTAAAATATGTGTAACAAACACAGATCATGTCATAAAACAGCTTTGTTAGGAAGTTATGGAAGGCTTTTAAGAAGAAGGTAGCTTTGACCTGACTTAAAGAAGAACTAATGCCTCCCAGAAGAAGTGTGCCACCTCCATCCTCACTGTGACCTTTGTGGGTTTTAGCAATCCAATTCTAATTAGCAGATTTTCCCTACGCTAGAAATATGCTTGCAGTAGCCCTTGTGGGAGACTGCTGAGCTTCAGACAGCTGCCCAGATTTGACTTGTGTAGTAATTTTATTATATTTCCCTAGCTTCATTACCCAAAACCCTTCCTACAAAAAACCCTCCTATACCTTCACAGCTACATTTTGCCTCTTTTGTTTTCTGCATTGATGAGCCAGAAAAGGATAATCAATGGGAGATCCAGAAGCCAGAAAAGGATAATCAGTGGGAGATCCAGGGCAATGCTTAATGTTTTTGTGCTACAATTCTTTGGTCTTTATTAAATGTGAATTTAAACAATTAAGAAAACTGTTCACCCTATTAGGTGTATAGGTGGACTTGGACATCTAAATTAATTTTTATTCCACCCCACTGGAGTCTCTGAAAAACTGTTAATGCAAAAGGTGGATGGGGCTTCCTCCTCCTCAATGCTTTTTTGTGACTTGGTGTTAAAGGCCAGATGCTGCTGCTTATGAAAGTGGAGGCATTAATAGATTTTTTGGGAGCTGAACAGAGTAGAATAGAATTTCACTTGGGCACCTAAGTCTACTTGCAGCTCTAAGTCTGCTTAGAAGCCTAAAACAGAATAGAAACTGCCCCTCTGTATTATATAATTGTCCCTTAACTTGCTAGTATAGGAGGAAAACATATGCCTAAGCCAGATGGATCTCGGAGTTCCTGATCCTGGCCAATAAATAAACTGCAAAGACATTTCCCATGGAACAGGACACCCAGAGCTTTTATGTTGCCTCTTAGGCAATCAGATTCGTTGCCATTGCTGGTCTTGAAAAAGAAACACTGTCCTTCATAAGAGCTGCCACGCCTGACACCAGCTGTTTCAGTTTGTTTCAATGGTCTATCACCTTATGAGATGGTACAGGAATGACTTCTTGGCTTCCCTCCTGGAGGAGGAGGAGGAGGAGGAGGAGGAGTGGGAGCAGGTTTCAAAAAGAGTTTTCTGGGAACATATCAAGTAATGAATGACTGTGCCTGCTAATCTGCTGTTGGAACAGGGTAAGACATATGGCACAGCAGTTGACTGGGTTGTTTCTTAATTTTACTCAAGTTAAGTAACAGAACACAGGACATGAAGCAAACAGAAGTCTGGTTTTGTATAAGCCTTTGAACAACAGACTTTTTCTAACACCCTGCTAATAATGGACCACCTATATATACCTAATGAAATTTCTCTCCTCTTAAAACTCTTGCTGATTTCATAAAATGTTATACACGTAATAATTTTAACAATTCAGCTGCCTAAAAGCAGAGAAAATATTGAGAAGAAAAAGTACATAATGTTCAAGAAAAAGCATAAGCCGTCAGAGATAAGTCTGAGGACTGTTAACTTTGCATACAAGGTCATACCCTGAAAGATCTGCCAGGTCAGCTGTTCTGTGGCCTATCGTTTAATGTCAAAAAACTTCTAGACAATTTGTTCACATCACAATAAAAAAACCCACTACTCTTCAGGGCAGGGCCTACCTCATAGTAAGTGCACAATACAGTTCTAGTAAGCACGTACTGTAGGGTCCACAGTCTAAATCAGTACTGGCCTTTGGCTGCAAGGTGTGATACTGCTCAGACAGAAGTTATGGCCTTTATGCAGAAATTAGATAAGGTTTTATGGCTGGTGTTCTGTTGGGCTAGATGGCAATGGTGTTTACCATCTACGATAATCAAAAGCCAATCCTACAAAAATTGCATTTTACTGTTTAAAAAATAATCATTCTGTGTATTCACCAGGTGCTGCTTATTTTGCAATGGAGATCGTGAAATGGCATCAGGTGCAAGAATTCACAGGAAGTATGATGGAAATCAAGAAGAAAATGCAAACATTTTCTAATTCAAAGGCAGATTTATGAGAACCAGCTCTGACTAAGGAGGGTTGTATGATAGCTGGTACAAAACCCTTCAGAGTAAGCTCCTCTTCCTGAGCAAATGATACACTGCAGAGGAACCTTCCCTTTGGGGAAATTACCAGCCAACTCAAGTGGTTCCTGAGATGGATTCTGGGACAAGTTGACTGGGTTCATGCTCTGCTAGAGAGAATCCCTCTGTGGGGCAGACAGGAGGACAGAAGTGAACTGTTGAGAGCAACCAGATCTCTTGGTATGGGCAGAATTTGGAACTGGACCAAGGTTGGGAGGAGGGGAGATGTTGGCTGTGAGGAACGCTTTGACTTACAATATACAAAATCCTGGCTGCAAGAGGCCTATTTGCTTTAAATGTAGCTTTCTGAACCTGAAATTGTGGACTGTTTCTGCCACAGCAAGTAACGGTGGCTTACCTGACACATGACATTAAGGAATAACAGTGTTAGTTTTATGTACAGATGTCCTAGCTCAGTTTAATAATCAGTGCAACGAGCTGCTGGGACAGAGGTTTGGACTCACATTTGAGCCTCAGCTCCTAAATCAGACCAGGTAGTGAGCACCACCAAGAGAACACGTTTTGTCTGCCCAAGGTAAGGGAATACCATGAGGGTTGGCAGTGGCTGTTCTGAATAATTCACAAACTGTGTCACCAGTGACTGATAAGGCTTGACAGTATTCAAAAAAGGACTGGCCATTTGTACAGACATATAGAATATCCACAGTTACAACAAAAAGGATTGAGACCAGCGCACACACAAAACCCAAGAATTAAAGAAGGGATGGAAACTCTCCTGCTTTGGGCCATAAACTGATCATTAAAGGTGCTTGTACACATGATGATGTCACGATGTACACAAGACAAAAATTTCCCTTTGTGTGGCTTGGCTTAATGGTGTCACACATTATATGTATGTGACTTTTGGGGATTTAAAATGAGTTTGCATCATTGCAAACTAAACTATATCCCAATGTGGTTTAGTTTGCAACAGTGCAACTTGGAACATGGCAGCCATTAGTCAGTTCACCCTCTGGCCATAGGAGAGGTGGGCAGGCAAGCTCTGCAGAAAAAAAGGATTGGGCCCCTCACCGCTTCTGCCTTCAGCAGGCTTGTGCAGCCAGCAGAATGTCTGGGGCCGCCTGGGATAGACTGGCTTGCCCCTGGCCCAGTGTGGGGAGACAGCAGGAAGGTGGCTGGGTGTGCTGGCAGCCAGAGAAGATGGCAAGGATGATGCACAGTGCGTGGAGGAACCCGGGCAGGCTGCTAGCTTCCCTGAGCCCATCTGGGCTTCCAACACTCTGTGCACTGTCCCCACCACCTTCTCCAGCTGCCAGCAAACCCAGCGGCCCTCCTGCCACCTCCCCACGCTGTCCCAGGGGCAAGCCAGCCCATTCCTGGGTGGCCCCAGGCATCTTGCTAGCCATTGGAGCTTGCTGAAGGCAGAAACGGTGAGGGGCCCAATCCTTTTTTTTCTGTGGAGCAACACTCTGTGCACTGTCCCCACCACCTTCTCCAGCTGCCAGCAAACCCAGCGGCCCTCCTGCCACCTCCCCACGCTGTCCCAGGGGCAAGCCAGCCCATTCCTGGGTGGCCCCAGGCATCTTGCTAGCCATTGGAGCTTGCTGAAGGCAGAAACGGTGAGGGGCCCAATCCTTTTTTTTCTGTGGAGTCTGCCTACCTCTCCCAGGGCCAGGGGGCACAAATTAATGCCCCCCAACCTCCGGCTGCCAGGGAGGTGGGCAGGCTCTACTGGAAAGAAAAATGGATCAGGCCCTAGCAACTTCTGCCTTCAGCAAGCACCTGTAGCTACCAGGACAATAACATATATACAGTGATGGAAAAATAAAACTCGCCACTTCAATTAAAAACTCATCGTTTCAATTTAGAGGGCATAGAATGCAACCCTAAGGACTAAAACCCCCTCACATGTACAAGCACCCTATCTAAAGACAACTAAGGGGAAACTTTCCCTTTCAGCATGTTATTTTTTAATAGCTGACCAAAGAATTTTTGACTTTCCTATCAAACACCTCATATGTGCTGCTGTTAGAGACAGAAGAGTAGGTAACATGGACTACCAGTCTGATCCAGTATAGCTCTTCTCAGTGAGTGACAAGCTTACCCTTCTAACCCTCTGCCTCTCTCTACTAGACAGCCAGCTGACTACCTTGATTAAAAATATCACTGTCATGGGAAATCACAGCTGAACCCCTTCAGCAGACACTACCGCAGTGTGCAGAACATAACGTTCAAGTATATATTTCTTGTGGCTGAAATGGGGAAATTGCAGAGGCAAGTGATTCTGATTCAGAACTGATGATCTTTATTGGAGACTGCCTGGTTAGGCTGTCTCTAGGAAGCACCATGTCAAGGAAAAGCCACATGGCACTGAGGTGAAAAAATTACCCCACATGCAAAACAGCTGGTGTTTTCATGTCTAAAATGTAATAGTGCAACACCAATCTTCCTTACTGAACAATGCAGCAGGCACATCAGAAAGCACACCAAGAACAAAAGAGAAAGAAGTCTGATTTGTAAGACCAAAAGAGTAAAAAATACCATGCACTGAATTGCTCATTTTAGCTGTGTGCAGCAAACTCCAGGTGGTGGGCAGACATGTACTGCTGGGTGTCAAGGTGTTTTAAACGCCACCCCCCACAAACAACAGCAAATTTAAATACTGGCTAAAATTACACCAGCTATTTCACTATTGCCTATTCTTTCATACAAAGCAAGTTTACTATATGTTTAAAATTGCCTCCAAACTCAGGAAGGAAGTTTTCATTTCAATTTATTTAGAATCAAATGTAGCATGACTATACAATTTTCCTTCCCAAAAGCAGAGTAGGAATGTTGCACTGGCCTCAGGTAGTGAGGCTTTTTCCAAAGGGGGAGGGGGGAAGGAAACCCCCCAGCTGGTTAAAGGGAAACACAAAGAACAAAACAAAAAACAAAAACCACCTTCCTATTTGATGTGGAAAGCCTGAGCTGTGGAAAGAGTTACATGTATATTTGTCTATTTCTCTCATGGGATAAAGCATCATACGTAGACTGGCATGTGCTTTTTGTAGCCTTTTCCAGAATACAATCTTGGTGAAAAGGAAAGAAAGGGAATGGAAGAAAAATCTTTGCCCCACACTGCCCATTACAGATGCAAAGCAATCAAAAGCTGTTCCAATAATATACGAGGTGATTGTCTCATCAACAGCTCTTGCTACTCCAAATATTTGTTTATGGTGCATATGTCAGGGCATCAGATTCAGGATATTTTGGTGCCCATTCGCCACACATATATCAATTGAGAAACTAAGCAGGAAGGCAAAAATATGACCTAGGAACCAGAGAGTGGCAATACCCATACAGGTTAATAGTGAGTTTTTGTCTAGCATATGCAGCAAGACTCCCAGGAGGTAGCATCTTACTTGCCCTGGGCTGATGAAAGGAAGACTGGCTGAAAGAGGGATATGAAATTAATCCAGGTGAATTACAGAGGGAAAACTACTTGCTTTAGTAACTGACACTATAACCTGATTATGGACAGCTACTGAAAAATAAGAAGAGAAGTGAGACCACGCCCTGACTCCTGGAACACAATCGCCTACTGTGGAGGGAAGCGTAAATCATAGCAGTCTTTGTTGGTTATGCCTGGGGAGAATGCTTTTCTAAAAACTTGTTATGTAACAGTTCATAATGCCAGCAATTCTCACAATTCAAGAGTCGACTGCATATATAGGGTGGAGACAAATGTACTCAAAATTGAGTGAGTCAGCCTGGAAAAATCAACTCAACACAGCCTAAAGAGAGAGAGGCAGAGATGGAGAAAACAAATATCTATTCAATGAAGAAATGCCTCAGTGAATAACTAGCCTGTTATTATTGATATTACTGCAATTCCCCAAAGCTGCTAGCTCAAGCACAGACAGACTTAGTGGAAGATGTTCCTTGTTCCCAAGGACTTCCACCCTTCTCAGCCTTACCCTAGATCTTTGTCCCTTCATTAAGAAATCAGCTGTTCTCTCAATATTCAGGGCCTCTGAGGACACCGACTTGTTCGGTTCTGACCCCTTCTATAAACCTGACATACAGGATCTTGAGTGATAAGGCAACTTGTTAATTCAGGTAATCAATCTGAACCAAATATACTGCCCTGATAAACTCAGAACAAGTCTGCTTGATTTATTCTATCAGCAATGTACAATCAAATGCTTATCACTCCACATACCAGAAACACAATGGAAAGTTTTTTTGGGGGCTGCTAAAAGGAATGCCAACAAGTGGAGAAAGTGTTTCTAGTGTGCACACATGTGAAATTGAACGGATATATATTTTGTCCACCTAGCAAGTTATGGTAAGAACATGTGAACATTTTCCTTAAGAACAGGGTACAGCAATGTACACAACCCCACACCTTGTATTTAAAGGGGATGTAAGAGCTAAGACTACAAAACAAGTAGGGATGAGGCCAAGAGCCAATAAGTCACTTTGTGAACTAGAGGCTGGTGTAAACAAACCTGCCCTTTGAAAACACCCTGCTATTGTTAAAAAGTTGACACAGGGTAGCTATGCTGGCAAATCCCACAGTGCCTGAGGCTGCAGCCATAAACAAGGTTTCATGATCTTTGATATGAAGGGAAAATTGGTAGAAAGCACTGTAAAGCCTGTTTACATTCAATATCACTGTTAACCCCATTCACTTCCTTCAAGCTCCTTTCAGATTTCAGGACTAAAAAACTGCACATTATTGCTTATTAAATGGGTCTGTCAATATTTTTCTCTTCCCACCTGAATATGTAAATTGATAATAAGTAGGGTAAGTCGCAAAATACCTCTTAGCTTAATAATCTTGTGTGATGGGTGGGAATGGACCCCACTTTTTCTCCAGCACAAAGAGCATTAGTCTTCTCATGCAGGCAGGCATCCTTGACTGCAGAGAGATGCAATCCCCATTATATGGTGGCTAGTAGTAGAGTCTTTTACACTGCTGGGTCATTGTACCCTGCAGGCAGCAAATATTTTGGACCCAGGAATATAAACAGCAAAAGGAAGAGTCTCCTGCGCACTGAATTATTCTGCCATTTTGTATTTGAGCCATGGGGTACATCTTTAACTCATATCTTGGGGTTGCAGGAAGCCCTACCTTTTCTATTCAGGCTGCACAGGGTCTTAGCCTTTTAATGTCAGAAGCTGTGGCAGAAGAAGGCCTTTCCTTTCCTGTGACTAATTACTAAGTAAGCTCTGGAACAATTAACACTGATTTTGAGAGTCAAACTAGGGGCACTTAAGTCCACATGCACCTGTAAGCATGCAAACAGTCCCAAAGTCATCATTATGACTACTACTTAAGATGGTGCACATCCTTGCTGAATTGGGCCTTGTGTAGACCTTTCTTTTTTAGCTGCTAGACCCAAGCTCTTAAACAGTGAGAGACATCCCAAAAATGAGACAGACATCATGTGTATTCCATCTATACCTTCTTCCAAAGGGCCAAACTCAAGTTTTTATTATTCTTTTTCTTTTTTTCTATATTTTGAGATTAGATCATAGATCTAATGCATCCAAGGTGTGTTTTTTCTGCTGCTATAAGGTAAGCAGTTTGCCCTTGGCACATAGTTAAAGGTGACGTGCATTATGTACTGGCAGGGACTGCTGGTACAAGTAGTTACTCCACCTATTTTGGTTAGACTAAATTATCTCTTTTCTCATACACAGAGACATGCCAACCCTAAAATTAAAAAAGTGTTCTTTATATCAACAGTCAAGATGATGAAGCAGGGCATGGAGCATGGAGAAAGTATAACACACATTTTATAACCTGCAATATGCTTCAAACATTACTTTGTACATCCTCAGGCTTCTCTTATCTATGGAATTATAACAGAAGCTCTATACAAAAAATGATACCACCATTGGCAAGACACAAAATGTATGAGTAATACAGTAAGTTGTTTAAGAGGAAACAGACAAAATTACATCTGGTACCTAAATCTTTAGTAGTTTCATTACTGGTGTGTTGTACAAAAAGTAACATAGTATAGCACCTGTTGAAGGGATGTTTGAAATACTTCCAAAAAAGCCAAGAGCATAGCGGATTGTATTAATAGGAGTGTCACTTGCAGTACTGATATGGCTTCACCTGAAGTACTGTGTCCAGTTTTGGGCCCTACACTTCAAGAAAGATGTGGGCAGGTGAGAAAGAATCCAGCAGAAAGCAACAATAATGATTAGAGGTTTGGGAAACATGAGTTACAAGAAAGGCTGAAAGAACTAGGGCTGTTTAGTCTGGAGAAGAGGAGTCTAGGGGGTGGGATTTGATAACAACCTTCAGATACCTGAAGCAAAATGATAAAGAAGTTTAGAGGTTTTTTTCTGTGGCTGCAGAGGACAGGACTAGGAATAATAGCCTCAAACTACAGCAAAGGAAATTTAGGTTGGCGATTAGGAAGAACTTTCTAACTATGAGGGTGGTTAAGCATTGGGACAGGTTGTGCACTGTCCATCCCTGAAAATTTTCAAGAGCAGGTTAGACAGATGCTTTATTGGGATGGTTTAGTCAGAGACAATTCCGACCTGAGCAGGGGGACTAGATGACCTTACAAGATCTCTTCCAGCCCTACATTCCTATGATCCTAAAATAAGTAAAAATAATCTAAATTCTCAGATCTATTTTTCTAAAGACCTTTCCTGTAATTAATATAGCAAATTCTTAACCTATATTAAATGGTATGACCATTCACTTTGGTTCCAGACTGAGAACAATACAATTTAGCAGAATGTAAACTGAACAGAGATGGTTTGGAAAAATGAAACAAAATAAAAAAGTAAAATGCATCTCTACCCAAAGGAAATGAAAATAAAATTCCATTTTAGGTGATATTTTAGGTGGAAAGTTTAACACCATTACCAAAGAGATTAGTTTTGTCAGCTTCTTTATTCATCTCCTACCTCATTCTTGTTCTGACCAT
>NW_005841893.1:2772357-2799280 GCF_000455745.1 Alligator sinensis
CTTCCCTCCGGCTGAAACCTCTCCCATTGAGATAGGAGCTATATGGGTAGCAGTGGCAAACTAGACTATTACTGGCTAGTGGTTAAATCTGCCATAAAAAAAAGCTGTGCTACATCAGTATTTTTGGGGCAATGTACTATGTATCAAGGGATAAGACAATTGGAGAAATACACTTTGAGAAAGAGGTATTGTAAGGAACTATTTTTCCAAACCACAACACAGGAGCCTTGTCCGATGACTAATTGATTAGGAGCTCCATGTCTTCCCTGTCCGCTCCCAGCCATGATCAAATCCATCAGTTGTTTCCCCCCACCAACCTTGCCTTTTTTTAAATGATGGTAGCAGAAGAAGTGAAGATATGGGGCAGGAACAAGAGCTTCATAGCTCTCTTTCCCCAGCAGTTCGAAGAAACCCTTTTCCCACAAAGAACCAGAGCCAATAAAGTGACCCTCCTTCCTGACAGAGCCAAGAAACCACCAACAGAGGAAGGAGACATGCCAGTAAGTACTGCTCAGTCTTCAGTGACAGAGGTGCAGATATGTGTAGCATACTACCACACTAGGGGGAACCTTGCTTGGAACCACAAATCCTTTCCATACATGGGCAGAGGATACACAGGTACATAGGACTGCATGGGGCCTCACTGGGCCAACAAGTCCTGTCCCCTGCATTTGCAGGCACTTGTTATTTGAAGGAATTCCCAAATTTCCACTTCAAGGGAAGCTGTCTCCATTCCACATACTCTGTCCTCTCCCCTTTGGGCAAATATCAGAAGCCAAAGAATTTGTGTTTTATGACAAGCCCAGGGTATTGTTGCTAACATTGCTTTTATGAAAAAGAACCACTCTTTCTGTCCATTTTTTCTGTCAAACTCAAAACTGAGTTTCTGAACACACGGTACTTGATAGCCTGAGCACAAACACAATACTATCCTTTTTTTTTTTTTTGGAATAGAACAGGCAGCATTTCATGGCCAGCTCACAATTTGGTGCAATTAAGATGGTAAGTAGGCAGTGTCTCATATGAAACACCAGCCACTTCTCCTTTTTCTTACCCAGCTTTGATAAAAACAGTTATTCACTGGGGAAAGGGATGTTCAAAAGTTCAAGGAGTGTTGAAGGGAGGTGAAGTGCCTTGAAACTGCTTCAGCTTCACAGAAATGCTTCTCTATGAACCAATTCAGAGAAGGGCTCATAAATCATACAAAAATATGTCTCTTTCCACACATTTCTCATGGGTAAAAAATGTCAAATAGTTACTCACACAGGATTTCTCTATGGTCATACTTGTACAATAGCCTCAGATGCTGTTGCCCCATGTTGACCAGTTCTCTAAGTGTCACAGTAATTTGTATAATTTCCTTTGATCTGAAGGTGACCTTGCAAACAGTACTGAATTTACTTCCACATCTTTCCTCTAAATCAAGTGTTACTGTTTCCCTTCACTATCAGGGAAACTGGGACAAAGAAGGATTTTATGGCATGCCTCAAGGGAAGCCTGTGGCAAGATCAGTCTTTTTGCCTATTTTTGAATGTAGACTGAAAGGAAGTCATAACAGATTAAGTTCTTGGTGGGAATTCAAATATCTATCAGCATCTGTAGTTAATAAGGCTGGCTATCCATCTGTCTTCTTCTAACATGCCTATCCTCATGATGTCTGAGAACTGACAAAACAAAGGATACCAGCAATTGGCATTTTCACGCAACAAAGGACTGATATATCTAAGAACAACCATTATTATTTTATAATACTGATCTTGTAATAACTGGGTAAACACAATTGTTCCCACCAAAGAGAATCATACAATACATATAACAATTATACAACTTATCTCAGAATCTGTACATGTATCTGTATGTATGACACAAAAACAATTCCATTAATAAATCTCAAAGACGCAAGAAATCTAGAATGGATGCCAGAGAAGCCTTCTGTTCCAGCTATTTTCAGGCTGCCACCTCAAAGCTTAGACCATCACAGACTTGCCAGGCAGAAGAATTCCTTCCTTCCAATGTGTTGTATTTTCTCCTAACCATTTTTCTTTGTAAGAATCCAAGAGTACTCTTCTTGTCCAGAGTGACTCATGGTTACACTCTTTTAAACACTACCTTTGGGAAGGCAGAAGGAAGGTGTTTCTTCCTCCCGCTCTGGCATGTCTATGAGGCATCTCCCACTCCAATCCTCTCCTCATCCAGAAATTGCTTCCCCCCCTTTTTTCTGTATACTGAGGCACTGGTCATAGAATCACAGACTCATAGAAGTTAGGGTTGGAAGGGACCTCAGGAGGTCATCTAGTTCAACCCTCTGCTCAAAGCAGGACCAGCCGCAACTAGACCATCCCAGCCAAAGCTTTGTCTAGCTGGATTTTGAAAACCCCCAAAGATAAGGCTTTCACCACCTTTCTGGGCAACCTACTGCAGTGTTTTAGTACCCTCCTAGTGAGAAAATTCTTCCTAATATCTAACTTAAACTTGCCTTGCTGCAACTTGAGACGGTTGTTCCTTGTTCTGTCATCTGCCACGACTCAGAATAGCCTAGCTACATCCTCTTTCGAACTCTGCTTCAGGTAGTTGAAGGCTGCTATTAAAACCCCTCTCACTCTTCTCTTCTCTAGACTAAATAAGCCCAGTTCCCTCAGTCTTTCCTTAGAAATCATGTGCCCCAGTGCCCTCACCATTTTTGCCGCCCTCTGCTGGACTCTCTCTGATTTGTCCACATCCTTTTTGTAGTCGGGGACCCAGAACTGAACACAGCACTCCAGATGTGGCTTCACCAGTGCTGAATAGAGGGGAATAATTACTTTCCTTGACTGGCAACAAAGCTACCAGTGCAGTCCAGTATGCCATTAGCCTTCTTGGCAACTAGGACACACTGCTGGCTCATATTTAGTTTATTGTCCACTGTAACCAAGTCCTTTTCTGCAGAGCTGCTGCCCAGCCCATCAGCCCCCAACCTGTACCAGTGCATGGGACTGTTCTGTCCTAAGTGCAGGACTTTGCACTTGACGTTGTTGAACCTCATGAAATTTCTTTTGGCCCAATCCTCCAGTTTGTCTAGGTCACTCTGAATCCTAGACCTACCTGCCAGTATATCTACTAAACCCCACAACTTAGTCTGCCCTGCCAGGCATTCTACTACGCACAACTCTTTTTGCTTGCCCACCAGGGTACCCCAGAGGCAGCCCTCTCTTTTCCTCTCTGTATTTTGATATCCTCAGTAGTGCCAGAAGCTGTGTTCCTCCTCTGTAGCACTATTGGAAGCAGAACAGCTGCAGCAGAAGTAGCAGTATGAAGCTAGGGGGATGGAGGAGGAAAGGTACCTCTAAATCCAACACAGCAGCCACAGCTGCAGCCTATGTTGGCTGGGAGAGAAGCTGCAAGGCAGATTTACAATTCCAAGTCCCAATTCCTCAAAGACGTCAGGAGCGACTTGGGACACAGGGCAGGAAACTGGCATGCGCATGAACAAAACAGAACTGCCAGCAAGCAAGAATTTACAGCTAATTCATTTCCCAAATAAAACAGAGCACTTTCCTCTCATGGCCTGATGCTAGTTTCCATGGAAATCGATCACTCCTCCTTAATTAAAAAGGAACCTCATTTGGTGCTTAATGTCCCATATCCTGTATCAAGCCAACACAGGATACACTCTGTCCCATATTTCAGCAGTAATCATGTGGCAAATCACACACTACAAAAGAAAAGGATGAATTCATACCACAAATGCTTTAGTGTTGTACTGTGTTGCTTCAAAACATGGGCTTCTCATAAAGTTACTTTTTGTTTTCTAGGAAGATAAGTGGTTACAATATGTAAGTCTCCTTCAGAAATGCCCTCTTCCCCTGGTGTTTATTTTGGGCACCTGATAAAATGTGTTAGTCACATGTACTTCTTCAACTTTAATGAGGAGCCACAAGACTTAACAGGTCTCTGTTTCTTTGCTAAAAAGCAGTTGTTGTTACTGTACTTACAAATCTTGCACTGCAAAACCGAGTAAGATTTCCAATAAGGCATCAAATTGGCCCTAATAAAGGCTTGTAACATCTGCTGTGCTTTTCAATTATTAGCAGGCAGTGTGGTGCAGAACTTCTGTCTATCTCCTGTGGAGTATGTTGGGCAGTGACTCCATCTCCCCTGTCCAGAAGAGAATGGCCAGTGGTGTCTCTATGTTGTTAGGTATCTACTAGCCCCATCCATGCTTTCGCTCTGCGCTGGGTTACAGAGAGCAACTGCAGTGCTGTGCTCTGTGACACGCCTGGGGTGCAACCTCACTCTGTGGGCCAACCTATCTCCCCATGTTGTAGTGGAATTAAATCACTTTTACAGTAGCCTGGGCCCTCTGCCTACAGCAGAGACACAGGGATTTTCTCTTAAAGTAAGGGCATTGAAGGGTTGATTTAACCCATGGAATATTAATGAAGATACTGATTTACCTTGAAGTTCCTCAGAGATCCATTACACTTGGTCAAACATACAGGCATTAAAAGTCCTCTTCCTCCTTCTGTTTAATCTTTATAGAAGTGACTGTTCTGTAAACCTTATTAGAAGAATATGCCCTCCTGAAGCACCTGTCCTATCACAGGAGTGTCTTTTTTACCTAATGACAATCACATTTTAAAGTCCTAAACTTAACACCTCCTGTCTCTCTAACTACATAATCATGTGCTGCTTAGTCAAGAAACATATCCACATATTGGTCTTAACCTTTGTTAAGCAGCTTCCATAGCATTGCGACATACTGCCCCTTCCCAGTTACAAACCTCTACCAAACAGGCTACATTTATATACATGTACAATTGCATCTGATGGAAAACTAACTATCTTCTTTGCATTTGCACGTGAGAAGGTGTTGGTGTGCACTGCTCCATTTGGGGGGGCATGTGCATTTTAAATAACTGTAGCTCTATTTTGCAGCACTCCCTGTATGTAGATACACATCTGCATGAACTCATGTATACAGAAAGAACACAGTAGGACTGCAGTCATCACTAGATATCAGTACATAAAGAAAACACCAGCAAATCATTTTTTACCATAATTAATTAATTTTGTTTCCATAAAACATTAAGCTTACCTTAAAAAACTACTGGGGCAAACCCTCAAAACAGCTCAAGTCCTTCTATGAGAGCATGGTTAAGAAATACAAATATTTTTCTTAGCTATACTCATTGGCTCACAACAGTAGTGTTTTAAAGCTGCCTTTTATCTCCCCTTCGTCTCCCCTTGCTTCCCCTCAACCAAGGAACGTAAAATTGAAGCAATTATAAAAATGGCTCTGTGGCCACATTGCAAAGAGTTTTTGGGCATTTTCTGGTCTGTGTGAATAATTGTCTCTCTGTTTTAGGAGCAAAACATTTTATTTGGTGCGAATGATAACACCTTGCAGGCCCTACCGAATGGGGAAGAAACTGGATGCTTTAAGGTTAAATCTGAGAATCAGCAGAATTTGCTGTACTGCTACAAAGCTACACATCTGCTTTGTGTTCCAGCCATGCAGTAATATTCAGATTCTAAACACATTCACATACGCATTTTATAGAAAGGAAGGAGCACTAACCTGGAGAAGAATGCAGCATGGTTAATGAAGATTTCATCTGCTAAATCCATCTCCTCCAAGCATGAACTACTGTCACTTAATCCGAGGCTGACCTGAGGAATTCCAGCTGATGGACCAGGTTGTGGCACTAAGCATGCCTGGAGAGAGTCTTCCTTTATGCACCTTGCTATCTAAAGAAGCAAAGAAAATAAAATTTGAAAATGAAGGAAGGGCACAGCGTCCTTTCTAGTGAATATGTGGCAGAAAGACATCTTAGCATAGTGTACAAGTAACAAAGAATGTGACAGGCTGCAAACCATTTGCATAAAATGCATATAAATAATTTTTTAAAATCTGCTGAAGAACATAACAGTTAAGACAGAAAAGATGCATCAATTGCCCATATGCTTTTGTCAGGGAAACAAGCAAGAGAAAGGTAGCTGCAATTACTGGGAAGTTAATTTCTACATCATGGCAGGATATCACAGATGAAAAAGAAGATGATAAATGAATTCTTGCTTCTACTGAAATGAATTCAGTAGGTCAGCAGAAAAAATAGAATGTAGAAAAATGCACCTTCTCAGTGGGGCAGCTCATACTTTTAAAGTTTTCCTGCAGTCATTATCCCATACGCTTGTTTAAAAGTTTTCAAAACCATCCGAACTCTCTCTAAAGCCTTATGAGCGTGGGGGTGGATGTGAGTGAAGGAGTTCCCATGGGTATCTCCAGAGGTGTAACAACACAGCCAGACACTCTAAGCAGCTATGACACACAGGGGCAGCAGCAACTTCTGGGAGCTGCCACGTTGGGTGGCTGTGGTGGCAGCTGTTGTTTTTTGCCTCTGTGCCCTCCACCCAGTGCCAGATTTAGGATTAAACTACTTAAGATATAGCTTAGGGCCTCACAATATGAGGGCCCTCTAAATAAGAAAAAAAACCCTGGACATTTTCACTTTAATATGACAAAAATATACATATATATGTATAAAGTACATATATATGCTCCAAAGTTATTATTCATATTGAGTTCATAAATTTGTTCAGGCATAACAATAATTCATCTTAAAATTTCAAGAAAATCCATTTTCGTGGATTTTGTGGATTATTTTTATCGTATGGGGCCTCTTAAAATGGACATAGTTTAAGGACTCAGCATGTCATAATCTGGCATTGCCCCACTCCCCAGTTAGTGCCTGGGACAACTGTCCCAGTCATCCTGTCCTAGTTATGTTACTAAGTACCACAGCTAGGAAAGTGAAGCTGAAATTGGTAACATAGTGTTGGAAAGAGAGTTCATGATTTAACAGGTCCAAAGGAAACATTTCCTACTATCACCTGGATTCCCATCAAGAGGGAGGATAGGAGGCACCATGTATTATTTTTCTAATGTAAAATGAAGAGCTGACCTATGGGGAAATGATACCCTGGACAAACTTATATATTGGCACCTCCCCCCCACCCACCTCCCAAGTCACCATGCTGCTGCAGGCAGAGGCAGGGGCAGGCAGGCAGGGGCATGAGGCATAGTCCGGCAGGGAGGTGGAGTGGCATGGTGCACCAGGTAGGTAGGCGGGCAGGAACCACTGATGCTGTGCGGGAGGCAAGGCGGGTGGACTGGAGCAGGGGCCAGTCTGCTTGCAAGTGCCTGGTCTGGCTCCTCCTGAGCAGGGGTTGGAAGTGGGGGGAGGGCTGGGCTGGGCACCACTCCTCCTGCCTAGGACGGGGATTGGCCAGGGTGGCAGTAGAGTGCTGTTAGGAGTGCAGGCTGTTCATGTATGTGTGCATGCGTGGGGAGGGTACCCCCTGACTACAACACCGGGGCAATCATCCACATTGCCCCCCATAAGGCTGGCTGTGGTAGAATGAATACTATACTAAATATATCTGATGTTGCTTTCTCTTTGCCCATGAAAAACAAATACAGGTTGCAGTGTGGGTCTTAGAGGAAGGGGAGGTGTCCTGGAAAAGGGAAAGCTTGGGCTTTCACTTTTCCATTGTAGGTTGTTACAATGGCCATTCATTTAGCCACTATTTTTCCATGCATATATCCATGCATGAAAGAAGGCCTGAGTTTCTGCGGCAGATAAGGAGATAAATTAAGGGTACAGAGGATCATAAGAAGCACTTACACTTGTTCCCACAGGAGAAGAAATAGAGGGGGAAGGTGGGATTAATATTACATGTGTTTGGGAATTTTACAGTTAAATATCTTTTTTGATTAGAAAATACCAATTCATCAATATCAACACTCCACAGGAACATGCAGGCTTTGATTAAACTTTCACCAAAAAAAAATTCTCAGCTCTAGACCCCTCCCAGAATAGCAAATAGCTTGATGGTTAACGGCATTCACCTAGGATGTAGGAGATCCAGGTTCAAGTTCCTGGTTTGAGTAAGGCCTTACAGGGACTTGACATCAGATCTCCCACACCCCAAATAAAGTATGACTACCAAGTCCATCAAGCTCTTGCTGTCTCTCTCTGATCCTTCACCAAAACCTACAAAAGCTCTGAGTTTCATCCCAATGCATAATGGAAACAATTTTGAAATGTTGAGAAATTTTGTAGGACTGGCAAACTACCCTGCACAGCTTTAATTAAGAAGCACTGAAAGTAATTCAGGCATTTCAATAAGTCAGGCATTGTGGATCATTTCTTTTGTCAGTTGAAAGTGAAATCAGCAATAGTTGAACTGGGCCAAGTGACATTTGCTCATTGTCTCTGGATCTGAGTCTCTAGACTGTATGCTTAGGGCAAAATTCTGGCCTCAATGACGTTAATAGGCATTTTGCCATCCACTTCCCTCATGCCAGCATTTCACCTTCAGAATATTACTCACTGGTGTCAGGTTCTGCCACCCTCATTCATGCAGCAGCAATATACTGTTGAAATCAATGGGAATGTGTGTATCAGAATGACCATCAGAATCTGGCCCTTAGCAAGTTAGCTTGGTTTCAGAGCAGCTGAAGAAACAGGGAAACAAAATGTACTTTGGGGGTTGGAAGGCAGGTGTCTATCACTAGCAACAGGAGAGGCAGGTCATAGGGTGGGACTCAGGCATTGTGGTGCTGGCTCATTATATTTGCTGGATATTTTTTTTGGTAAGGTGGCATTGCTGCATTTATCTTGGCCTTGTTAATTCCACAAAAGCCAATATAGGATAACAAGAAGGATAGATATTGATGGATACAAAAAAAATTTGGTTTCACTGCTGTGGAAGCTCTGAATATTGAAGTTCAAATGGAGTACATATGAGATGCCAATGCTAAAAACTTTGAATAAAATAGTACTTGGTTAGCTATACTTCAGAGAGTTAAAGAACAAAAGATCTGATCCAGAGCTCCTACAAATGCAACCTGCCTTTTACTCCCTGAGACAGGCCAGCTGCTTCATACATTTACTGTATGGAATGCAATGCTTTCCCATTTTTCAATAGTTGGATGAGAAGTGAACTATTGGAAATTACATCATTAACAACAAATATATGCCTTTAGTACGCCCTAGTTCATTAGAAGAAGGCATACCCTCTATCAGTGTAAACATGTTTCCTGTAGGTGGCAAGAACAATTTTTCTTTTAAACCTGGTACCCAAAAGGTTGTTTTCTTGAGCCTGTATATTTTCCTAAACTAATAAATTCATGTTTATACAGGACCTAGTACAATCGGGATCTTTCAGATTGTGGCTTTTAAGTGCTAACACAATGTTAAATGATAAGACCAACTCCTTTTGAGTCACAGGGCACATCTACATGAGGCATTTACTACAGTTACCTAATTAGCTCTGCAGTAAAGTCTCCATGTCTACATGTGCAGTCCTATTAGGCTGCAGTAAACTAATTAACTCTACCATAGGTTAGTACTTGTAAATACAAGTACTATCCTGTGGCAGAATTCTTTAGTGCACAGGAATGTATATGTAGATGCTGATGGGGCTGGCTGGGGCACAAGGGTGCTTCAGTGTGGAGGCTGACTGCTGGCTAACCCCACACTGGAGGACCCTCATGCCTCAGCCAGTTCCTCGGTAGCACATTGAGCCAGGTAGGAGCAACTCCAGGCTGGCAGGCTGACTCCCTGGGCCCCCTGCCAGCTGGGGCTGCTCTGATCCAGATCAACATATTGTGGTCCCAGGCTCATGTATAAAAGTGGTGCACAGGAGCAATAAACTCTATGTGCCAGAGTTTATTGTTTTGCATTAATTGCACATGTAGATATATCCACAGAAGCAGAAAAATTCTTCAATAATATTTTATTTGCTACACTGTATATAAATAAGTAAAAAAAAAAGAAGAACAAAAGCTCTAAGAAAAATACAAGGCTCTGGTCAAACTTGAAAGCAGTTCCCCACTGGGGAAAGAATGACATTGCACTCTCCCAGGTTTAGAACAATTCTAATACAGCACTGAAGTAAATGATGAATAAATGAGGTATACTTGCCAAGGTGCCTAACAGTAGCAATCTAAGGCCAGGGAGCTACCATTACATCTTTTCCATACTGCAGGAACACTGATTGCAGCACATAAATAGTGCAGCCCAAAGACACTACTGCCAAACATTACATCTGCAGAATCTGCCTCATCCACCGTAAAGTGCTAGAAGAAGAAATAGGATGAGGCCTATTTGGCAAAGGTGCAAAACTTACAGGACACCGTGCACCCGACTGAATTTGTTACAGCCGTTCATGCTCTTTGGCCTGTGACATTCTGACTTATAGATGGTTTGATATCTTGGCACTTTTCAAATAAAAATTGAATTATTGGTCTGGTGTCCAAAGAAGAAAACAAAGGACCTGGTGGAGCTTTCATTCTTTTAAAATATTTTTTCTCTTTTGTCTTTCCAACAATGATATTGTGATTTGTTTAGACAATGACACTGCCAATGGAAGAGGTGTGGCTCATATGTATTCTCTGTGGGGCAATTTTGTCTGGAAGGTCAGATTTTACTTTAGGATTTTCATTGCACAATTACAACACACCAATTTTAGTACAGAAAGGAAGGAAAAAACAGAACCCAGCGTTCTGAGCTCCAGCCTATCTGTAACCTGACATTATGCTAACTCTATAATGCAATATATATGTTCAACCCAACTTAAATTTGACCGTGGGATTGATTGAGCTTATCGTCCAACAATTGAAACATTTTTCATTAACTCTTTCTGAGCAAAATCCTGCCTTCAGTTACATCAGTATAAAACTGAAATAAACTCCCTTGAACTCGGTTATTCTACATCTGCATGGGTGAAATGGAAATCAGACTTCCCCCACTCAAGTGGAACCTCCTTAATCCATGATTGTAACTTAATACAAGTTTTCAACAAGTCTATAAAAAGTGCTTTTAAGAACAGCAAAACCCAAGCATTTTACCTCAGAGGAACAGTAGAATTTCACTGAAGAAGATTGGGGGAGTCAGAAACATATGCAGCCTAAAGAGTGCAGAGGGGAAGCACCAGTACCACTGGCCATTTTTAGCCATCTTTGTCCACTTCCAGGGCAGTACTGAGTGCTAGGGGAAGGATCACCAGGTGAAACATAAAAAAGTGTCAACCCACAGAGAGCATGATACTGCATGGGCTGGCTCTCATCCTGACACAGCAGCAGGAGCTCTGCAAGGAGGATATGTAGGTGTGTTGTTTCTAAAGCATTCTTCTGTGCATGCATGTGCATGTGCACATGCACACACACCCATGCCCCTCTTCTGCAGAGCATAAGTTCTGCTCCTGGTTCAGGAATGGCACTGCAACTCCAACTCCCCTTGGTTGATCTGGCAAAAGCAAGTCACATTCCTCCTCCAGGGCATCAACACAAGAATGTTAGAAATTATACAGCAGCAAACTCACTGATCAATATCTAGAGGTCCCATAACTTGGCAGTTCAGAAATCAACAATGTCATATATTATCCGGTGGTTATAATACCATCTCTAACTAGAGGTGTTGCAAGCTTTTTAGTATCCAGGGCAGGGGTGGGGAGCAAGGAATTGTACTGACCACTAGAAAGCAAGGGTTGTGGGGAAAGGAGAGAGAGAGAGAAGAGTCTCCCCTGGGCTCTCCTCATTTGAGTAGCAGCTGCAACTGCTTCTGCTTTAACAGCATGGGCTGGCCTGCAGCTGCTGAGGGACTGGTAGTGGCACTGGGGACTGCTTCTGGTGTCCCTTTGCTCCCTTACCCACAGAGGCAGGGCTGAGCCTCCGTGTCATAGACCCCACAAAGAAGGGACATCATTCCACCTCCTTACCCCTAGTTGATACACTGGTGGGCATGCCACTGCCTCTGCCCAGCTCCCTATGGCTGGGCTACACAGGGCTTTATATGCCATGGAAAGACTCCTGGGGGAGGGGGACATAGTGACATCCTAAGTCAGTGCCTGGGGCTGATGGCCCTCTTGTCCTGCTCTAGTTATGCTACTGCCTGTAGTCACAATATTGATGCTGTAGTAATAGCTCCCCTAGAACAGTTCCATGCCAGTATCAACCCTTGACAGTGGTCAACTCCTCACTTAAATCTGTGAAAGAATCCATGTCACAAAGCGCTAACTGGCAAACTGTGTGTAAAAAGGGGAAATGTGTCAAACTAGTACTTACCTCAGCCTTTCCTAGCCACCTTGTGTTAGACAACAGTCCCCCATATGGTTTCCACTAGGGTCAAAATTTGTCCCATACTACAAAGATTTCCTGTGATCCTAGAGTTATCACTGCAATTCCTCCCAAAACAGAGCTATGTAAAAGTTACAAGGCTGCTTTTTGCAGCCAAGTGCATTCTTAAAGAAAAGGAAACCATCATAGGCAAATCGTAGGGGAGGCATGTGCCCACCCCTCCCCGAGATTGGCCATCACCACCGCCAGCTTCTGCGGACAGTTGCTGCTCGCCACTCCCCCCCAGCTGCTGCCAGCTTCTGCGGGCAGTCACTGCTCACCACCGCCACTACCTCCGCCGTCTTCTGCGGGCGGTTTCCGCTCACCACCCCACTGCCGTCCACAAATTGTGCCCTCCCCCGCTCCACACCCCCCCAGTCTTGGGAGGTACCAGTCATTCATAGAAACCATTCTACAGTAATTGCAAATATCTTCTTGTGTAGGCAAGTAGCTTTACCTCTCTCAGGCTGACCTTTGGAAAAAGCAAGGTATTTCTGGTTTTTGTTTGCATCTTTTGCTTTAGAAAATTTATCCACATTTCACACTACATTAGCAAATGAATGCTAACCTTGCTATACTGCTTTACACTGGAGGGTAAGGCTGGGATCCAGAATGACCTGGGGAAACTGGAGAAATGGTCCAAAATCAACCAGATTAAATCCAACTAGGAATCATGCAAAGTTCTGCGCTTTGGATGGAATAACTATATGTGAACATACAAACGGAGAAATGACTGGCTAGGTGGGAGGACTGCAGACAAGTACCTGGGATTTCAAGTGGACCATAACCTGAATATGAGCCAAGAGTGTGTTCTTGTTGCAAAAAAAGCCTACAGCACAGTGCGTTGTATTACCAGTTGTGTCACTTGCAAATCAAGGGAAGTGATTCTTCTGCTCTATTTGGTGCTGCCGAGGCCTCACCTGGAGTATTGCATTCAATTTTGGACCCTTCACCTCAAGGAAGTTGTAGACAGATTGGAAAGAATCCAGTGGAGAGCAACAAAAATTATTAGAAACATGGAAAATATGACTTACGGAGGAAAGGCTGAAAGAACAGGTGCCATTTAATTTAGAGAAGAGAAGACTGAAGAGGGGATTTGATAACAGTCTTCAAATACTTGAATGGTAATTATAAAGAAGATGGAGATAAACTGCTCTCTGTGGTTGTAGGGTATAGGACTAGGAGCAATGGCCGCAAGCTGCAGCAGGGGAAATTTAGTCAGAAAGTTCCTCTGAATCTACAATCTAAGAGGGTGGTCAAGCAATGCAACAGGCTACCAAAGGGAGAAAACAGATGTCGCCTTTTTTCACCTTTGTGCTGCCACAAACATTTTTATGATGCCACAAAGTTACAGCAAATAGATATCCATTTCTGTCCATACCTTTTGTTGTACCACAACGTAGCTGCAACAAAAGGTAGTAATAAACTGTGTTTCTTTACTGCAGCAAATATCTACTTGCTTTATGGTGGGAGAACACAGGCAGCTGGAGCTACCTGCTGTCTCCCTCTTTCCTGGGCAGCTATCTGTACTCTTCCTTTTCCCTCCTCTTTTTTGAGAGGCGTAGTCCTGCACCCTCCAGGATTTCCTATGCAGGATTAGGCCCCTCAAATCCTGGGAGTGTGTACTTAGCTTTCCCCACTTCCAGAGATGCAGCCCTGACAATCTTCAGGGCATGTCTCTGGAAGCATTCAGGGTTTCCCTGCTTCCAGAAGTTCATTCCAGAGATTGCCAGGGAATGTCTCTGTAAGCGAGAAACAAGTTGCCTATTTTTCTGGAAGATCCAAGGGCCATGTGCTTTTTGCCCAGTAAAACAAATCAGTTGTGTCAAGTCACATCCTGGCACAGGTGATCTGCTTCATTTAGCAACATCTATCTCTAACGTAAGGGAGGTTGTAGAACATCCCTCCATGGAAATTTTTGATAGACACTTAACTGGGATGGTTTAGTCAGGGTTGAAATATGGGGAAGCTTGGGTGGGGGGGCAGGGCTGAGCCTCCCCATAAGAGACGAGAGCCCCCCATAAGACAAGAGCCCCCAGCCCATCCTGCGTCTTTCTAAGTAGCTCAGGTGGCAGTGGCAGCTCCTTCTGGTTTCCAGCTCCCACCGCCGCGGACCCCCCAAGAGTCGGAGTGTAATTTGAACCCTGGGTTTAGCCAGAGATAATCTTGCCTTGAGCTGAGGGGCAGGGGAGGGGGAGAGGTGAACTAAATGCCTTCATGAAAGTCCCTTCCAGCACTATGAGCTTATGTTTGCTTATCAGCAAACCTCTTGAAAGTATGAGGAAATGCAGATTGTTCTGGAGAAGTATGACTTGTTTCTGGTATGGTATAACGTGTAGCAAACAGTGATTGTGTCCTGCTGTACAAGCCCCACTTTCAGCTGAGCTAGGAAGCAGAAATCTTCCTAACTGTGTAAACATCTTTATTTTGTTTGATGAAAGACAACATGAACATATTCAAGGACAACCCCAAGAGCAAAGGTTTATTTAGGGAAAAGTGAAAGGTTTGCCTGCTGATAACCTTTTCAGTGGTGAAGCTGACTCTCAACACTTGATAAAGATCAGGTTGGGCCTGACTCCTATTCAGAGATGGCTGTTAGCCATCTCAGTGGAAAAAGTAAGCTGTGACTCCTCCATACACAAAAGCCACTGGGTATGGATGACTATTCATACAGGAAACAACCAGCTATGGCCTTGTAAGTGACAGGTTTATCTATATGAGGCCTGACAGTCAGCATTTCAACGCATATTTTAAATCCTGAGACTACTGCTTCATAATTTAAAATGAAAGTTTGCTTTTCTCTGAATACATATCCAAAGAAGCAGGATACTTCACTGACTCAGGGGTAAAGGGCTGCCCAAATGTATGAACCCACAGAATCAGCTAGTGAAATTAATGGAAGGTTTGTTCAGCTTCAATGCAAGGATGTACAACTTCATATAACTGGCAATTGCTGTCCTCATAAGGTGGTGGTTCTCAACTGGGGTGCCACAAGAACTTGCCAGGGGTGCTGTGCCACTGGCAGTGCCACTGCCAAGGTGTGAAATGTTGGAGCTGAACTGAGAAGTGGCTGCAGCAGAAAGGCGCATGTACCTGTGTTGTAATATGCAGGCAGGCATGCTGTTTCTACTGCAGCTTTTCCAAGTTTGGCTCTGATGTGCCCCCTGAAAGCAGAGGTATGCAGGGCAGCTCTAGCCATTGGTGGTGACAGCCTGGATATAAATGCCACTGTTACTGCATAAAACTGTGCCATGTGCCTCCATTTTCAGGAGTCATGGCAGAGCCAAACCAGGAAGAGTCTACAGGTAGGTAGAGCATCTGTCTACACCCAGTGCTGTAGCAAAGGGGGGGCGAGCAGGGTGACTACCCTGGGCGCCGAAGCAAAGGGGCTCCAACAGACATTGCCCAACTGGGGCAAAGTGTGGGATGGAGCTGTGAGCAGCTCATGGGGGAGGGGGGGCATGAGAACAGGAGAAGGGTGGCTCCCGCCGCTGTGTGCACTCCTGGGCAAGCATGGCGGGGGTCATGTGCCCCCTGGATCTGTGCGCAAGGCGCGGGTGGGCTGCTACTGCGGGCTTTGCCCCAGGTGCCAAACTTCCTTGCCACGGCACTGCCTACACCTTTCTGCTGCAGCCACTTCTCAGTTCAGCACACACTCCTTCCACAGCTGCCTCCCAATCTGGCACTGTAGAAGGTGCCTAGCACAGGCATTATATAAATTATAATGATCTAATAAATTACTAACCTATTCATTAATAATATTATAATGATTGTGTTAGAATATACATAATATATTTAAATTAAATTTTAAAAAGGAGTGCCCTAAGTTTTGAAAAGTTTTGGTGTCTTGAGTTTAAAAAGGGTGAGAAGCACTGCATTAAGGTTACAGGTGCCAACAATTAGTATATCTGTGAGACAGGGGGCAAACTCGAGGCCGGATCTCTAATTGGCCTGCCCACCTGCCTGTGGCAGTCAACCCTAACTCACCTGCCACGACATGAATGTTTTAAAATATAAAATTTAAATTATAAAGTATGCAGGAGGCTGTCCTTACACTACTCTGATGCTGGAGGGTGCTATCCATGGCTCCGAACCTCCCTTACACCGTGGTCCATGCCTCACAGATGGCATCCAGATTGATATTGCTCCCTGGTCCGAGGCCAGGGCAAACTCAGACCATTGTTGGGCCTCTTCCACATTCACTCCACCCCCCTCTCACAGGGGCCTCTTACAACCTGCCCTGCTCCCTTGAGCAACCTCTCTTGGCCATTAGGCTTGCCTACTAACTCTATGACGCAGCACATGCAGCACCTTCAGTTCACTCGTGCTCCCCTACTCTACGTGGTGTCACCTTGTGCTGAACACCGGCCTGATTCTGTCCCAAGCCCTTCACTGGGCAACTTACTCCTGTTCTCACTCTTGGGGCTGGCCCATGTACTGTCCTTTAAGCTGCGCTAGCAGCCCTACTCGGTATGCCCCTGGTGTAGTCCTTCACACCGCCCTCTGCAATCCTACTGTGCACCCCAACTCTCATAGTCCTTCAGGTGTCCTGCTGCACCCTACTCTACATGGATCCACACACAGTCACTATTCACAACACCACTACCCCCCTCCGGGGTTTCCAGTACCCTTTGTCCCTGCTGGGCTCAGGTGTCTACTAATCAGCACACCTGGTCCCATGGCTCCCACAGCTCTCACCAATTACCCACCAGATTGTGGGGGTCGGGGTTAAGGTGTCTCTACCTGACTTTTACCGGGGGGGTGGGGGGGGTAACCAGTCTGGTATTTCTTGGGGGCTGTCCCACCACAGACAGCCCTGCCAGACCTCCCTTACCTGGCAGGGTGCAGTTTTAGGTCATGCTCAGGACCAGGAGCCTCCAAACCTCCCCATAGCTTCTACCCTTCCCTCCAAGATGTTCTAGGAGCAGCAGCTCAGCCTGATGTTACCTCCTTAGCTTCCAGCAGCAGATACACAGGCTGGGCTGGCAATCTGGCCCTAAAATGGCTGCCCTAATCAGGCATCTGGCAGCTGCCTGCTTCCAGCCCTTGAAGGGGCAGGCACCCAAAGGTGCACTGCCACAATCTGGAATTTTATAAGGGAATAGTTGTTTTGATCAATTTGAGCATATGGACACATGCTGGCTAAAACAAGGATAATTAAAACTCTCCCTTCAGGGTACATACTGGCTCTTCAGAAAGGGATCTTCCCTCAGTCACCACTTAATATTTTGTTATTAAATGGGTACCTCAAGGGTACACATTTTCCTATGAGGTATAAAGCACTGATCAAGCTCAGAAATGAGATAACAGACTTAAAGATTATTGTCAGGTCCAGGATAGCAGTCTCCTCTTAAAGAGGAGAGATTACAAGTGTTTGATGAGCAAGGCAGTATGTGTGTGTGTGGGGGGGGGTGGGGTGGTGATAATACCTAGTTTTGTCTGTGTAGAAATACAGTCATGATTAACACCTGTATTTCAGATCACTCTGCTTTACTTAAGTCCTTTACTTATCCCCTGAGGGAAGAAAATAATACCATTCAGGATCTCAAGTTACACATATACATGTATATATTTAGAGAAGACAACTTCATCCTTCAACAAATTACAGAACAGAAATAAATTCTGTACTTAAATAAGAATGAAAGTTGTCCCCACTAAAATATGCACATAACTATATATATATATATATATATTTTTAAATAAAGTTGTCCTCATACACACACAAACATCATAAAACAGAAATAATGCTGACCATGTATAATTTACATAAAATTGTATCTTCAGTTAGTTTTACTTAAAAACAATATCTTTTGGTTGCAAAAATCCATCCCATTCAAAAAGTGATCTCCAAATGTGAAACTAGTCTTCAAAATAAAAAAAGTGTTCTGTGCTAGAATTATGGCATCCCACAAGTACCTAGATGGATATAGGTATCATTTAAAGAGCTCCATATTTTGTTAATCTAGTCACTTGGAAGAGCTCTTTGTCTTATTACATGGTGATGCATTTTAGCACAACAACTACAGAGAACGGACAAAAACCATGATGAGACCACGTCTTGCCAAAGCCACGATGAGACCAATTGAAACATCATTCTACAAGTTGCTAAATCAAGTTAATATCAGATTAGGTTTTCATCTAAAATACTTTAATTAATCATCACTATAATCCACATATTTAGACACATCAGCATCATTTCTGCCTTATGAACAACCAGGGAAGGGAAATGCTTCACTGGACATATCCTGTGAGACAACCAACTCACTGAACTTGATTTACCCTTTTCTGTCACATCAAATAACTGGGAAATGGGCCATCTGCCCAGGTTACCTATGTTTTGTATTTGACCATGAATGTCTCTTGAAGCAAGCATATTATATATACTCCATTTGAACCATCAAGTGCTTTGATGTAGTTTCAAATAGCATGTACCCAGAACTGTATGCTCACTCCTGGTAACAACAAACTATTTTAGGCCCTGCCTTGAAATGCATATTTTTGTCAGAGATTTCAGGTTGTCCCAAACGGTGGCATGGGGACATGCTGTTTGGAAGGCAGAGTCTTTTAAGTCCCTTCTAGAAAATGCAAAGATACTAAGACTTAGTTCTGTATTTTACCTGCCCTTCAGTCAAAGACTCTCCAATGCCACCAGCCTAGTGTTGCCACTGTAAGGATGAGGCTAAGTGAGGCTCATGCCCTGCAGCCTGATTAATTGCTTCCTTGGAACCTAATAAACTAACCAGGGCCATCTGAGCTTTAGCCCCTTTCCACTGATTGGTCCTGGGTCTGCTTTTAAGGGATTCCTCCAGCACCTGAACCTTACTGCATCTTTTACTGGTCTCCAGTCCCTAAGCAGCTCCTGTCTTGGTAACTCCTCTGGTTTCTGCCACAGTATCCTGATTGTGAATCCAGCACCTTAGCCTTCGGCTTGACTTTAGTTTGCTTCCTGAGCCCTGATTCTGCTTGATCCCTTGGCTTGGTATTTGATTCCTGATTCTTCGTGCATCCCGCCCCTTGGACTTCAGCTTCATCTCAGCCTGCTTCCTGAGCCCTCATTCTGGTTATTCCCCTGGTTTGGGATTTCATTTCTGACTCCTAGCTTCTGATCCCCACCCCTCCAATCCCCAGTCCCACTCCCAGCTCTACCCGCTAAGTCAGACATCTCAGTGGACCATGACAGCCACAGACTTTGTTGGAGACTAGAACAAGGATGGGCAAGGTACATTTGCAGGGTACCCACTCCAGACCTCCTAAAAGGCAGGGACCAAACTTAGGCTTCTAAATCTGGAGGATCATTAAAAAATAATATAAATATCCCCCATGTTTGTCATCCTCTCTCAACATCCAGTCATACCCACCACTTCAGGGTCTGATTTGTTAAATAACACAGAAGACCATAGAACCTGGAAGCAAGTATTTAGGATTCATTCATGATTCTGAATGCCACAGACTCTCTCAAGCATTATGACCTCTCTTGATACAAGCTTCTACAACTGTTATCCAATAGGGCCGTGTGAAATTTTGCTATCAGTATTGTTTTGACGCTGTTTTGAGGTTGAAACAGCAAAATTGAAATGAAACAGATATCATTGAAACAAAACAAGGCAAGTTGAATGCTGTTTTGCCCATAGGCTATGAAGAGGAAGGTTGAAATACCTTATAACTTTGTTATTTCTGGCCTGATTCGGAAGACACTTACAGAAATGGCAGCCCCTTCTGAGGGCACAAAGCTTGCCATGTTTCAAGGAGATAGGTACAGGGAATTTGGGGAAACTACACTCCAAATTCTTGAAAGCAAAACTCATGTCACATGTACGTGTTAAGCCACAGGAGGGTCAAAAATGCAGGCTTGCTAGCCCCTGCTGAGGCCACAAAGCCTGCCAAGTTTCAAGGAGATAGGTGCAGGGGTTTGGGGAAAACTGTGCCTCAAGCTGCACACAAGCAAAACTCGTGACACGGGTGACACTGTGTGTGTTAAGGCGGAGCAGGGTGAAAGCTGCAGGCCTACTAGCCCCTGCTGCGGCCACAAAGCCTGCCAGCTGTTAAGGAGATCAGTGCAGGGGGGGTCTGGGGCCCTGCCCCCCTAGCTGCTGACAGGCAAAACTCGTGACATAGGTGCTTGTGCAACTGCTGCCTCTTATCAGGCAGCAGGACTGAAGATCCCCCACCACTTGCCACCACAGACCTGGGAGGTAATAACTGACCACAGTATGAACACGAGCCAGCTGTGCAATGCTGTAGCCATTTCGCACAGCCCTATTATCCAATCTGGCCCGGACAGTTTATTCACCAAATGCATCGGAACTATAATAGTATCTTTTCAAACAGCAAAGCCCCTAATATAGCAAGATACTCAGAGCCAGGTTCATTGAAGTTTGGCATAAACACAAATATACTGTTGACCTGGGGCCTACTTCCAGAAAATCTTGAGGAAAATAACTTGACTAATCTCTTAACATAATACATACCACATTTCCTTTAAAAGCATAGCATTTAGGTTTTAATAAAAAAGTTTTCAAATAGAAAAAAAAAGCCACCATTTTTAATAACTACCCATAACAGAGTGCAGACAGCAAGATCAAGCTAAACAGTACTAACTTTTTTATCAGATTTATGGACAGAGCCAGAAAGCTTAGCATGGGCAACACTGC
This sequence comes from Alligator sinensis, assembly GCF_000455745.1. Classification (NCBI taxonomy): domain Eukaryota; kingdom Metazoa; phylum Chordata; order Crocodylia; family Alligatoridae; genus Alligator; species Alligator sinensis. The sequence continues at coordinate 2,793,169 of NW_005841893.1, forward strand.
ATGCAGATTTATTTTTGAATTTCCATGCTCATGCTCATACAAAATCAAAGCACAGTTTGTTCCTTGCTACACTGCCCCAGTAATGTCACAAAATTCCATGCATGCTGTCATCACATTCTTCATGACTGGGTCTACCCTCAGTATGGTCCACACCCAGACACTGGTCCATCTCACCTGTGGAGCTCAACATGTGTGGAGTTACTCTGGATTTGTCAAATGCTGCTGGTAGCTTTGGAAGAAACACTTGATGGCTGTTTTAGTGTCCATAGCTCTAAAACATATTTAAATATTTAATTTTGATAAATTCCCCAGGCAAAAAGGGAAAGATTAAACAAGCCATTCTACAAACAGGATGCTGTTTATGTGAAGGGTTATTCTGCTATCAAGAATATGAACTGAATCAAATTTTCAATTAGAAGATTATCATTAAGAATAATCATTAAGAAGGTGACAGAATGGTTTTATTTTATCTGTATTTTTGAAGAGGGCATTCTTAAACCATTTCTGCTGGGCAGCTGATCTTTTCAAACATCAAAGCTTGTTCCAGTGCTCTAATTAAACACCTGAAGCATTAAGACTCCAAGCACAGATATTTTAGCATGAGTTCCTTTACCACAACTTGAACAAGGGCAACAACATCTGTTCAGATTCAGAGTTCAAGATTACTCAGACCTAATCCACCCAGGTGTTTAAACTCCTAGGGCCTTTGTACACACCACAAAATTGACCTTTAAAGCTGCTTCAATGCCTTTTGCACTGCTTTAATGGTGAGACTGTTAACACTGTTGGCGGCATAATGAGCTTTAATAGTGCGGCTGTTTCTGCTGTCGGTGGTGTATTACGTGTTAAATGACTGGGATGCAGCAAAATAAAACATGTCCAGGTATTTTAGTTTGCTACCTTACAGCAGTGGAGGGAAGCACTGGGCCCTGTGCAGCTCATGGGCTGTGCAGGCAGCCCAGTGGCAGCCCATGCAGGCAGGCTCCACTGACAGAAATTAAAAAAAAAAAAAGTGGTGAGACTGATCTTTTTTGTTTTCTCACCAGAGCCTGCCTGCCTGAGTTGCAAGGGGGCCCGGTGCTTCCCTCCGTGGCTGTGGTACATCATGGGACTGCCTGGGCTGGGTGCCTGTGGGTGAGGGCTGGCTAGGGGGTGCCGCCGCCACCGTGGAAGGAAGCACTGTACACCCCCCGGGCAGCTCAGGGACCGTTCAGCCTGCTGGCAGCTCGCCATCTCCCCCCCCACCACCGGAGAGGCAAGTAAGGATCAGGCCTGACCCTTGTGTATATGCCATAGAGGTTTATTTCCCCCTAAATTGAAGTGGTGTTTTAAAAAACTCACCACTTCAATTTAGGGAGAATTAAGCTGAAGTAAACCCCTGTGGCATGTTCAACCAGCCATAAGTACCTATGTAGTCCCACTGAAGCCTGTGGGACTATTCCCATACTTAAAATTAAATACATACTTAAATGCTTGGGGAGATCAAAGCCTTACTCCCTTCTATTTGGAGGAATGAGGTACTAAAAGATACTTTTCACCAGGGATAGGACTTTGCACCTCTGTGGCTAGAATGGATAAAGCATGTTGTTTAACTAGCACAGGGAGCTTTTGCCAGGATGATTTTGGAACAAGATCCCTCATTCAGAATGGTTCTAGAAGCTTCTTTACTTTGTCTCAAAATGCAAATCTAATCTGCAAAATAACTCCAGACACACTGTGGATAGGAAATTCCCTATTTATGACCTTGCATGACTTCCAGGTCAAGTATACTCCATTTTCTAGTAAAACAAGAGGGGCTTTTTCCATTCACTTAGCTCAGCAACTTTCACCTGTTAAAACAAGCTGCTTGCTTTCTAGGGCACAACTTACCTTGTTGGTCAAAGTCCAACCTTATTTATACCTCTTGAATCCCAATAATTTCAAATAGTTCACAGGTGACTTCTATTCTGATTTGTCTATCAGCAATAGAACTATGAATGTAATTGTGATTACAGAGTCCAAATTGGCCTTTATTTACAGAAGGCATGCTCTGCCATTGCAGAGTAATGGCCACTTAGGGCATGGAGCGATGAAAGAGTTATACCACTTTAAAAGGGGTTGCTTACCATGGGACGGATGAGTCTGTCCCATTCAGGAGTATATTGTTGTGGTTTAGCTTCTTTTAACTTGGGATACAAGTAACAGATATAACAGTTACACCTGATCAACTGGTGTGTGCTCTCCAGCAGCAAGTTATCCTTTGTCCTTTAAGTGGTGTTAATGCTTTGTCCATGCCCTGGAGTTACCAAATATGTTGTCAATATGAAAGTTAGAATAGAATTCTACTCCCTGTTTTGCAGATGCATTGGGCTCTACAGGGTTAATCCAAGGAGCAGTAAAAACTTATTTTAGTTCCTCAAATCAACACACAGGATTCTGAACATAAACACTGAGCAGATCAGTCAAGAAAGAAAGGGGCTATTTGTCGCCAAGTCCCTTTTCTGATCGGAACCCCTTCTTTGAAGCATTTGTGAATTCATTTCTGGGGATAAGATGGAGTAGGAGGGAGGAAAAATGTTTTGGGAGACTGACTCAGGTGTACAGACATGTGGGATCAGTTTAGGAAAGTGCTTTCAGCAGAGCTGTATCTGAGCTATTAAAATGACGGCCGCATGCTGAGCATATCTGAGCTTGTTATTTACTGCTCTTAGGAACAGCAAGGTCAGAAAGAAGATGCTAAAAAGAGTAGATTGCAGCTGTCCTCATTCTTAATAAGAAGGTACAGTTCATGGAAATGAGGGAGCTCAGGCTACTCAGTAAGTGAAAACACTGCAACCCTGCACATGTTGTCAGAATACTTCAGACTTCTGCATTAAAAAGGACATCTTTGAACTGCACTGCAGAATCCGGTGAGCCACATTTTGCCTCAGTTACGTCAAAGCGAAACATTTCTGATCAAGTCCCAGTTTCCTGGAATCACATCTTTGCATCTGAGTCAATTCAAGCCATTGCGTGTATTCATAAAATGGTGAAGGGGGATGAGGGAGAAGGTGAGTGGGAGTCCTACCCACAAAGCTGCTGCTTCAGGTTACTTGTGTTTCTATACTTGCCTATGTAAGCAGCCGTTGTCCTGGTTTGAACTGTTCCTCATGTGACCTTTCAGGACTAGTCTTAGACTTGATGACACTCTAAATGGATGGACTGCTGCTAAGACCCTACTCCTAACTCCAGCATTCTTTTTTGACCAACCCCCTTCTCTGTTCCATATCACCTGACCTATCAAATTATCTAAGCTTCCAATGAAAACACGCCTCTTGCTATAAATAAGTGGTTGTATGATATCTGGGAAGATTAAATCTGACATGAAATGCTTTAAGTGCATTTGCAAAATGGTCATCTGTGATGAAATAGAACAATTATTTACCCTAACAACATGTTAAAAAGGAACAGTCACCCATTTGCTCTGGACAGCTGGTATTTTCAAGTATCAATTAATCAAGTATTTTGTTTAAGTGCTATATAAAAAAACTAACTGATGCTCCAAGGCTCAGCTAAGAATTTTCTGAGAAGCGAAGCTGAAGAATGCACTCGAGGCATTTCTGAAAGGAAGGATCAGATGAATGAGTTCTAGTTTCTCTCACACTAATAATAAAACCAGAAAATAACGGAATTGAAGCATATCTTTATAAAAAGGGTGTGTGAACAGTAAATCCAAGAGAAAGACTCTGAGAAACTGGGACTCTCCCACATAGCCAAGAAGGAATTTGTACTGATGCAAACTGGGTAAGGTTCTCTGATGTGGGTTTTGGGGGAGGGGTATCATCTGACTAGATGATCTACTCCCCCTTCTGGCCTTAAACTCTATCAAGAGTCAGGCCAAGATGTTACCAGCCTACAACGCATTGGGACCTTGGACCCAAAGATAGTGCTCAGAACGCCCATTGATTGCCTGTGTGCATTGTGTTTGCAGTCTGTAGCAGATCCAGGATCTAGTTGAAAGAAACATAGGATGAACCTTGCCCTGAGGCTGACTGTGCAGATGGCTCCTCTTCTCCCCCTGGAACTGGTGGGATTCCAAGTATAGAGCTCTCAGGGTGTAGGGAACTGTGAGTAAACAGGGAGGGGTAGCTCATAGCAGGAGTCACATGGTACTCACCACTGCACCCAGTGCAAATAGAAGTGTAAAGTCAATAGAGTCTGCGTTGGGGATCCCAGAGGAAAGTGTATGCTGTGGAGAACTCCTTGGCAGCTTGGGAGCAGAGCACAAGAAACCCAGTCTTTGCACAGTCAATCTGTGCCCCATCAAGATCTCAAACTAGTTGCCAGTTTCCTATGAGCAGGGAGTAAACCCCTCCCTGACTGAACAATTCAGAGAAAACTGCTAAGAAAATGGCCTGAAACTTCCTGCCCCACTACATTTCAGCTTATGATTGTAAAAGGGACCACATAGTTTCTTTAGCCAATCAAAAATAAGGGCTCTAGCTAGTGAGAGCATCTCCCTCCCAATTTCTTGGGGATTTTTTTTAGCTATTCAGTTGTTCAGACTAGTGAGTGCAACAAACACACAAAATATCAACAAAAAAACTGCCTTGGATACTAGTTAGGAACTGGCCTCTGTGCTCACCTATACAAGCTCTATGCAAGCCAGGGAACCTCCTGTGTAGTCTGCAACCCTGCACAAACATCTAACTGGAGAGGGCACGTGACAGTAGGCTACATCTGTTATACAAAGATGTGTTCACAAGCGATTGCATTTTGAGTTATTAAGTTTTAACTTAAACCAAGAAATACCACTCTTGAGTACCTCCACTCTCAGACATAAGTGGGGATGTATCATCATCAGTAGGCATGTTACTACAAGCTTCTGGTATAAGGCAAGAAAAAAGGTTCATTAAGGTATTTGATCTGAATAGGGGAAACTCTATGCCAAAGCAGATGCTCAAGACCCAGCTCTGAAGTTCCAAAAGAGAAGGAAACCAGTGTATATGCAATTGAGTTAAGTATGGTGGTAAATTACAAGCAGCACAACTGAAGGTATTTAGGTGTTTAAGAGATGCAGCAGTGATGCACAGTGCTTCATACATGTCACAGAGCCTTAGCACAACAAACCCTGTTTATATCAACAGATTCATTTAAGTCATCTGAGTTAGAAGAATGGGTTGAGCCTGTAGTGTTCATACTAAACAATCTAAATTACAAGGTGTCAATTAGCAACTTTGCAGCTGTATCAGAGATCAGGGACAACAGCTGACCCTGGCTAGCAAATTACATAGACTCCTAACTTCAACTCAGAAGCAAAATGATCACTTCATATCAGATAGTTATGCCTCCTGCTTCCTGTGCCATGTACAGTGTTTCAGTAATACAAGCATCTCCCCTTCCATGATGCAGTGCTGTGTTCTTTACAAGTGCATCTGCACTGACAGCATGAAACAAAATTCCTTTCCACTTCTCTAGGAGATCACAGGCAGCATTCATCAAGCTTCAACATTATGTGATACTATCTTTGTACTTTTTAGGGGTTTAAGGTTAATTTAATTGTGAGAATTTACAGCATTTGGCACAGTCTTTCCTTCAATTTCTTCTTTCCCCTTTTTCTCATCTTATCACTTTGGCATCATTACATGATTCTGCAACTAAGAAACTCTTCCCTTAAAAAATTTATTGTATTTGAAGGGTTGCATTACTCACTGCCTTACACATTCACACAGTTGTATGGCTACCAAGTAATCAGAATGGCAATGTTTTCACGTGGGGTATGTTTAGTCTTGGCAGGGTGTAAAGGACACCAAGGGCAAAGTAAGGGAGAACCTGAGATAATTATAACAAGAACCCATCCCCACTCTATACAACAATATCTTGTGGTTGTAAGCCTCTAGAAGGGTGAAATGTTTGAGGCTGTGCTAGGTAATGGGTATTTGTTACATCCATTACCATTGGTGGCTACATTTCAAAGATTTTTAATATGCATCACATATGTCAGTGGCTTTGATAATCTAGTATCTCAAATGACTAAATTAAATTTTGTTGACACAATCCAATCCACACCCAGAGAAGCTACAAAAGAATTGTGCCACCCATTCAACAAATAGAAAACTGGGCCACATTACACAAAGGAATCAATCCATCTTTC
>NW_005841893.1:2799290-2832474 GCF_000455745.1 Alligator sinensis
AGGACTTGGCTTCATGGGGGAAAACGCCTGAAATTGCTAGGGCAGGACAATTACTGTAAAATAAGTACTCATTAGCACTATGTCCTGTGTGGGCAGCCTTACTTCACAAAAAAGTGCAACAGTGCTGTTTAGCTTAGTCCATGCTGATAGCTGTGTTGTTCTCAAAAGCAAGGAGTTAAGTTTATAGTACGATAAAGCTTGTTTACTTAAAGAACAGTACCTAGCTTACAGTTCTGCTGTTCCCTCCTGCAATCCTGGGGCAAATGTAACATCTTATTCATAACACTCTTAAAGGTATCCACACCTTCCCCCTTTACATGTAACATATCCCATATAATACTAACATTGACAATTCAACTCATAGTTAAAACACATTTTAACAGGTCTCTATTAGTCTTTGTGTTGGCTTTTTAAAGTGATCTTCTCAGTTTCTTTGCATTCTCAATCCTTATTGGTTCAGTTCTTGTTTGGTTTCCTTGTTCAGATGTCTCTACTTCTGTGTCATTTTCAGCCTCTTTTGTCATTTCTTGTTGCTTTATTGTTAGCTCTGTTTCCTTTGATGAATCTCATGATGCTACTTCCTTCCTCTCCTTTACAAGCTGCAATTGTTGTCTGTTCCTTCTTAACACCTGTCCTTCCGGTGTGACTACTTTATAGGATCTGGGAGCTACTTGATGGGAATCTAGTGCTTTTTGTTCCCACATTTATCCATCTGGAATAAGCACCATATCTTTGCTGTGCAGTGAATCATAGCACCATTTTTGTTTGAGTTTGTCAAGTTTTTAAAATGTTTTCACATCTTGCTTTTCATTCTGATGAGCATCATCCACAAGATTTGGCAGCCTGGTTTTGAGTTTCCTTGTAAACAGCATTTCTGCTGGGGACAATCCATACTTCATAGGTGTTGCCCTGTAATTTAAAAGTGATAGGTAAACATTGGTGTGTGAATCTGTAGCTTTTTTTCAACAATTTCTTCACTATTTGTACTCCATTTTCCACCAGGCCATTGGATTGTGGGTATTTAGGACTTGAAGTGTTGTGACAGAATCCATATTTGTTTGCAAACTCTTTAAACTCAAGACAGTTGAATTGAGGTCCGTTGTCTGTTCCCACAATTTGTGGAATCCCATGTCTAGCAAAAATCGATTTGATATGAGTTCTGACATGGTTAGCTGTTGTGCTTTTGAGCAATGCAATTTCAGGATAGTAAGAATAATAATCCAGCACTAATACATATTTTTTTCCTGCATGTATGAATAAGTCAATGCCCACTTGATACCATGGTGCTATGGGCTCCTCCATGACCACCATAGGCTCTTTTCTTTATACTGATGGCATGTTGTACAAACCTTAAGGCATGTTGTACAAACCTTTACAGCAGGGGTGGGAAAAATGGCAGATCCGGCTGGCAGCTGGACTCTATTTCCCATCAGCCCCTACCTGCATGGCTGGGGCCAGTTTCCATTGAGACCCCAGCAGCAGCTGCACTGTGATAGCATGGCTGGGGTTTCCATGGAGACTGGCCCCAGCTGCACTGGCAGGGCCGGGAGCTGCTCCAGGTCTGGGCTGGGATCGTGCAACAGTGACAGCATGGCCCAGAGCCAGAGCAGTGTTGCGATCTGCAGCCTGCATACTCTGGGCAGGGTTGTGCAGGCAACAGATCATGTCTCTGCCCTGACTCTGGATCATCTGTCACCACTGCAAGGAGCCAGGGCAAACCCACAACCCCCTGCCCAGACCATGCAGGCTGCAGATCATGGCTCTGCCCTGGCTCCAGACCATGCTGTCATAACTGCAAGATCTCAGCCCGGAAGCAGCTCCCCACCCTGCCATGTGCCCTGAGCTGCTGCTGGGGTTTCCATGGAAACCAGCCCCAGCCACATGGGCATGGACTGCTGGGAAATGGAGTCTACTGCTGGCTGGTTTCGGCCCCTGGGCTAGACTTTGCCCGCCCCTGCTTTACAGCATCTTCTATGTCATTATTTATGTTAGACCAATATAGAACACCCCTTGCTCTCCTTTTGCACTTTTCAATACCTAGATGCCCCTCATGTGTTTTGTTTAACATGTCTTTCTTTAACATTGCTCGAACAAGTCTTGAGCCTTTGAACAAAATACCATCCAGTACTGACAGCTCTTCCTTGAACTGAGGGGCTAGGTATATGTTTTCCGGGCCAACCAGCACAAATAGCTGTTATCACCTTTTGTAATGCAGTGTCCTAAGCAGTAGCTTCTGCAATTAGTGCCCACATTTTATCTGTGACAGGAATTAGTGCATGTTAATCTCATTAAAAGAATATGTCTGAGTCTGGAATTCTGTCATTTTCCACTGTGTGATATGCTCTGTACAATGTATCTGCAATAAGTAGATGTTTTTCTGGAGTGTACTGTATTTCTAGATCATACATTTGCAGTTGAAAGAAAAGTCTCTGTAATATGGATGACATATCTGATAATGCTTTCTTTGCTAGTTACCAAAGTTTTATGATCAGTTTCAATGCTCACAGGCTTCCCGTAGATGAATATATAACATTTCTTGCAGCCATATACCAAAACTAAACTTTCTTTCTTAATTTGTGCATATAGACACTCTGAGAGCTTCTTCAATGCATATACTACTGGTCTCCAGCTATCCCCATATTTTTGAAGCAAAGCTGCTCCAATGCCTTCTTTAGCAGCATCTGTTGACAATTTATTGGATCTTTTAGGATCACAGTATTTTAGTACAGGAGCTTTCATTATTTTTTCCTTCAAGTTTTTACATTCATCTTCATGTTCCCATATCCACTGAGCATTCTTTTGTAGGAGTGATCTATAAGGTATTTGGTCTGCTCTGCTAAATTAGGTAGCTATTTCCCTAAAAAATTGATCATTCCCAGTAACCTTTGCACTCCTTCCCTATCTGTAGAGGGTAGGTATGTTTGTAATTGTTTTAACCATTGCAGGATCAATTGGCACCCCTTTCTCAGAGAGCTTTTCTCCCAGATATGTTATTCCTTTCACCCTGAATTTGCATTTTGTTTGTTCAGTTTCAAACCTGCTCTGTGAGCTCTTTCTAGTCTTTCTTAGCCTCAAGTCATATTCTTCCATAGTATTTCCCCAAACTAATATATTATCAATATAAACCATAGTTCTGTCAAGACCTTCAAAATTTTGTTGCACCTTTCTGTGAAATACTTCAGATGAAGAACACAGTCCAAAAGGAAGCCAACAAAAGCAATATCTTCTGAAGGGTGTATTGAAGGTACATAATCTAGTGCTATTCTTTTCTAGGGGGACTTGCCAAAACCAATAAGAGGTAAACAAGGTGGAGAAATATTTAGCTTCTGCCATGTTGCCAAAAACCTCTTCCCTGGTGGGAGTGGTAAAATGCTCCCTTTTGATGTACCTGTTCATTTGCTTAGGATCTAGACACAATCTCAAGGATACATCTTTTTTTGTCTATTATGACCAGTGAATGAACCCAAGCAGCTGGTTGCTCCACTTTTTCTGTTATGTCCATGTTAACTAATCTATCTAATTCCTTTTTTAGTTCCTCCCGTAGTACAAGGGGAACATTTCTTGGAGTATGTATGGTGGGAGTATTTGGTTCTCTTAATTCTATCTTGTACTCAGCTGACAGTTTCCCTATGCCTTGAAACACATCATAAATCTCTTCTTCTATGTTCTTGCATTCTTGTCCCTCATTGGCATCCATTCCCTTAATCAAACCTAGAGTTTTTCACATTCACAACCCAATAATTGGCACTAGCTTTTGTGGGACTGAAACACACTGAATTTTTACTATATTACCCTTGTGTAAAACATGCAGTGTATCCTTGGTTGCAATCATGTTCCCATTATATGCTCTAAGTCTCACTTTCTTATCTTCATCATACACTGATTTAGTTTTCATTTTTTGAATAATGTGCTCCAGTATCACATTGACCTGTGCCCCTGTATCTAATTTAAAAATTACCATTAGTCCATTGGTGTCCAGGGCGATTGTCCAATCTTCAGAAGAATTAACTTCTTCTTGCATTGTACCAATGAGGAATTCTTCATTTTCTTCATTGCATAGAGCATGCACCTGCTATTTCTTGTGTGTTGTGTTTTGCTCCTTTCTGCAAACTCTTGCAGAGTGATTGAATCTTTCGCATTTGTTGCAGCGCTTACCAAATGCAGGGCATTGCATGCATTTGTGGTAACCCCCACAGCATCTGCAGCTGACCATTGCTTCTTCAAGCAATTCTCTTTGGCCTTCACTTGCCTGCTTCATAGTGAGGTCCTCCTTTTTGTATTGTTTGTGTGTTCCCATAGGTTTTTGTAATTTTGTAATCCTTTCTAGTTCAGCTTGTTCTGCTTTTTCCTCCTGCTTCTGCAGCCTGGTGCTTGTTATTTCAGCTACTTGGCACATTCTAACTACTTTTTCCAAATTAAGCTCAGGATCCCTTAGCAGTCTTTCCTGAGGCTTGTATCCCTTCCACTCAATATTATTTGGTCTCTGATCATGGACTCTTTTAGGTCTCCAAAGTTGCATGTCTGGCTCAGCAGTCTGAGGTCTTTTACAAACTCCTCTATTGTCTCACATTCTTTCTGCTATCGCATATGGAAAGTATACTGTTCAAATGTTTCATTTTGTTTGTTCTGCTTCTGACAGTTGTAGGCGATTATAAAAAGACAGAGCTTCTGGGCCTGCTATATTAAAAAAAACCCTACCTTCAGTGAATCTTCCTTCTCTGTAGCTCCACTGGTCATCATATATATGGAAAAACTCTGCTTAAACTTCTGCCAGTTTTCTGCTGTATTGCTGGACAGCTTTAACTCCTCTGGAATTCTGTGATGCTCCATTTTTTTGTTTTTCTTCACATCCCACTCCTGGTACCATGTGTTGTTCTCAAAAGACTAATGAGTTAAGCTTATAGAATGATAATGCTTGTTTATTCAGGGAGCAGTACCTAACCTACAGTTCTGATGTTCCCTCCTGCAGTCCCCAGGCAAATGTAACAACTTATACACAACACTCTAATACACTCTCAATGGTGGATTAAAGTCTGAATGCAATCATGGTACAGAGTAGGAGCATCTACGCAGGGAACTAACGTAGTGTAACTACTCCACTTTACGTTTATCCCCTAACATAACAGGGTGCTTATCACAGGAGGTGGCCACAATGCCCCCTGGTGGCCTCTCAGCCCTTGCTTGGTTTGCCCTGCTTGGTCACTCTCCCCTTTGCTTTCCCACCATGCCTTACTGTTATGGTCTTTTAAAGAAAGGGAGGCTGCCCCAAGGCTTCCCAAGCCTGGCCTCATTCTCTCTTGCTCCCAGGGATAATTGCGTGGTTTCAGGAACACTTGGCCTTAACCCAACACTTGGATGCATGAGGCCTTTATATCCATGTCAGGACTTGGACTTTCTGGCCTCAGCCCTCTTTTTCTCTTGGTGGTTCCTGTAGGCCCACTGTGCCAGACCTGGCTTCTGGGTCCCAGTCTTGTCCTGGCCATTTTTGGGCAGTAAGACTGATTTAGCTCTCAATAGACCACTGGGCCTTGGCTCCACCTAGCTTTGGGCTCTCTGGTTCCACACACAGCCCTGCTCTGGGCTCTGCCTTGGCCTGGCTTCAGCAGGGCTCAAGGTGATCATGTGCCCCTAAGACACTAATGGGACCTCCAGCCAACCCCTCACAGTTCCATTCACAAACCGTCAGTTAAAACAAAAACTGAAACATCAGCCCACTGACTCCAACTTAATTCCCCAGTGTGGCAGGGCACTGGTTGGGGCAGGTGCCTGGTGAGGGTGGCCATTTTAAGGCCCAGCTCCCTATGCTGAGGGCAATTTGTGATCAGCCAGCAGAGGAGAAACATCTCTTGCTGAGCTCTGCCAGGAACACCTTGCAGATAAGGGTGAGGCTTTGGGGAAGGTAGAGGCGTCACTGGTCCTGGGCATGACCTAAAACTGCACCCTACAGGGGCAGGAAGGCCTGATGGGGCTCCTGATGGTGTGGCAGCCCCCATGTAAATATCAGGAGTGATCACCTCTCCAGTGTATGGTCAGGGCACCATAATCTCAGCCCCCCCCCACCTTCAGATGGGTTGTATAATGCCAGGTAAGCTTACTGAAGTGCCTAAGCATGCTGGGGTTAGTGACCCTCTATGGCCAGGCATGCTTTGTGAAGCATCTGAGCTGGAAATGGGGAACCCCAAGCCCTGTGAACAGGCAAGAAGCTTAGACTTGTCCTGAGGGACACTCGACTGGCCCATACTGGGGCGAGGACCCAAAGTGGGGTTGAAGGGCCAAGGTGGCCCACCACAAGGGATGCCCAGAGCAGAGAGTCTCAGGATCCTGACTGGCTTGAGATAGAGCCAGGGCCTAAGGGGGAGCCAAAGATGCCAGAGAGGGGATCACAGCTAATGGGGTGAAGGGTACAGCTGAGTTTAGCTGCCTGGGATGCCATCTGTGAGGCTTGGGCCATAGTGTAGGGGTGGAATGGAGCTGTGGATATTCCCCTAAACATCGGGGTTCAAAATGTGCAGCCTCCCACCTAATTAACATTTATTAACATTAACATAACAATTAACATACTATTACATCAAAGCGTGGCAGAAGAGTGAGGTGGCTGGCTGGCTCATAGACAGGAGGTGGGCCGGTGCTTGCACCAGGTATGAAAGCTTGCCCCTGTCACACCCAGCACATTGGCTGTCTGAAATTCCCTGTCTGTACTGAGCCTTCTTCTCTGCCAGCCCTCAGCATTTTACTGGCCTCTCTCCAAGATAATAGGATCTTTCCCACCAACAAGCAGTCTGCCATGGGGCTCCTTGCCCTTTGGCCTTCAGAGTCAGACTTCTTGGCCTCCGGCTCTGGGCCTGCATTTATGTATCTCCCCAGCCCTGGCCCTGGCCCTGCCCCCTGCTGGTCACCTGCCTCCCTGAGCTGCTGCAGGTGCTTCCTAATTTGGTTTGCTGGAGCAGTCTCAGGATGGTCCATTGCTCCTGGGCCCTGCAATTTCTGGACAGGGGCCACATTACACCTAGCTAATTTGTGCGCACACTGTGGATTTCTTATATAGACAAGTTCTTAATTCTGCCACACCTCCCATTGTTCAATCACTTTGAATTCTCATAGATTTTGAGGGACAGCTTGTCAGGAATAAAGAGCTCAGATCATAGCACATACAACAGAGCTGTAGGAAAAATTAAACTATTCTGCTAAAATATATTATTTCTCATCTTGCTGCTGAGCAGACTTACCACATCTTTTGCCCCAATAAGCTACCTCAGCTACCTGTACACCAACAGAAATGATATGCCCCCAAGGCAATGGCAATGGATTCTATTAGGTACTTCAATATATGCTTATAAATAATGTTGCAGCTACAGTGAAGGATTCTGAAAACAAAGTATCTACCTGAAAATAATAGCTTTAGCATGAAAAGCAAATGGTAATAGGAGCATCAGTGGGTAGATTAGGGAGAGGTAAATTAGAAAGGTGTCAGTGATATTCCTGTATCCTTCCTCCTAGTAGAGTTTGTTTTTCCCATAAATGTGGAAATATTTGCCAAAAGATTTCTGCACTGCTGAAAGAAACAGTTCTGCCAGATACAGAGCTAATCCTCTGACGTCCATGCAAGTAGGTCTGAAACCCTGTAATACATTGCTGAGAAACCTGTTTCTCTCCATTTATGGTATTCCTGAACTTCCCAACACCACACAGAATTACAGACTAATAAAAGAATTCCGTGCCTAACTGACTTTGTTGGCACTGTCCTACACTACATAATAAATCAAGAGACACAGGAAAATCCTTCAAGGAAAATGAGTCATTTACATCTCTCTTTCTTCTGCCCTTAACAGTTCATTAAATGGCATTTAATGAAGAGCAGAATCCACTCTTTCTGAATTTAAACAGTGGTACACAAGCATTTTCAAATCAACCTAAAATCCTGCTAGGTCCCAAATAGGATTGTTCACTGTGGACCCTCTGAGTCAAAAGCAGATAATTAAAAACAGATTTCTGCAGCATACCCTCAAAGAACAGCAGTGGGGTGAATATGTTTTGCTCTCAGATACCCATTTCACTCTTATCTCCTGCTTCTTAGTAGGGAGAGACATTCTTTAAAGCAGTATACACAATTATAAAAATAATATGAATGCCATTTCCGCTGATTATTAGGAACATCACCAGATGGTGAAATACACTCCTCTATATGAAAATCAGTCAAGGGAAGAGCCAAAAGTTTCCCTCTGTTGGAATATTCTGAACTAGACTGGACAAAAAAGGAAAATATATAGTAGAGAATAATCTTGTACCATTGCAATAATTGCTATCATTACTCTGAACTGAGAAGAAAGCAAGAGAAAGAGCAAGAAAGCGGGATAACTCTTGGAGGGGATAGCAGTAAATGATTCAACATCGATACAGTAACAGCCCTTGCAGAGAGCTGTGTTTCAGTATATAAATGCACTTGACTGATACAGGATAATGCTTCAAAATGATCAGGAGGTATGCCTGCTGAGAACACAGCAAACAGCACTACCCGGTAACCTAGAAGTATCTGTCCAACACTGACAGCAACAAGAGACCATATTTGTCCTGGACAGCAGCACACAAATACATTCCTGTAGTTCTCTAGACTGAACAGATTAACAGTTCATTCCACTACCAGCTAATCCCCTGCTCCCGTCCCATCTGTCTCCTTCCCTGCTGGCTTTCTTAGGGCAATGATTAATCAGGATTATATTACTCCACGTAAAACTTGGCCTGCTTTTCTTCATTTTACTTTATCATCGGTCTTCAAAATAAATAAATGAAAGCAGACAGTCTTCCTACAGTTGAGGTGTTCACCTTTTACAAGTTCTGAAATAAGGGCACAAACAGTATCATAGGGCCTGGGAAGGCCTGAAAGTCAAATTTTCAGCATGTTTGTGTTAATTCATATGTCATATCAACAAGATAACGTTATCATCACTAATCTGACTTTACCTCTTGATTCCTATAAAGTAAGAAGAATATGCATAGATTTGCAACAGCTTTGTAAGACCGAGGGACAAAACACTGTCCTTTCATTGGTGTGGTAGTCTTTTGGCTTTGTTTTTCAGTCCTGCTGGAACCTGGGGGCTCAAAAAGTGGGAAGTGATAAAGAATGTGTTAGAACAGTGGAGCTCAAACTTTTGGCCCCATGGTCTAGATGAGTGGTACAGGGCCTGTCTGTGGGCTGGATTGGACCCTGGGACTGGTATCACCCTATCTTTGCCCTGTGCACCAGGACTGGGCTCTGAGGGCCCAGCACTATCCATTCTCATCACCCTGGAAGGGATTTGGTCTTGGAGGCCTGGCAATGCCTTCTCCTGCCCCCTATGCACAAGGATTGGGTCCAGAGGGCCCAGCAACACCCCTTCCATGCCTGGATTGGGTCCTGGGCACCCAGCTTTGCCCTCTCCCATCTCCTGAGTGCCGGATTAAATCCTGGGGGCCCAGTGCCACACCCTCCTGGCCTCCACACTGGAATTGGGTGTTGGGATTCAGCACTTCCTCCGTCCAGCCCTGCTTGCTGGGATCATGTGCCAGATCCAGCATGCAGGGCCCAGGGATCCTCATGGGTCTGGAGATTTGGCAGCAGGGAAGTGGTGGCACTGCTCCCCACCAGCAAATTTCCACACCCATGGGGAGCCCTGCGGAGTAGATGACATGGTGCTGCAGGTTGGATCTGGCCTGTGGGCTGGAAGTTGAGCACCCCTGTGCTAGGATGATATTGTGCTGAATCTCGACTCTGCCAGAGGGTGTCAGGCCTACCTAAACAGCTCTAAAAGACTGATACTTAACTCTTTGGGCAGTAATCCTCTATGTTTAGCATGTATAGTATGTATAGCATGCAACGCACAGAGGCCTCTTGATACTCCTGAGATACAAATGATCAGGAAGAATAGCAAATGCAGCAAGTGACCAGCTTGGCTTGGCAAAGAACTATTTGGTGAACTTAAATACAAAAAGAAAACTTACAAGAAGTGGAAGCTTGGACAAACAACTTGGGAGGAGTATAAGAATATTGCTCAGGCATGCAAGGATGATGTCAGGAAGGCCAAAGCGCTATTGGAGTTGCAGCTAGCAAGGGACATGAAGGGTCATTAGAAGGGTTTTAACAAGTATGTTAGCAACAAGAGGAAGGTCAGGAAAAGTGGGGGTCCCTTATTGAATAGGGGAGGCAACCTAGTGATAGATGATGAGAAAAAGGCTGAAGTACTCAATGCCTTTTTTACCTCAGTCTTCAAAGGCAAGGTCATCTCCCAGACTACTGAATCGGGCAGCACAGTTTGGGGAGGAGGTGAGCAGCCCTCAGTGGTGAAAAAACAGATTAGGGACCATTTAAAAAGCTGGATGTGTACAAGACCACGGGACCAGATGCAATGCATCAGAAGGTGCTGAGGGAATTGGCTGATATGACTGCAGAGCCCCTGGGCATTATCTTTGAAAACTTGTGGCAATAAGGGGAGGTCCCGGATGATTGGAAAAGGGCAAATATAGTGCCCTTCTTTAAGAAAGGGAAGAAGGAGAATCCAGGGAACTACAGACCAGTCAGCCTCACCTCAGTCCCTGGAAAAATTATGAAGCAGGTCCTCAAAGAATCCATGTCTAAGCTCTTGGAGAAGAAGGTAATTAGGAACAGTCAGCATGGATTCACCAAGGGCAAGTCATGAAGGGCATGAAGTCTGCCACATTTCAAGAAGATAGGTGCAGAGGTTTTTCAGAAACTGCACCTCAAACCTCAAAAAGAAAAAACTCGGGACACTTGCCAGCAGTGGTAGCCTCCTGTCATCTGGTGCAGATCCAGGGGCCTGCACCCCTGAGAGAGCTGCAAGGCTGTGCCAGACTCATCCTGGGGGTGTGGGACCCTGGACCTGCACCGGATGACAGGAAGCTGCTGCTGCCGTTGCTGCCTGGGACTGGTGCTGGGTGCAGCCTGCACCCAGCACTGGGGAAGACTGATGCTGCCACTGGACCCAGGCAGCAGTAGAAGCCTCCTGTCATCCGGCCTGGTGGCGGGAGGCAGGGGAGAGCCAGGGCTGTGCTCTGAGCAGCTCCACAGTGCCATGGAGTGCAGGCCGGTGGCAGGAGGCGGGCAGAGCAAGGGTTGCGCTCCACCTCCTGCCGCTGGGCTGAGCTCCATGGGGCTGTAGAGCCGCTCAGAGTACAGCCCTGGCTCTCCACTGCCTACTGCTACTGGGCTGCTTCAAAACTTGAAGCGTTTCAAAACTTTTGAAACGTTTTGAGTGCCCTTATCTCGTTTTGAAACTGGTTTGAAGCTTTTTGTTCTATTGCTGTTTTGAGCTCGAAATGCATCGAACCAGCTTCAAAACAAAACACTCAGTGAAATTTAGCACAGCCCTAATGGATTGTACCCTCAGCAAGTTCATGGATGACACCAAGCTGGGGGGGTATAGTAGATACACTGGAGGGTAGGGCTAGGATTCAGAGTGACCTAGACAAATTGGAGGATTGGGTCAAAAGACATCTCATGAGGTTCAACAAGAACAAATGCAAAGTCCTGAACTTAGGATGGAAGAATCCCATGTACCACAACAACTTGGGGGCTGACTGGATAAGCAGCAGTTCTGCAGAAAAGGACCTGGGGGTTATAGTGGACAATAAGATGGATATGAGTCAGCAGTGTGCCCTTGTTGCTAAGAAGATTAATGGCATACTGGGCTGCATTAGTAGAAGTGTTGCCAGCAGATTGAGGGCAGTAATTATTCCACTCCATTCTGTACTGGTGAGGAATACTGTGTCCAGTTTTTCTGCCCCCTACCCCCCACTATAGAAAACTTGCAGACAAGTTGGAGAGAGTCCAATGGAGAGCAACAAAAATAGATATTAGGAAAATCTTTCTCACTAGGAGGGTGATAAAGCACTGGAACAGGTTACCCAGAGAGATGGAATCTCTATCCTTGGAGGTTTTTAAAGCCTGGTTTGACAAAGCCTTGACTAGGATGATCTAGTTGGGGACAGTCCTGCTTTGAGCAGGGGGTAGACTAGATGACCTCCTGAGGTCCCTTCCGACTCTAATTTTCTATGATTCTATGGTTTGCCTAATTCAATATTTTCACATTTGTGTGCTTAAAATCAGATAGTCAAGCCATATTAGGCACTTTGATAAATAACCCAGTTTTCAAAGATGGTGATCATCTTTTCAGAGAGTTCAACAGAGGTTTGCTCAACTTTTCGGTTAAAAGAAGTTACATGCTTTAATTGACTATTAGCATACATGTATTTTTTCCCTCCAAAGACATATTTTCATATATCCTTTATTGGCTGATTTTGAAAATTCAGTCCATAATATCCTGCGCTTATTTTAAAAAAAGAAAAATTGTAGAGTCATTTGGCTTGTGCAGTTTACATGCTCCACCCATTTCACCAGTGGAGAGTTTGTGTTTGAATCACCCAGGTTTTACTTCACTGAGCTATATATACATTTGTATTTCTTCCTACAGTTCTAAATAAACTAGCCAATTGCCCGTCAAGAATGGGGAGGGAGCTGGGATGGAGTGCCACCACCTAATGCCCCATGCTGCTGCTGTTCTGCCTCTTGCAGGGAGTGGGGTGGGGGAGCTAAGGCCAGCACTGCTGGCCTCGGCTCCCCTGTCCTCTGTCCAGTTCTTGGTGTGGCTTCAGAATCATGGCGGCACTCCCCCATGCTGTTTCCATCAGCCAATCAGAGTGCAAATAAAGTGTTAGTGACAGATAGACAGACAGACTTAGGCTTTTATAATATTAGAATACTTTGCAATTCATGATCTTCAGGAAATTGCTAGATATCAAAAAGCATTTGGTAAGTCAAAAAACATTTTACAAACTCTTTGCTAAGTGAAATCCCATGCTAAATGACATGATAGCTCAGTCAGGACTATGTTGGTGCCCAAGTTTTAATGAGGTCTTTTTGCAGTTTCTCTGTTCAAATTAAGGTTTTAAAAAATATATACATAAATAGTAACAACAACGCAGACACACTCCTTTCAATATAGCCAAAGGGATTTATTCAGATTTTACATACACAAAATCACCTCCCGACACAGCCCAAGTACGAAAAATACTAGTCTCGAAAGTGAATATTTTCCAACCTAATGAACGTGTGTAAGCAAGCTTCTTTGGAACCTAGGCTATAGCAATTAACATATATATAATGATACACAGGCATTTGATTGGGTTTTGGATTGGTGGTAGAATTGGACAGTGGGAGGGTAAGATGTGTTAAAATGCATCTCCAGAGACCGTACACACATCTTGCCCCAAACAGAATGGCTAACAAACAGGCAACTTAAGCCTCCAAAATCAAGGCTGAACTCCCACAGACATGAAGCTGGAGCAAGACTGCACCTACATATTTATAAGTAGAAGAGGAGAGGAGGCAGAAGGGATGATGGAAGAGAGGGAGAGAGAGAAAGAAAGAGAGAGCAAGAGAGAGAATCATATCCTATCTCTGACCTTTCATATTTTAACTCACCTAGAATTTCAGATAATATGGTGGGGGGAAGGGAAACAGAACAAGACATTATATGACATGCAGTAAGCCATGGTCTTTCCTGGAAGAGTCTTTATTGATGCTTCTCATCTTTATTGATGCTGTTTTCCTTAAGGTGGCAGTAGTGTAACTGAAGGGGGGCAACTGAAACAGCAGGCTCAGATGTTGTCTTTTGGATGCGGGGGTGGGGGGGAGCACAAAAATAGCTACCACCACAGCTGGCAGCTGACGGTACCACTGCAACTGGCAGCACAGCATCTGGCACTGCCCCATGCACTGTAACTGCCTCTGGAAGGTGATATTTAAAGCATGACGCTCTAGATCAGCCCAGAATATAAAAAGGGCCTTCCAGTGGATGTATATATATTCCCACCGACGTCACTGTGGGTGGCTGTTAGTGAATATTTCCACTAAGCACTGGCAAAACTCCAGTGAAATAACATGGCCTTTAACTGCTGCAGGCCAAGTGTCACCTCAAATATCATATCAAGGTTTAACAGTGATTGTTTTCCTCCAAGAGCATCCCTGCTATGTTGTTATGCCTGTTTTCACCCTGAAGCATTCCCTTCCTCAATTCCTCCCTTTTCTTCAACTTTTCCAAAATCCTATATCAAGGCTAAGCTGCATTTGTATGACATTTCTAAAGCTCTCTGGTGAGAGAGCCAGGAGGGAAGGGACTTGCTGACTGGTATCCTCTCCCCACTGTGATCGTACAAACCAGGGGGGGAAGGACCTGTGCTGTACATGTAGAAATTCAAGCCAACACCGACAAGGCAAAGGTTTTATCCAAATGAGGCAGTGGCAGGAACTTCTACAATGCTGGATTTACTACTAGCAGCAAACTGTCCGTTCCCCCATACCCCACTGTGTCAGTCAACACCCCATATTATCTTTTCAGGCTGAAGTGGTCAATTTTGAGAGAACCAGATATGGGGTCAGGTATACTCTCCTCAGCACCCCTACAGATCACTGTAATAAGGAATGCCAGAGAATACCCATTTAATCTACTGTCTTTCAAAAGGAATATTTCCGGGTTAATATTCCTGTCACAAATTGGTCAACATGAAATAACAGCTCTGGCATTCCTTTTACACCTGCCAGTGAATTTAGGCATCTCAAAACTACTGTTTTATTTACCTTCTGTCAACCTGTTCTGGGCCATGATTTTTGTATGTGATGTCTTTGCCATGTTATATGACTTGTGTTACAGTTGCTCTTAGACCAGGGGTGGGCAAAATGTGGCCCAGGGGCCGGATGCGGCCTGCCAGGTCATTCTATCTGGCCCGTGGGGCCCCTAAAAATTTAGAAAATTAATATTAATCTGCCCTAGGCTGCCTGTCATGCAGCTCTTGATGGCTTGCCAAAACTCAGTAAGCGGCCCTCTGCCCCAAATAATTGCCCACCCCTGTCTTAGACTCTTAAGTGGTAGGCCTTGTACGAACATCTGGGCAGACCAAGTTTTCTAGGCAGAGACTCTCTTTTTGTTCTTTTGTACAGCAGTTACAGAGCAATGGAGTCCTGCTCTACAACTTTTATCACAGGGGATCGTAGGTCCTGCTACTATATAATACAAAAAAAGACTAGTCTGTGCTTTGAAGAGCCTACAGTCTAAACAAATCAGACAAAGGGTGCAAGGAGAAAAAAATAAGTGACTTGGTCAAGACCATGGAGTAGGCTACTGGCAAAGTGAAGAGTGGAACTCGGTTCTCCCCGTTCCTGGTATTGTTTTCTCAAGCAATAACTCTTTTCCCCAAACAAGGACAGTATGCTGGCCAAGAAAATTTTCCTTCCCTCTGAGCTTCTTTATGAGATCCTTAAGAGATACTGCATGCTGTTTCCATTTTTATGGTGTACCAGAGTTCACCTGGATACTGTTTTAAACCACTTAACTCCAGAGATCTCACTGATTAGAAAAGATTATTGCATCCCCAGAATACTCCTTGCCCTAATTATTTTACAGGTGAATAATTCCTTAATGTCATGCTGAGCTGACAGAAACAGAGATAGGTGGGGGAGGACTTCGGGAGGAACCTGACAGGAGGGAGAACAGGAAAGGCACAGAACCTTGATCAGTAAATTGCAACTCCATCTCCAGCTGCAAACAGGACCAAGAGGGGTAGGCACATACCAGTAGATATTAGACATAAGTAAGGAGAGAATAAAGCTGGGAGAACAATGCTGGAAAGGACATCCTGGGTGAAGGAATTGTGAAGAGTGGAGTGGAGGAAAAAGAATGAACCTCCAGTTAGCAAGGCAGTAGGTTCCCTGCCAGGACTGATTGTTACCCAGGATGACAGGCTGCAGGGTTGAAAGTATAGCCCTTATGCCAATTTCTTACATCTACACAGGCATATCAGTGATTGAACCTGCATCAGCTCAGGCTAAACCTTTTGCAGTGTTTGAATAAGGTGTAAACCAACTCCATCTGATCAAGGGGATAAGAACAATTGAAGTAACTTCTCTAATAAAAAGGTGGGCAGGAGCTGGCAGCACTCAGGAAGTGGGGTGGGACTTGTACCACTGCTTATACCTCCAACAAATACTTTAAAATCCTGGAACATATCCTCTGTGACCAGTCCAGCTGTCAGGCCAGGTATTAGCTGCACAGGGAGCCCCTCTTAAGGGTCCAAAGCAGGATCAATATTTTTGGGTCCTGACCTCTTGGGATGTGGAGGAGAGAAAAAGAAGGATCTGCATAATAGATCTCCCATGTGACTGGCCTGCCCATCTTTTGCTTTTCATGCATTCAGGCACAGAGCCCTTAGAGTGGAACTCTAAGCAGGTACTCACGAGATCCCTCTAAGACACACTTCAAAGCCTGAACAGAAACAGACACAATGAAGAGGAGGAAGAGGGTGGTTACAAAACGTGCCCTCAACAGTTTTGTTTTGTATCTGAGACCTACAACCATTTGCATAACAGAACAGATTAGTAGGGCTGTACAAAGCTTTGGTAGCCAATTTGATTTGGAGGAGATTCGGCCCAATTTGCCAGCCAGATCTCCAGATCTGAATAGAATCGGGAGACCCATTGAATCAGAAGCCTCCAGATTGATTCGGAGAGATTCGGAGTTTCAGCCATACTATACAGGCAATCTTCGATGCCGCTGGATACAGCTGCCAGCTGGTATGTCTATTGCAGTGGGCGGAGTGGGGAGGGAAGAGGTGTATGTGTGTGGGGGCACAGATCAACACCCCCACAGCGAGGGAGGGATTGGGGCTGGGGCTGGGGCAAGCTGCCCAGGCAGGGGAGAGGGGGAGCAGGATTTGGGGAGTGGGGCTCCCACTACTGCACACCACTGCACGCACCCAATCCGGGAGCTGCTTTTCTGGTGGCTCCTCTGATGGCTCTCGTCGCCAGTCTGAGAGGGCATGGGAGCAGGTGTGTGCCCCCAGATCTGCACACGGTGGGCTGGACCAGGCTGCACTTTGGGAGGCTAGTGCCAGCCACCCACTGTCAGGCTGCACTTTGTGGGGTGGGTGGAGCCAGGGCTGTGCTCTGGGAGGCTGGCCCCAGTCACCCGCTGCCAGGCTGCACTCCATGGGGCAGGTGGAGCCAGGGCTGTGCTCCGGGTGGCAAGCCCTTGCTGCCAGGCTGTGCTCTACAGAGCGGGCAGAGCCAGGACTGTGCTCCAGGAAGCTAGCCTCAGGTGCCCGCCGCTGGGTTGCACTCCATGGGGCAGATGGAGCCAGGGCTGCACTCTGGATGGCTAGCCTCAGCCACACCCCAGAGCATAGCCCTGGCTCCACCCATCCCACAGACCACAGTGGAGCAGGGGCTATGGAGGGCTGCAGCCACCCTAAAATTCCCCACGCCCGTTCCCATGCCCTCCTGGACTGGTGGCGAGAGCTGCCAGAGGAGCCACCAGAAGAGCAGGTCCTGGACCGGCAGTGTATGGTGGTGTGCAGTGGTGGAAGCCCCACTCCCCGAGTCCTGCACTCCCTCTGCCGTGGCTGAGCAGCTTGTCCCAGCCCCAGCCCCAGCCCCAATCCCTCCCTTGCTGTGGGTCCATTGATCTGCCCCCACCCCACACCCCTTCCCTCCACCCACCACAACAGACTTACTAGCTGGCAGCTGTGTCCAGCATCGTTGAGGACTGCATGTATACTCTATGGCCAAATCTTTGAATCGGTGCTGAGTCTCCAAATCCAAATCAGCTGAATAGAATTGGGAAAGTGATTCAAATTACTGAATCGAATCACTGTCCCTCTGAATTGGCCGAATCCAAATCTGAAGCAAATACTTGCTGCTTCACACAGGCTGACAGCTTAGTGCTTGGGGTATTGGCCGTGCAAGGGGCAGAGGGGCCTCCTGGTAGCAGCTTTAAGCTGTTATTTTCTGCCCACTTCCACCCCCACCCCAAGTTGGCACCCAAGGTTGCTGCCCAAGTTGCCCCACCTTAGTTCTACTACTGCCCAAACCAATTGTGTTAAATTTGAAAGGGGCATTTCAGTATATTTGAAAATAGCAATGACAGAGGGAAAAGACTGAATTGTGCAGGGCAGTAGGAGTAATTAAATATGGTCAGAGAATAATTAAATGTTGTCAGGAGCTTTTCACTACCTCAGTTTCCCGAAAGGAAAAGACCACTGAACCTTTTCTCATACCTTTTTAGACAAAACTTTTGTCAAGAATGTGTTCTCTACTCAGAGAACAGACAGACAGACAGACCCAGTACAACAGATAGCCTAGTGGCTCCTGACTGAGATATGGGCCACAGAGACATGAAACAGTATTTTGGGGTGGAATTCTCAATATCTCCTGATAGAGTTGTCCCGCCTTGCATAAAGTAAATGTGTGTGTGTCTTATTCTACAGGCGAGGGGTGAAGGAGACCTACTGCAGAATAGCTGATAAGAGGTTAGAGCCCATACATGGGATATGGAAGAATAGCAAAGCAAAGCCTTGAACTTAGATTTCCTATTTCACAAATCACTGCCAATACTAGCTATTGAAGAATGTATCCTTCTTTGTATTTCATGAGAAACTCCAACAGGTTTTGGTTTCATCCTTAGCTTGCAGCATGAGAACATCATTGAAACCTTGAAAAATTTCACAAGATGAGGAAACCTCTTCCCATCCTTTTCCGTAGCCCTGCTCCATTTATTTAGCTTTTGGACAGTATTTTGCTGTTGCACATATACTTTTAGACAGTCCAGCCTGCACTGTCTTCTTTATAAGCTGCCATTTAAAAAAAACAATAATTCACAGTGCATTTCTGTATCTTGCATTAGTGTCCTGCTATAATACAACATTTACACTGGATAGAACATTACATCTGGGTTTTTTTTCTCCCCCCTTTTAAACAAAGTGCAAAAACTTGCCAGGTTTAAACTTTCAGTGACATGTAACCTTAGAGCTATTGAGAGAGCTCAATACAGCAAATGTTGGCAAAGCCTCTAAATCTATAGAGGCTCTACTGGAAGATTGCTCAATATGATGTTGGTGATAAGAGAGGGTTCACAGTCCTCTTACCAGAACTATTTTCAATCTCTCTTCCTCTTTCTTGGTTAACTGCAATAAATAACCTCCTTTTGGCCTCAAAAACTGTCAGACTTGGAGGGAAGTCATCTAGCTGCTCTAGATTCAGAAGCCATTTTTGTTTTAAATGTTGAAAAAGTCCTTAATGTATTTTTGGTACCTATTATCTTAAAAGGTGACCTTAGTTTCAGGAACTTCAAACTTGCTTTCCCCTGGTGACTAGTTCCCTGGTTAGTTTTTCAGACCGATGAACCAAATTTTCTGCTGGTATAAAGGAGGGGCAGCTGCACCCTATATTCACGAGCAGAGAATTCCCCCCGCCCCCCCGGGCTTAAAATAAAAGTGATGTCATAGCTTTGTTTGCTTATCAATGGACTCTATGCAAGTCGCTCCAATGGAGACAATCACTGACAAGTTGGTGATTAAGCCTGCAAATGTCAGAGCTAGTCTAAGCTTTATTCAAAAGAGTCATGGTAGCCAGTCAAATAAAATTCACAGAATAATTATTTGATGCACTTGGGGATCTTTTAAAATGGGCTTTTAATTTTTTCCCCTCTTATTTACCAATTTTTCTGTACATTATGATTTTTAAAATATGATGCTTAGAAAGAATACTTTTATGATTCATTCAGCTGTAGTGTCCATCCCCTTTCCCTCTATACATGTCCTTCAAGATGGAGTGTCCTTAGGTTCCTTTGTGTGCCACCTAGAGCAGAGGTTTTTCTTTGCCTTCAAGGCCTAGTCTCTAATGGTTTCCCAGAGAGTTTTTGTGCAACAAATACTACTGTGCTTCTTCTCCAGCAGTGGAAGTCTTTCCCCTCCTCAGTTTATTACTTCCTCACTCAATGGAAATCATGAAACATTTCCATTGTGAGAGGTACCTTTCTCAGAAAAAACAGAGCTCCATCTTTTGTCTAGAGCCAGATCTCACAGCTGCCCCCCACACCATCAACTGCAGGTTCTGTACCTTGTTGAACACAGCTCGTCTTACTTCCAGTTCAACTGTGCATTGATTCAGACACTGGCTGCCAGCACATTTTGTCAGCAATATAACAGTGTAGACATCGTGCAGGTGGTAAATGAATCAGAAATTCTGGCTAGGATTTAGTGATTATACCCTGCTCCTAGGCACTTCATCTGGATTGCCTCTGAATACCAAAGTTTTGTGTCTATCTCCGCTAATCAAACATAACAACTCATTCACCTGACTGAGTTCAGTTCCTCTATTCCCTGTATGTATAACCTCCTCAGAAGTGGTGCTGAACAAAGAGTGTGTGCTAAGCACTGGCCCTTTGGTTTGACAGCCTCTATTTGGAATCACTCACCAATTAATTCTGTAATTTCTCACAGCAAAATACATTAGAGAATCTTACCAAGCCAACCTGAAGAAATAGTACAGCTGGGGAGAAGGAATCCTTTTGTGCTTATCGAGTGGAAGCTCACCAGTGTCACAATAATGCTTTCACTAACCAAGAGCCTTTTATCTTAAACATAAAGGGATATTTTACCATAAGCTATGAGCAAGGGAGTCATATGTAGGTGTGCTGCTCCAGGAGCAGCCCAGAAAACAGACTGTGATTCACTCAGTCATAGAATCATAGAAAATTAGGGTTGGAAGGGACCTCAAGAGGTCATGTAGTCCAACCCCTGCTCAAAGCAGGACCATCCCCAAATAGATCATCCTAGCCAAAGCCTTTCTACCCAGGTATAAAAACATCCAACAATGGAGATTCCACCACCTCTCTGGGTAACCTGTTCCAGTGCTTTACTACCCTCCTAGTGAGAAAGTTTTTCCTAATATCTAACCTACACTTCCCTTGCTGCAACTTACTCCTTGTCCTATCATCTTTGATCTGGTATCCCATGATGTTTTCATGGGAAACTTGGAGGATTGCAGGCTTAACTGCTCGACAGTTAGGTGGGTAGGAAGCTGGCTGCGGGGTAGGATGCAGAGAGTTCTAATATCTGTGTTGTCCTGGTGAGAAGTGGCCAGAGGTGTTCCTCAGGGGTCCATGCTTGGTCCAGTGCTTTTCAACATCTTTATCAATGATTTAGATGTGGGGGTGAAGAGCTCACTGGCCAAGTTCATGGACAACATTGAGTTATGGGGGAGCGTGGTCATGTTTGAAAACAGGCTGCAGATACAGGCAGACCTAAACAGGCTGGCAAGTTGGGCAGAATGGAACCAGATGAAGTTTAACATTGAGAGTTGTAACGTGCCCCATCTGGGGACCAACAATCCCCAACATACTTACAGGCTCGGTGGCGCCATACTGTCTAGCACCACAACTGAAAGGGAGCTAGGGGTAATAATAGACCATAGTATGAACATGAGTCGGCAGTGCGATGCTGTAGCCAGCAGGGCAAACAATACTCTGGCATGCATCAACCAATGCATCTCAAGCAAAACCAAGGAAGTCATTCTTCTGCTTTACTCAGCATTGGTAAGACTGCAGCTGGAGTACTGCATCCAGTTCTCAGTGCCACACTTCAACAAGGATGTCGGAAAGCTTGAGAGAGTCCAGAGGAGAGCCACCGGTATAATCAGAGACTTGCAAGGCAAGCCATACTAGGAAAGGCTGAGGGATTTGGGCCTCTTCAGCCTAAAAGAGAGGAGGTTGAGAAAGGACTTGGTAGCAGCTTATCTCTACATCAGGGGAATACATCAAGGGCTTGGCAAACAACTGTTCACCAGGGCACCCTTGGGGAAAACCAGGAGCAATGACCACAAACTGCTGGAAGACTGTGTCAGGCTTAACATTAGGAAAAAACTTCTTTACAGTCAGGGTGTCCAGACTGGAATCAACTCCCTCCAGAGGTGGTGCAATCACCTACCCTGGAAATCTTCAAGGGGAGACTGGACAGTCACTTTGCGGGGGTCACCTGACCCCAGTTGTCTTTTCTGCCTAGTTCAGAGGGGCTGGACCCAATGATCTTGCAAGGTCCCTTGCAGTCCCTTACAATCTATGAATCTATGAATCTGCCACCACTGAGAACAGTCTATTTTCATCCTCTATGAAAGCACCTCTCAGGTAGCTGAAGGCAGCATTAAATCTCCCCCCAGTCTTCTCTTTTTCAAACCAAGTAAGCCCAGTTCCCTCAGCCTCTCCTCATAAGTCATGTCCCCCAGCCCCCTCACCAATTTGTTGCCCTCCTCTGGACTCTCTCCAATTTGTCCACATCCTTTCTGTAGCAGGACACAGTACCCAAAACTAGACACAGTACTCCAGGTATGGCCTCACCAATGCTGAATAGAGGGGAAGAATCACTTCCCACGATCTGCTGGCAATGCTCCTACTAATTCAGCCCAGCATAATGTTAGCCTTCTTGGCAACAAGGGCATGCTGTTGGCTCATATTCAGCTTATTGTCCACTGTAACCCCCAGGTCCTTTTCTGCAGAGCTGCTGCTTAGCCAGGCGGTTCCCAGCCTGTACTGGTACATGGGATTGTTTTATCCTAAGTGCAGGACTTTGCGTTTGCCTTATTGAATTTATGAGATTTTTTTTTGGTCCAATCCTTCAATTTGTTGAGGTCTCTCTGAATCCTAGCCCTACCATCCAGCATATCTACTACTTCCCCTAGCTTGGTGGCATCTACACACTTCCTGAGGATTCACTCCATCCCTTCTTTCAGGTCTTTAATGAAGATATTGAATGAAACTGGCTCCAGGACTGACCCCTGGGCCACTCCACTTGATACTGTCTGCCAACTAGGTATCAAACCATTGATTACTACCCTTTGATCCTGGCAATCCAGCCAGTTTTCTAACCACCTTTGAGTCTGTTCATCCAACCCACACTTCCTTAGCTGGCTTACAAGGATGTTGTGGGAGACCATATCAAAAACCTTGCTAAAGTCATTGTATATCATGTCAACTGCTCTCCCCACATCCATAAAGCCAGTCTTCTCATGATAGAAGGCAATCAAGTTGGTCAGGCATGATTTGTTCTTGGTGAATCCATGGTGACTATTCATAATCACTTTCTTCTCCTCCAAGTGCTTAGAAATGGATTCCTTGAAGCCCTGCTCCATGATCTTTCCAGGGACTGAGAGGAGGCTGCACAGTCTGTAGTTCCCCAGATCCTCCTTTTTCCCCTTTTAAAGATGGGCACTATATTTACCCTTTTCCAATTATCTGGGACCACCAGTTTTCAAAGATAATGGCCAAGGGCTCTGCAGTCACATCAGCCAATTCCCTCAGCATTCTTGGGTGCATTGTTTCCAACCCCATTGATCTGTACACATTCAGTTTTTCTAAATGGTCCCTAACCTTCTTTTTGCCCTGTTTGCTGCTCACCTTCTCCCCAAACTGTGCTGCTAGGTCACCCTGCTTCTCCCTTGGTCTGGAGGTGCAGGATACAGGAACAGTGGCCTCCTGGAGCAGTTCCTTGTATCTGCTTTGGATGGGGGAAGTAAAGGGGTACACTGACACTGCATTTCTGAATGGTCCCATAGCATGGCTCACAACTGAGCTGTAATAAGTTACATCCCCCAGTAGTCCTGGGTGGTGTTGATAATCTGTATTTTACGGATAGTTAAATTACATCCCTCTGGGTTATAGATGTCATTTTCAAAGAACAGTAAAGGAGTCAGACAACCAGCTCATACTGAATTTCTATCAGATTTGGGTACCTGATACCCTGACTGGTTGCCAAAAGTGAAACAATCCTGGAATAGGAGGAGAGAGCCCTGACTCCCAGCTCCTCCCCTGCCCCAACTCTAACACTCCCTCTAACTATGACAAATAGGGTTTAAAGAGACCTAGGTTTCTTTACTCTTATACCAACGTAAGTCCTCAAAAGCCTCTTAGCTGGTTTAGGGCAGAACTCATGAAAGTGAGCCTGGAGGAACGGCTCATGAAATCACAATCCAAAGGTATCACTTTTTTCCTGCGGGGGGGAGACCCCACACATACAATGATTTAATATAAACAAATACAAAAACCTTTGCTACTACTCACAAGCCCTTTTCCATCCCCCATCAGGTAATCCTATTTGTCTTGCATTGGTTCCACAGAAAAAGAAGAAAACATCCTTGTTAATAGAGGAAATGATGTCAGCAAAGCTTTTTAGATAAAAGAATTATTAACATGCCATATAACGATGCATGAAAACATGGTGCTTTCCCCTCAATTGCTACTGAAGCATGGGCAGATACTGATCCATCTAAGCATTTCTCCCTTTTTCTACCACTGTATTATACACTATTATCAAAAGCCAACAGATCACATTGAGACAGGACAGGAGTAATAAAAATCACAACAAAACTGCTTTCAAACATGCATCACCACTTTTTAACTCCGAACCTCATGCCTACATTCAGCTTTCCCTTCATTTCCTTTTGCTTTCCTCAGACTGTTTACACAGGTGACCTTTTACGTGGGACTATAGCTTTTACTAAAAAGGTGACTTTGCTCTGCTACATACAGCCTTTTAATCTATTTCAATTGCTGTAGAGATTGCAGAAAAGCACGTACAAAGCTCATGACCTGTGTGTCATGATGCAAGGGACAGGGAGCTGGGGAGTGCCATTTTCTAGAAAACACTATACTATACAAGAGAAATAAATCACACCGAGGAGCAACACTGGTAAGCTGGAAAGCTGGTAACCACTGCTGTGGATTATTGCATTTTCTTATTGAAAAATATTGCAAAGTGTCTAGAAGACTGTCTTGCTTCCCATATAAAATAACCTATTGGCAAATGCTCTTTATGAGTGACTGTTTAAAATCTGTCATTTTCCTCTTTTCCTAACAGATATTCTTGCTGTGGCTGCCACAGGTCACCAGGGATTTTATTTATGACTTGGAATGTTATCATGGCATCTATGAACCCTAATCACAGATCAGGACACCACCACTGTGCTAGGCCCCTTATAAACACAGACTAAGATGGTATTGTCTGCCTAAGGGGATATGGGAGAGGAAAGGGGGCATTGTCCATATTAACTCAGCAAAACATGCGTTCTGGTGACCAAAGACAATTGGCTAATGAGGTCTGCACATGCTGCGAATGTAATATATGCTGACTTAAATGGGGAATTAATTAAGTTGGTTCTTGGAAGAGAAGACTTGCATGTATCTCTATCCTTACATTTACATCAATGTCCATCCTTATGTTTTGTCAGTTCCTGTCAAATAGGCATGTCAGAGCTAAGAAGTCATAAACAAAGTTAGCGGGGATGGCTCAGTCTCAGGACTGACAGGCATGCTACATAAAGGGCATGTGTCAAAAAGTAACATAACCCTCCTCGGTAGACATTATTAACAAAGTAATGGAACAGCAAAATGTGTGCAGCAGTTCCTCGCTGGGTTATGTGTATGTATGCGTGTCTCGGTGTACGTGTCC
The DNA here is from genome assembly GCF_000455745.1 of Alligator sinensis. Taxonomy (NCBI): domain Eukaryota; kingdom Metazoa; phylum Chordata; order Crocodylia; family Alligatoridae; genus Alligator; species Alligator sinensis. The sequence goes on from NW_005841893.1 coordinate 2,824,608, forward strand.
AAGTATGTGTTGTCATGTGGGTGTGCATTAATGAAGCAAAAAAGTTGAGATCAGCTCCAAGGGACCTTTATTGTTCTATCTGACTGTTCTTAGAACAGGTGTTTGATCTCTCTATTTACTGTAAAGTAATCCATAAATACACTGCATTCTCAAAGAAAAGCATGACCTAGCCGTGGCAGAAATGCAGCCCTCCAGACTGGCATCTCATGTTACGCTTGCTTTGAACCAGCTTTGGAAAACACAGTTGTATTGCTGATCTGAAAATCAAACACTCATGGCAGTAGAAACTTTCCATACCAATGGCCAACACAGAGAGAATTCACTTATCTAAATTGTAAAAGGGGAATCTAGCATTCCAATAAATTATTTAATTTACATTTCAGTGTGCAGTTCTAGCTATTACAGTTGCGGAGATCCCTTTGTACAGAGAAGACCCTCTTCTAAATTCAGGAGACATGCTATTAACAAACTAGCATAAGGTTCATTGGTGCTTGGACCTTGTAACAGGTACAGGGATTGTGCATATATGTGCATAGATACAGATATGGCCTTGCCTCTGTTGGCTCCCTGCCCAGCAGGCAGTCACAGCTGCTATTCTTTGTCTGCCCTGAACAAAAGAACAACGTACTTCTAGAACATTCTAGGATGGTAGCCACCCCACAAATGGTAGAGGGCAGAGGTATAGTAAAGGTCCTTCCCATTCCATGAAGGCCAGACAGGCCGTGGAGATCAGGTGGACTCCCCTATGAAGCAGCATGGCAGACACAGCCCTGGGAGTCAGTGGGATGGCATGACTTCACCCACACCCCAGGGAGGCCATTGTTCACTGGGCATCTTCCATCCTCAATCAAAGGATTTTCAAGAGCACACAGAGCAATGTTAACTCTGCTCCTTATAAAACCAGCCTCAGTTTTACCATTACATTCGATGGGAACAGAGTCAGGCCAATGTTCAGCACCTTTGTAGTTCCACCTAAAGTGGACTATAGAATAAAACCACTGGATCAATGGTATAGTTCAGGGATGGTCAACCCATGGCACGAGTGCCACAAGTGGCACAGGCAGCCTGTGTGTTGTACATGGCAGCACAGGGAAAAGAAGACTGGACACACACCTTGCTGGGGTTATTTGACCCCAGCAGTCTTTCCTGCCCAGAGCAGGGGGGCTGGACCTGATGATCTTGCAATATCTCTTCCAGCCCTAAACTTCTGTGAATCTGTGAGACAGGCAGCACAGTGGCATGTAGAGTGGGGAGCAGAAAACTTAGCAACAGATTGGTTAGAGAGCAGAGAGCACAAAGCAGATCATCCAGGGAAAGGGGATCAGAGTGGCACTCTAGGAGGGTGCGGTGCTAATTCATGGCACACCTGCAAAAAAGGTTGGGCCCCACTGATCCAATCCATGTTGATCCTTCCCAAGCTGAAAAATATTGGGAAAAAACCTTTTTGCTTGTAACGTGCAATTCTTAAAATATGGCCTTGAACTAACCAACCTATAAAGTGAATATAATGCTTTCACATCAACCCAATGCAATAGGTAACTTCACTAATTGATTGCATGCTTTATTAACAAGAAACAGGATGAAGATAGAGGAATCTGAAAATGACCCAAGGATTCTTGTTGGCATGAAAATTCTCATCTCTACAGATCCAGAAAACCCCTATTGTTTCTCTGTGACTAACATCCTGTATGTCAGGGAAGTTTAACTACATGTCCATTTTACTGTACCTTGCTTCTTGGAGATGCCTTTGGTGCCTCCCTTTCCAGAGCTCTTGTCAGGTTGACAGGCAGGGACTGTGCACAATTGGCCTCCTACAAGATGATGTTACCCCCCAAAAAAGAGAGAGACAAAATAAAAACATTTAAAACTAAACAGGCACATACAAAAAAGTAGCTATGTTCTTTATCTTTTGATTAGATTTATAGATCCAAGAGGTAAGCATGTGAAAACAATTATCCCTATGTATTTTAGAGCTAAAATTTGCTACTTATACTAAAAAAAAAAGAAATCCAAAAATCTGTGGTAGAAAACCACTAGAAAAAATGATAGAAAAGGAGGAAGAGAAGTGTCTGATTCAATTGCAGTTGAAATACTCTATAACAGTGGTCTCCAACATTTTTAAGTAGGAGATCAATTTTGGCATTTAAAAGCAACCCAAGATCTACCATGCATTGGTGCCACCTACCCCCTGTCCCTCCCCCACCACCCAACAGGTCAGTCTGTGGGGAGAGAAGTGGGGGCAGATTGAGGCAAAGGGAGAAAAATTATTTGTGGGGCGCACCTCCCCAGCAGGTAAGTCCCACCTAGCCAGGGCCCCACTCAGCTTACCCCTGCTTCTGTCTCTGCAGCACTGTCCCTCACTGTGGGGTCCTCGATCTAGCCCCCGCCCCTTCCCTCCCCCACAGACTGACCTGCTGGGTTGGGGTGTGCATGTGCATGCATGTAGGCACTCAGCCCCCCACCCCAGCCTCAGATCGACTCCAAGAGGCTCTGAGATCTACCGCAAGAGGCTCCAAGATATACTGGCTGATCAAGATCCACTGGTTGGTGACCACTGCTCTATACCTTAAATACTTTATTGTACTCTCTCTTATAGAGAAGTTCTGTAAAAAAATACTGTACAACTATACTTTGGTTTACATTTTCTGTACATTTTCATGTCTTCAGAAATATTGTAGTTAGCAACACTGTATACCAGAGGTATCAAACATAAGGCCCAAGAAGCCAGTCCATCTGATGTACTGGACTACTGGCAGGCCACTGGAAGTTGGGCTGGGGCCAGGGCCTGCTACAGAATCCAGGCCCCTTGGTCCCCAGTGGCCATGGCAGTCTGTGGCAGGGGGCTGAGCAAAGGCTGACAGAGACACAGTCACTCTTTGGCCCCTTTGCCAGTCATTACTGCCACAGCCCTACCTCCCCAGCCACTGGCCCTAACTATGTAGCTTGTGTTAGAGCCAGAGCTGGAGCTGCTGGTGCTGCCACTGCCACGTGCTGCAGGTCAGAGCCAGAGCTGCCATTGCCGCCACTGCTTTTTCATGCTGCAGGCTGGATCTAGCCTGAAAGAAGCCCTGCAATCCAGATCTGGCCCGGGGTGTAAAGTGAGTTTGACACTCCTATTATAGACTATCAATTTAAGGTCTAATGAGCGTTTTCACTAACTCCAACATGAACATTATGATTGGGATCTACTTAAATTTTGGCAAGACAAAAAGCTTTTCATGACCCACTCACAGTGTGCAGAGCTGATTTTGTGGGCATTTCACAATAGCCCTACCACTTGGTGCTAACTGGTAAAGGGGCACCAGTGGGGAGGATTGGGGAGGGGTGTCTGCTATCTTGAATGCTGGCTGCTCTTCATGCAGCCCCACCTCTCAGCACTAATTGGCGGAGAAACCCCAGTGGGGGGAGAAGGGACAAGGGGGCAGCCGCCATCTTGTCTGCTGCCCTTGGTACTGCCCTGCCAGCTGGCCCCTTCCCTCCCAGCAGCAAGGACTGCTGGCTCCCACTGGGGAGTCAGCATTTTATTTTTATCAAGCTTTTTTTGTTGATTTTGCAGATTTCATGGAAAATTCTGGATTTTGCCATTTCTACAATATCTGTGAAACTACAAATTAAGTAGGTCCCTAATTATGATGTTTTAACATTACACACAAAGGAGATATTTAACATTGCTGAGTCAGGAGCATAGAAAAAGATTCCAGAATCATCCCAATAATTATAAGGGATCCTGGTTTTCTCTGATTAAAAAAAAATCCTCAATTTTTTGATTAAAAAAAGTAACCCAAAATCCACATTTTTTCATAAATAAAATGAAACACTACTAACGTATAGATAGAAATATAGTGGTGTTTCATTTTGAACATGGAAAAATGTGGATTTTGGGTTACTTTTTTAAATCTGAAAATTGGACATTTTGTAATCAGAGAAAACCATGATCCCTGGTAATTATTCTGAGACTTGTTTTCATTTGATGTTTCTCTCCCTTCCTGGTTGATGCAGAGATTAAACAGTATAACATTCCTTCCCCACTTGAGAGTCAAGAAGCTACTGTAACAGAAGGGTTCTGAGGCTTCTAAACTTTCCCCTACAAATCTCATGTTGCTCATTTCCTATGAGCTCTCATCTTAAATATCACTCTGTCTGAATCATTTTGTTCCTATTATAAATATGCCCATCTGCTCATTGGTGAACAACTGCTTTGTAAATCTCCACAGAGTGAGAGAGCATTAAAACTGAAAACCAAAGAGAGGTTCCTACAGGTGCTTTCCCTCTGCACTGCCTCTGCATCACTATTTCATCATATTTACTCAAATCCAAGATGAGGTTTTTCTTCCCCATGGGGAAAGAAGCTCTCATCTTGCATTTGAGTACAAGGTGGAGGAGGGGCATGCAGCTGCTGTGGCTATAACACTCCATTCCTGAGCTTGGAGCAATGCCAGGCAGAGCCACAGCAGCCACTTGCTCCCCCCTTGCCTGTCCCTGCAGCCTCTCCCCTCCCCCCCCCCCCCCCCCCCCCCCCCCCCCCCCCCCCCGCATCACCTGCAGCCCCTGCCTAGGCACATAGCAACAATGTCTGTGGAGAGCAGGCAGGGGGCAGGCAGTTCAGGTGACAGCAAAACAGGCACCATATGGGGGGCAGGGGCTGACAGGCATGGGGGGGAGGCAGCTTGCAGGAGGGAGAAGTTGTGGAGAGGCAGGGGGCAAAGATGCAGCCTTCCCCCTACCACTGCAATAGTGGCAGAATGAATGTAAGGTAACCCTCCAATAATTAGATTCTATACTTGGAAAATTATAGCATATTCATAATTTTTCCATAAACAGAATGTAAGGAATCTTAAATTTGAAGTCATTTTGGATTCAGGTAAATAGGGTACTTGAATCTGCTTGAAGCCTCTGAGTCTCTTTGATTCAGATAGAAGAGAACAGGTGTTGTCTGTCCATGTGATGATACAGAGTGAAATGAAAGCTCAGTCTACCCATCAAAGCAACTAAAAAGCCCTGAGAAGAGATTTTCAAAATGGAACTGTTCATACTGACTCAAAAGGAAGAAGAGTAAAGCCAACCTCAAGTCCTTCTGAAACATATTCCCAGCACCCTGCTAAAATGGAAAGTGGGAAACCCCTCAAGTTTTCCTATGGAAATTGGGAAAAAAATAAACTAACCATACATTGAAGGTCAAAAAATTGCCTAGATCCCCACAGGCTTACCAGGGGCATGACCCAAGTTCAGGACTAGAACTCCCAAGTTCTCCTCCTCCTCTTGAAGAACCATTCTCTTGCTTTTATTATATATATAATCTCTGGAAACTCAGCAGGGGAAGATTTGTTAATTGAAACCAGGATGTGGGTGATGTGGGCAACTTGACTACACATACTGTAGGTGAGTTTTGGGAAACTCTGTACACTATCAAAGAAATGGCCAGAGCCTCACATGTTAGGCTGCTTTAAGTAACTATGTGGTAAACTGATGAAGGAAGGAGGCATTTACTTAAAAAAAAAAGCTTCTGTGGACTGTTTTGGTCACAGCAAGCTTGGAGTAAAATGGATTTTACACATGGCTTCAGTGGGAGCAAGAGTTAGGCCAGCATTGAGTGCCCTTGAAAAATCCCATGTTCTACATTCTACCTCAGGACAGTAGGCATGATCCTGGAAGGGACCAAACACTGTGGCTTAATACAACTCAGCACTTAAGCACTTTAAAGCTTAAATATATGAGCAACCTCACTGAAGCCAATAGGACCACTCATAATCTTTAAGTATAGTCATACTTGCTTCTAAGGGCTTTCCTTGGCTGGGCACAGAGCATTCAACCTGCTCATAGAGCCTCAGTAGATTCCATTTGCAAACATGGCTGCATGTGACTGCTCACCTGCTCTTTTGAAGTCTAGTGGCAGATTCTTGTAACAGCAGAGGGCACAACAGTGTGCCAGCAGCACGAACACATCTGCTGGTACACCACTGTGATTTACAGTGCAGAGGACAAAAACCTGTTCTGACAGCTTATCCCAGCCCTCCCTTCCCATGTGAAGTGGAGTCATTTGTCTGAACACTGGAAATCAGGTAGAAAAAGTCTATTCCACATAAAACAAAAACCTTGTTTTGAAACTATCCCTTCTCCAAAAAGCTGGCAGGATGCCAGTTTTCATTTATCTTCAGAGTGTTAAATATGCTGAATAATCGTAATAAATAAGTAATTCCAAAACTATCATTTTAGATTAGTTTTGTACTTTGTATTTTATTACTGGGATCACTTGCTGTTTTGCTTCCTGGCAAGTGGAGTTGTCTGCTCTGTCACTTAAAGGAGCAGAAAAGAAACAATTTCTTATACAGGTTGGTAAATTCCTATTGTTTAACAAGCAGCTGCAGCAGGCCCTCATCTAACCAGATACTGTTGCAACCCTGCTTAGTCATTTTCCAGCTGACCTGGGTTTCCAGCTAGTCTGCACTTACCAATTCAAGGTGCTCTGCTGTGGGTGGTAGACTTCCAGAGGAAAAAAACTAGGTTTGGTGTGGCAGAGCCCCTTTGGTCCCTGCCACTTTATGGTGTGGCAGAGCACCTTTGGTACCTGCCACTTGAAGGGCTGAGAGCAGGCAGGAGGGCAGCCGGCAGGTGCAGGCCAGCCCTGATGAGGTGGTCACATGACTGCAAGAGTGCCATGTGATTGGAGGAGAGGGGTGAGTGGCCTCCATTTCAGCTCAGGCACCCAGGGCTGAGGTGGGAGCTGCTGCAAACAGCCAGAGAAAGGACATCACCCAGTAGGAGCTGCTTGGAACATCTTGGAGGTAAGGGCAGAAGCTGTGGGGGATGGCAGGAGGCTCCTGGTCCTGGGTATGACTTGAAACTACACCCTGCTGGGGAAGGATGGACTGGTGTGACTATCTGTGGCAGGGGAGGTTTCCCGCACACCCAGGCCAGTTGCCTCCCCAGTGAAAGGTGGGTAGGAGCACCTTATAACCCCAGCTCCCACTACCCAGTGGGTAATTTTAGATCAGAAACAGGCAGTGGGGGACAGGCACTTTTGCAGACACCTGAGCCCATGCGGTGTAAGACCCCGAGCTCCAGTGAGGTGGCATGAGTTGGCCCCAGTGAGGGGTGGAAGTGTGTGTGGAGTCCTGCACAAAGTAGGGTGTGTGGTGGCACCTGAAGGGCTGCGCATGGGGGTACAGAGTAGGGTCTGCACAGGCAGGCCTGAAGGACTGCACTGTGGGTATATAGAGTAGGGTTGCTTGAGCAACCTGAAGGGCGCACAGGAGCCAACCCCGTCAAGAGCAAAAAACTTGGATGAGTTGCCTGTCGAGACTTCAGGAAGGCCTTTGATACGGTATCCCACACCATACAGGTGAACAAGTTAAGAGGCTGTGACTTGGATGACTACACAGTCCGGTGGGTGGCGAATTGGCTAGAGGGTTGTACACAGAGAGTTGTAGTGAATGGGTTGGTATAGACCTGGAAGGGTGTGGGCAGTGGGGTCCCACAGGGCTCGGTCCTTGGACCGATACTCTTCAATGTCTTCATCAGCGACTTGGATGAGGGAGTGAAGTATACTCTGTCCAAGTTTGTGGATGACACAAAACTGTGGGGAGAAGTGGACACACCAGAGGGCAGGGAACAACTATAAGCAGACCTGGACAGGTTGGACATATGGGCAGAAAACAACAGAATGCAATTCAACAAGGAGAAATGGGAGGAAAAACGTCCAGCATACCTACTGCCTAGGAAATGACCTGCTTGGTGGCACGGAAGCAGAAAGGGATCTTGGAGTCCTAGTGGACTCCAAGATGAACATGAGTTGTCAGTGTGACGAAGTCATCAGAAAAGCTAATGGCACTTTATCGTGCATCAGCAGATGCATGACGAACAGAACCAA
>NW_005841893.1:2832877-2884017 GCF_000455745.1 Alligator sinensis
TCGATGATCTGTTGAGGTCCCTTCTGACCCTAACATCTATGAATCTATGAGACGGCAGAGTTTAGCTCAGTGTGAGGCATAAAGCCGGTATCTTATAGAGTAGGGTTGCTTGAGCAACCCGAAGGGCTGTGTGTGGACTGGCTGGAGTGTGAGTAGGTAAGCTTGTTGGCCCGAGTGGGTTGTTGGAGCAGGGTGGGTTTGCGAGTGACCCAGTGAGGGGCAGGATGGAAGAGGCCCTGTGAGAGGGGGTGGTATGTATGAGACCCAGTGAAGGGCAGAATGTGAGAAGCCCAGCAAGGGGGAGAGTCTGGTTCAGCCTTAGGCTGGAGTTATGAACAACTTATGATGCCACCTGTGATGCATGGGACCTGGCGTAGGGAAGGTCAGAACCGTGTATATTGCCCCAGGCATTGGAGCATTAAATAGGCAGCCTCCCACACCTTAAATACAGTTTATTAACTAGCAAGTCGTGGCAGAAGAAGCAGGGCAGACTGCCCTAGATAGAGGGGTGGGCCAATGTTAAGATCCGGTCTTGACATGGCTCCCTGTTACACATGGTCAAGAAACAGGTTACATTTTCCCCTTCAAGCCAGCACTCAACCAAAGCACCTTGCTACTTCCTTTCCTTTTTCATGTTCTTGTGACAAGGTATTTAGCAGAATTCATAGATTCCATGGAATCTGACAGGGCCACACCACAAGTGATTCTGCTATGGCCTCAAATTTGCAATCTCTGGGCTGTCAACCGTGCACCTTGGTGTCCACGCCACCGCAGGCCCCTACCTTGCTACTGGAGATGGCAGCGTTCACCTGAGCCACACTGTAAGGCTGATCGGTTTTGCTCATTAAAAAAACATCCCAATAAGGTTTTTTTTTCCAATAAGTGGTAATTCCAGTGAATCTAGCCTGACCCTTATTTAAGTAATTACCTACCATCTGACTTAATTTCACATTGAATCTTCAAATTGAATGAGAGTGTTCCTCACTTCCAGTACTTAACTGTTGGCAAACATTGTTGATTAATGTTCATCCATGGTCACGTTTCATGACAGACGTGACTGCATAACAATGGATAATCATGTATTATAGTAAGGAGTATAATTGCTGTTGGAACAACACTTTGAGTTCCTTTGGAATGAAAGGCAGTAGATTAAAATAGGACAATGCACTACTTATGTTGTTACTGGGTTGGTTTCTTAAACCAGTTTATTCAGTCAGGTGATAAAACAAGAATATTGAAGCACAGAATTGATTTATACTTTAATTATCTGAGTTATCGCTCTGTTTAATACCACACAAAGAAAAAAAATCAATCAAGGCCTATCTTACCACACTAGGAATTCTCCTCTAAAGCAGCATTTCTCAACCCATGGATCGTGACCCAGAAGTGGGGCACAAGAATATATGAAAGGGTCACGAAAAAACTTAAAAAATGGATCAACAAACTTTAAAAATGGATTCTCCTTTAAAGAAGAAAAATGTGGCTTTTCCCTTGCAGGCTGGCAGAGTTCCAGGAAGGGTTGCTTGGTGCCCCCCCACCCCTGCGCCCTACATATCCATCCCCTGCTCCGTACCCTAGAGGTCTGGGGTCGGGAGGCAGGAGACAGTGATTTGGGAGTGAGGGGCACTGGGTAGGGACTGGCCATCAATGTTTACAAATGGCTTCTGGTACAAAAAAGGTTGAGAACCGCTACTGTAAAGTATAACACAAGCAACATTTGATTATGGCACCTACATATCTTCTGTGTGATACATACATAGTAGCTAAATTGCCCCTTGTGCCCAGATGGATGAGAGATTAAATAGTTTCTAAGTGACACCACCCAATAAATACAGGAATTAAGAGGGAGCACCGAGGCATTTATTTTATGGCCTTAATAAGTCAGAAGTATGCAACATGTGACAGATATCTAATCTGTAGGCATAACCCACTTGTTAATGTGTGCCTACTAAACATGTTTATCTCCAATTACCTTAACCTACAAAACAACATGGAAGAGAAACATTTCCACAGCATCCAGAAACTTCCTCAAGGTCATGAAACTGTACCCCAAACCAAAGAACAGCTTCAATGAACATTTTATTACTTTATGATGGACTGAAATTACATGTGGTCAGAAAATGGAAATCTGTGTCTGTTCAAAGTTTGTATTAAACTTTTCCATCCTGAATTGGAACTAAAATGTCAATGAAGCAGGTACTGGACTCCAACATGGAAAGAGATTCTCTTTTTCCTAGAAAAAGTATGGGGAATCAGCTCTTTTCCTGGACACTTGACTTCCCTGTTCACACTGACTAAACATGGTGCAAAACTGAAGTCAGTGCTGCTTCCCCTCCTCTGTCTGCCCCATGCAAGAGGTGAAGCAGACACAGGGATTAAGCTGCTCCTTATATGCCCTTGTTGTCCTGTGCATGAGCAGTAGGAGACACAATTTGGATTTCAAAATCCTTCTCTGCTAATGATTACTGCTGGTTTGTAACCACACCTCTCTCTCTCTCAAAGCTGCTTACTTCAGTTTCTTCCATTTGGAGAATTTCTTTGAAGTACTGAACTTTTATACAGAAGTAAAATTATGTGGTGCCAAGTCAATCCATTCAACTTTTTTTTTCTTTTTTTCCAATAAGCTGCACAAAGCCAAGTATGATTTTGGCATGGCTTTGTTTGAAAAGCACATTTTCTCCCATTAAAGAAGCCAAAGGTTTAATAGTATGGTATGTGGGAAGTAAGATACCCACACATCAGGTGCCATGGGAGCTCAAGAAAATGACAGTCATAACAGGGCTCAATGGAGGATGCTATGTTCCCAAAATGGAATGGCCAAAGCCATAATCCCCTTGTATCATGTTTTGCTACCAAATACCTGGAATAAGCCTGATATCTGCTCCACAAAAGCAGACCATTATGTATGCAGGCTGCAAGAACAACAGGCAGCCACATATCTGGATTGCACTCAGGAATGACTGGAAAGTAGAGGGGGAAGCAGGTGTATTACACGTATGCATGCTTACAGTCATGCACACACCCAGGAAGGCTTCTGCTTATGGGTGGGCTGGGGAGCTGTAATTACAGTCTGTTGGAGTAGACTAGCACGGTAATTACTGCACTCCAGCAGACTCCAACATCATGTGTATCAGCGTCTCCACACTGAAAAATGGCAGTGGGGTTGCTTAAACTAAAGCTTGCTCAAAGGGCTTTAGTTAAATTGCCCCTGCCACCATTTTTTAGCGCGGAGATGCTGATACACATGACATTCCAGGTGCCTTAATTAGAAAAGCTCTTGGAATTGCTCTTATTAAAGTGCCCCCACCACTCCCAGAGCACTTGTATAAATGCCAGTTAAGTGTTCATAACATCAGATGCTGATCACAGAATCATATAGAGACAACAGGTTTCAAGGAGCTCTCACATAACTCTGAATCAGGGTGATTTTTGTGCTGGTGTTCTGCCCAGCCTGGGTTTCAATTTTATACATTTTTAAAATGTAACATATTCCTCCTATAAGTGCTTCAGTTCCCATACCAGGGACTCTCTGATAGGATTTACAACAGCACTTCAAAGTGAAGGCAAACAAAGTGCTTCCCACAGAACAGTGTCCTAATGATGCCTAGGGTCAGAACACACATCTCAGAGGATGTATTTGTTGAATCAAAATTACCCTGGATACTTGATAAACTCAGAGACTAAGACCTAGTTTCTGCCCTTAAGAGCAGACAATCCAATGAGTCAAAAATTCAGACCAAAGATGACAGAGACACAGGGATCAGGTTAAGAAGTAGCCTTGGCACAGTGGCGGTCCCGCACCCCCTGCCATTATCTCATATAAAGAAAAATACTATTACTCTTATTTTGAAAGAGGCAGAAGGACAAGTTGAGGTTGAAGGGAAAGAATGGTGGGAAGGGACTGTTTGAGTAAAGAAGGAAAAGGGAAAAGTGAAGAAGACGAGGAAAGAAATGGGCACAACAGATGGGGAGTAGCAGGGGGTAAGAAGAATCTAAGTGGAAAAGCAACCAAAGGCAATGCAACAAATGAAAGCAGAGGCTATAGGGGAGGGGAAGAGAGTGATGGAAATAGCCCAGGTCCAAATAGTAAGTGAGTGATGCTGTCAGGAGCCTGTGGCAGCTACTGCTGCTATTCCTCACACTAAGAGGCAGAGGAAGGCCAATGAGACTGGCGCCATGGAAGACATTTGGGTTCAGTGAGGGACAGCTCTGCCTTTTCAACTGCTGCCCATGCTGATTGCAACAAATTCTCAGCTGGCTGCAATACAGCTGAGGATCAATGGGGTTGGAGGAACATCTAAAATCAGAGCAGTATTTGCCCCATGCTTTTCACTTGTGCACATAGTACAATTACTGTAGTTAGTAAATCTAGCTGGCCATAGGTGGGAATTAACTTTCATTAAGAATAGTGTTTGCATGCAGACCACCAAATAACTATTTGCTGCGCTGGGCAAGTCAATACATCTGTAGAGTAATTGTTTTTTCAAGACAGGGAGCAGCCGGCACCTACTGTCTACAGAAGCTTGTGCATCAGTAATCTCAAACATAACTCGTTTTTTTTCCCCTCTCCTACTGAACTCATTCATTCCCATTCCTTTTCCACTACCATTGCACCATCTAGGATTCACAATGAAAGTCAGAGTGTTTAGGGATCCCTGTCATGACACAAAATGGATAACTTCCAGAAATGGCAGGAGGCACACTATCAAATTGTTCTTTAGCACACCCCTTACAGCTTGGGCAGGAAGTCACCATTCACTTGAGGGGCATAGAACATCCTGTTCTCCTCCCCAGCATGCTCCCATGGTGAGGGCCCCCACCCTCCAGAGGACACAACTCATGTGTTATGGCTCCTACTTCAAGACACTGCCCTACATCTTGGAAAATCTAGCTACAACCCTGTTGTTAGCTATCTGGGAACAAGGCCAAACATTGTCCACAGACCTACAATATACTACTGTCAAAATCTGCAGGTGCCACCAACACCTGATGACAGGATTAGACCTCCGGTTTTGGCACCACTTGTACCATCTGGGTAGCCTGTAACTTGTCAGCTAACAGGGTAATGCAAGAGGACTCTCACATTCCTCATCTTGCGTTCAGTCCAATGCATCTATCCAAGTAATGCCAGTCGTCTCTTATACCCCTGGATCATGTTCAAAATAAATGGATCTGTAGACACATGAATTAACAAGTTACCTTGAATTTAATGCCCGAGCTCTTCGAACCAGCATTTTAATTCTCAAAGGTGCTTGTCTTTGGGGATTCTAAAGTGGTTCAAGCATAGGGACCACTTTTTCCCCATGGTCAGCAAACACCTCGGCCCATTTTTCTCCAACCAGAGAGACTAACAAATAATTGACAGTTTGTGATGACTCTTGCTGAATTCTCCTTGGCGGCATCTAGTGGCCCGGACACCTATCAGTTTACTAACAGTTGCTTTATGATGTCAAGGAACATTCTAGACTCCTAGTTTCCAAACAGTGTACAGATCATTTCCTCTGCCTGGAGGACACAGGTGTTCTCCGATGAGCTTTGAGACAGCAGTATGAGACATCAGGGAAGAGATGGCAAATGAGTCATCAGCAGTTCCATTCCCTGCTGTCCAAGGACTTTATGCGCGCATAGAGAAGAATGATGACTAAGGCAAAAGCCTTTAACTTGCCCTGAATGAGGGCCACGTAGAAAGCATCTAGTGGAACTTGAGTAAGAAATCTCTTTAATTATTCACTGATGATTTTGCCATGTACTTTGCTATGACCCAGCTGGGTCTCACTGTGTCACTTCAGGTCCTCAAATTCAATTTTGTTTTTGTTGCCTAAAATTCACCAGGAACAAGTCATCGATGGAAGCATTGGATAGAGTGCAGGTAGTGGCTTTGCAACCCCATCGTTGCCATCAGTATTCTGCACAGATGACTGTCTGGGTTCTGACCTTCTTTGTGGAAGCAACCATTCTAGTCCATGATTCATGATGGGACTTTTTTACTATCTTCCTAAATGTCCCTTTCTAAAAGAGTCACTGCATATAATTTTCACACCTTCCCTCTCTCACCAAGAGACACAACTTAAAGTATATTGGGGTCCTCATTATTTAAGAATTATATTATGTTTAGTTGTTTAGCCATTGCTTGTGTGCTATTCACTGCACAGTCATGAATAGCCTTTCCTCTTACATGCTCTAAAAATTAACAGCTCCAGAAAGTGTCTTTCCTGACTGGGCATATATCCTTCACCACTGGTTCACAGTAAGGAACCAACTTGTATGCCTTAAGCTCTTGCTGTTGTGGGGCCTGGCCAAGAAAAGTGCTTGTTTTGGCTATCCACCTCAGCCATTTCCATCCCCAACCCCCACTTTCTCCTGTTTTAATTAAAAGAAAAGATCAAATAGGTTTCCTTTTTAAAATCATAAAGTTAAACATTAGGGTTAACTTTATAAAGAATAAAAACAAACAGAATACACCCCTAAAGCCATCAAGATCTTGAAGCTAAAATCAGCCTTTCAGAGCGCCCCAAGGGATGACAAGATCGAATGGTCACAAACTTTGCTGTGACCGATTCAGGCTGGACATAAGAAAGAACTTCTTTACTGTCCAAGCCCCCAGGGTTTGGAATAGACTGCCACCGGAGGCGGTTCAAGCAACCACTTTGGATGCCTTCAAGACACATTTGGATGTTTATCTTGCTGGGATCCTATGATCCCTGCTGACTTCCTGCCCCTGGGGCAGGGGGCTGGACTCGATGATCCTCCAGGGTCCCTTCTAGCCCAAATGTCTATGAAATCTATGAAAAGGATAGACTTGTTAGTATACAATGGTGGTAGCATCACAACTGTACATAAACGAATACCAGAGAAATGTATGAGACTGGCATTTTTGCCTCCTATCCAATTTGAGAACATTTCTGGACAGGGCCCTACACAGCATCACCTGCCCCACAGCTCTTCATCCAAATCAGAAAAGAAAAACACTGCAGGTACTCACTTTCACCAAAATAATTCTCGCTAGCTCCTCACATGGATGCTGTTCCGCATCTTGCTTTGCGTGCTCCAGTTCAAACAAAGTATGACAGTTTTCCAGCATTGTGGCCATAATTGTGTTGCAGATTTCCTGTTCCTTCATACCTTCCAATCCAGAAGGTACGCTGCAAAAATCAAAGGGAACATCAAGCAGAGCATTAGAAGGACACAAAATACTAGTGCCCACAATAAAGTCATCAAAATGTGAGAAGTACAAATACAGTCAGGCTGGCAAGTCAAAGAAGCTCTGTTCGGGTAAGAATGGACTGTTAACTAAAGAGCTCTTTACTTAGATACAGGGGATAATCCAGAAGGGATGCAGTGGCACAGCTGCACCCCTCTTTGACTGTGTCATATATGATTCCTTGGTGCAGGGTCTGTCCTGAGCTCCAGTGTCTAATGTCAGTCTGCAGCTTAGGGCTTGAGCTTTGCCACCATCACTTGTCCCTTCCTTTTCTGTGCTGCTAAATTCACCAGGGACAAAGAAGGAGGGAAAGGGCAAATGACAGTTAGGCAGCGAGACAGACTGTCTAGGGAAGTTGTGCAATCTCTATTATTGGAGGTGTTCAAGACAGGTTGAATAAGTATTGATCGGGGTGATCTATGAGTAGCTATGCCTATGCTAGGCTATGGACATGTCCCGTGCTTCTGGGCTTTGCGATTGCGGCATAAGGCCAGGAAGGCATTTATTCCCCATCTTGTTGTTGCCCATGTCAGCGTTTTTTCACTTTCCTCTTTTGTTGTACTCTGTAGCACGGGCATGGCACTCTTCTTTGGATCTCTAGCATATGTTAATAATCCCCGCAGCTGTTGTCCCCCTGCTTTATCTGTGCTGAGTTGGGGGGACAGCTTGGGTGACAGGGTTAATTGTGCAGTTTTAGAAATAGGTTAGACAAGGATTTGTATAGGATGGTTTTGATAGAGATGATTCTGCCTCAGGAAGGGGGATGGACTAGATGACCTTGAAAGGTCACTTCCAGCCCTACTTTTCTATTACTCCATGACTGGCTGGTAAGCTCAGAACTCACTACTCGTGCAGAGCTCTGGCAGGAGCCTGTGACGGCCAAGCAGCTAGTTCAAAACTCACTGTCTATGTGACGTACAATCAAAATGGAGTGACTGTACCCACCCTGACCTGTCCTGGATCTGCTACTGCCTGCATACCTCACAGTGGATACATTTACTGTCATTCATTCTCAGTTATTTTAACCTGCTATTAAAAATACAGTCATATTTTCTACAGAACTATTTTTTTCTGAGAATTTGGCTCTTTTTGTTATTTATCTTTTAAAAAAAAATAAAAAAATGTAAATCCAATAATGTCAAATTTAGCTATTTGTTAATCCCTTGTCGAATAGCTCCAGCAGTTCCACATTCTTACTTGTTACCCACACAATCTACAGTAAAATTGAAAGAAAAAAAGGGAAAGGTATCTCCCTAAATGGGAAGGATTGTTTGTATAAAGGATGGGGAAGAAAAAAAAGTAAAACACTTGCGTGGTTTTGTTTAGAGGTAACTTGAGAATAAACCATCTTTTAATATAATCAGGAAAATTAATTTCACAACTAATCAGCTGCCACGGGCATGATAATGATGAATGATTAATGTCTTCTGGGGTCAATCTTGTGTTTAAACAGTGAGCTACAAGAAATGAAGAGAAATGAGAACTTCCATGTATCACACGTACCTCCCACCCCACCAGACAAACACATATCTACTTTTTGGTAGCTTGATTTCTCCTGTGGGACCCTTGCCAATATTTCCCTTTGGTATCATCTGCTCTCTTCATGTATATCCTCCCACTGATGTTAACAATGACAGCATAATACTGCAAAGGCATGCAACTACATGATTTCCGAAGGACGGTATGGTCTGTTATTTTAATATTTTGCCTATGCTATGAATATTCAGGACCTAAAAAACAAGTGGTTGTATTAGTTAAGCATTTCACTACAAAAAAATCTCATTCTCAAATTCACATTAAGGCCAGAATCTCCACTGCCTTTAATTCGTGCTCCACACAAACTTAATACTATCTACTGGGAGGGGCAGCTGCATTTCTATTCAGGTAGTGCTGAGAGAGTCAATTGGCTCAGGGTCATCTCCCTGATTCAAGTTAATCTCTCTGCACTCCACAGGTGTTAACAACCCTCTATCCTTTCTAATGGTCTTGATGTTTCACTTCTCAAATTATCCTTTCTTTTGCAATTTTACTTTCTGTTAGTCATTCCTGGTAATGTCTCTCTCCTATTTCATAGCTCTACAGACTATTTTTAGTTCTAGATAAAAAACTTAATTTAGGTAAAGTAATATTAACTTAGGTGTAGATATGACTGACAGTGGGCATGTCTATACGAGACTCTATTGAGGAGTTGTTACTGCACATTTATTTAGTACTTGTGTAAACAAGTACTAAATAAATGCACAGTAATCCAAGTTACTGCTCAGTAGTGCCAGCAAACACCTTTTTTGTGACACAACTGCACAGTAGCTGAACACTACTGCATAGTAGAATCATGTCACAGTTTTTGCCACATGATGGTACTGCACAGTAGTATTGGGGTACTTTGCAGTCAGTGTATCGTGTAGATGCACCCAGTGAAGTATTGGAGACACTGTCAAGACTATCAAGAAGGCTAGATTTTGTTTTATGAATCTGAATAAGAGACATACATTTAACTATAATGACTACAGGACTAATGATGCAATATCTTTTAACTTCACTAATGATGCAATATCTTTTAACTTCATTGACTATTTTTTGTGTTTGCTGTGTTTGTGTTTGTTGTGTTTTTTTAAACTTGATATATGAACTAGCAAATCAGTGCACATTCCAATAGTTATATTTGTGATTGCTTTCATCTTGAACAGAATAATATAGCACTTGCCCCTAGCATATTAGTAAGGCTTTTAGTTTCTCTTTAACTAGAGAAAAAAATCGGTGAGGATGTGCCACACTATCTGCACCCCACTTTTCAAAACTCTAGATCAGCCCAGGCTGCTGTGATAAAGCCACTGGCTTCAGCAGGCAAGAACCTACCCTCATACAAAAGGTAATGGAAAGGGCCAAATTCTATGGCTAGATACAAGTACATGGAGTGCCCCCTATCTGCCACAGAAGCCTTGCATATGCAACAAAGGATAGCATTTGGCCTGAAAACACATACCAAAGGTAATGCAGCTGACCTGAATTAAGGAAAATCTATATTTTTAACCCCTTATGCTTTGCTCCAGAAGAGAGGGGGAAAGAGGGACTTTTGATTTTTTTAAAACTTTATTATATCACTACTAAAAACAAATGGTGAATGTGCAAAGGTATGTGGCCCTCCCATGGGCTAAGCATGAATAGGGTGCAATATATCCTGCTTTGGCTGGGACGGTCCCATATTTTGTAGGCAAGTTCTGGCTGGTTGGTCAAAATTTAAACAGAATGCCCAGAATTGCAAGGGCATGGGCACAGTGTGGCAGGGAGGCAGATCAGCATGGTGGACGAGGAAGCTTGAAGCTGGAATAAGGGGAATAGAGAGCAGTGTGCATGTGGAACTTGGTCTACCTACATAGAGGAGTGCATAGTGGAACTGGAGAAATGTAATGTGAATGTAACTGAAGGTGCAGTGTAACAGCAGGTGAAACCAAGGGTCAGTCTGCAGGGCTCTGCTGAATGTTAATTTTTCAGGAAGTCAGTGGCTTCATACCTTGATGTAATGAGCAAATGATGTTCAAGTTTGGTGGGAGAAACCCAATTTCTTCAGAACAGTAAAAAGGCCTGGTTTGTTGATCGTATCAAAAGTCTTCATCAGATCAATGAAGGGTATGTATAATGGTATTAATTTTTCTCTATGCTTCTCCTGTAGCTGCTTGACCAAAAATATCACTGTCACTGTTGGAGCATCCTGAGCGAAAACTGCTTTGACTTTCAGGACAGATTTTTTTCACCTAGAGATGGCAGGCTACAGAGCATAATGCGAGTCATAACTTTTCCACTGTTGTTCCACAGGGAGAATATGTTTATATTTGTCATGGTCACTTCGCTCCTCTTGTTTTTGTCTAATGGCAGGGCTTTTCAACCTTTTAAAATCAGTGTACCCCTGGCAGCCGGACATGGAGCGGGAGGGAGAGGGGAGGAGGTGCATGGCTGGATGTGGAGCGGGGGGCAGGGAGCACACGGCCAGACCTGGAGCAGCAGCAGTGCAGGGTAGTAGATGGCAGTGGCAGCCACTGTGTGCGAGCCCCCCCCCCATGTCTGGCTGGCTGGGTGGCACCTGTGTGGCCCACAGAGGGGCACCGCTGCCCTCACATACCCCCCACCCCTAAACCCGCCACCCCTGCTTATTTGATGCTTTCATATATTCCGTGATTATCACCTGTGTCAGCTGCTTTCTGAATATCAAAGAGTTTCGCTCAAATTCTACTGAGCTGACCACTCCCTCTTTCCAAGGAAATCCTTCCCAAGTTTCAATATGGCTTCAGTCCATAGAGAGGCTCCACAGACATGATTTTTGTGACCTGGCAGATACAGGATAAAGGCAGAGAACAACACCAGGAACTGTATATGGCCTTTATTGATTTGACTAAAGCCTTCAACTCTGTTAACTGCGAAGCTCTGTGGAAGATCTTATCAAAGTTTGTCAGCCCAAGGAAAGTATCACCATTCTAAGACTCCTTCATGACCAGATGACTGTCTCCATCCTATGTGGTGGCTGCTCTATGGACCCCTTTGCCATTTGAACTGGCATCAGGCAGGGCTGCATGATCACACCAGTTCTGTTTTCCATCTTTCTTGCAGTCATCAAGATGCATATCCATGACCATCTGCCACATGGCATCAGCACTGAGTACAGGATGTAAGGGAACCTTTTCAATCTCTCTTGCCTCTGTGCCAAAACCAAAGTTACTTCATCCTCAATTGTGGAATTTCAGTATGCTGATGATTGTGCTGTCACTGCACATACAAACAGCCCTTAACTGCCTCTCTCAAGCATACTAGTGCTGGGAACTGACCCTTAACATCAGAAAAACAAAGGTGTTTTACCAGCCTGCTCTGGGCCAATCAACTTCCCCCACAAAGATTCTTATTGACAGAGGAGCTGGAGGATATTGAACACTTTGCATATCTTGGCAGCCATCTCTCAAAGAAGGCCAACATCAATGAAGAGATCCAGTATAGGAACTGATGTGCCAGCTCTGCCTTCAGAAGACAGTATCGTCATGTGTTCAATGATCACGACATCAGAACTTGAATAAAACTCCTACTATATAAAGCTGTGGTAATCCCAACTCTTTTCTATGGCGGTAAAGCTTGGGTGACCTGCAGGGACCACCTGAAGAGCTTGGAATGCCATCACCGGCACTACCTTCGGAAGATCTTTACCATAAAATGGAAGGATCGTCACACAAATGCCAGTGTCTTCATTGACGCCAACACCACCAGTATGGAAGTGTGGATTAGTAAACATCAGCTGCTGCAGGTAGGGCATCATGTGTGCATGCCTGATGTCCTTTTATCAAAACAACTGCTATACTCCCAACTCAGACAAGGACAAAGGACATGCAGGGGTAGAGGATATGCTTCAAGGACACCGTCAAGGTAAACATTAAGAAGTGTGGCATTGACACCACAGATTGGGAAAAACTAGCCTGAGGCAGGGCTACATGGTGACACTTTGAGAGAGAAGGTACATCTTACTTTGAGGAAAACCATCTCACCCTGGAGGCAGAAAAATGGCAGAAATGGAAGGAAAGGAAACAAGACCAAGAAATCCATGGTCTGAGTCTCCCTTTAACTACCACCTGTAGCATTTGCCAGAGATTCTGTGGCTATAGGGCTGACCTTCTTAGCCATCAATGAAGGACTCATTTACAACCCTTTACTTGACTTGTGGCAGTGATCACTCTTGACTGTGAGGGATTGCCACCTCTGACTCGCCTTCCTTTGGAGCTCTCTGGGGCTTCTCCGCATCAAGCTGCTCTTGCTCTCCTGAGGGATTAGGGCCCGTAGGGCTAGAAACTCCTCTGAGCCTCCAATCTGGTGAGCAGGCTTCCGCCCTACTCATTTCATCCCTGTTGGGGCTTGGCTGTAGTCAGGCTCTGCAGTCTGCTCTGCAGGCTCCCAGGGCTCTCCCTTTCTGCTGGTATGGGGTGTGCTCCAATGACGTCTGCTCCATCGTGCCAACCAATTCGCAGCTGGCCCAGAGAGATGAATCAGAGTGGCTGCAGCGTTTGTGGTTCTGCTGCCTGCACCACCAGTGATCCTGGAGGTAAGTATTTAGCTACATAGGTCCCTGCCACACATATACCCAGCCCCCACTGCTGGCAGGACTGCCCCTTACAGCCTCACCATTCTGGCCACAGTCGCCGAAGTGCTCCCTGCTGCAACAGTGGTGCACATCCTTCAAAGTTAAAAGAAACATTATGATTATGCTGTATTATTAATTGGGTCCATTAGGCCCATGCTTTTGTGTTATGTTTTTCAGGTACTATTAAGATGTGGACTCTATGGTTCAAGATTTTCACACTACTGCTGGCGCTTGTACTTCTGGTGCAAGGAGACACCTGAAAAGGAGAATTCAGAGGAGACTTCCACACGCCTACCTCTCTATGAGCAAGGCTATCATTGTTGTGTGGTACTCCATTATTGTTGGAAATTACCACAAGAAACTCGGTGTGATGCAGTTAACTCCCAGACAGCATCATTCAGAATTTCTGGATTGGCATCTACCTGAACTAAGTCTAAATTTCCTTGCTGGTGTAAACAAATGAAAGGAACTGATATACAGTGTACCTGATCAGGCATAATTCTACTGGGTGTTGAGGAATAATGGTTCAGTGTACTGGAAATTGCGCTTATACTAAGTTGATGTTTACTAACTATTATCCAGGTGTGGACGTAGGAGTCTATGCAAATTTAAATAGAGGTCCAAATAATGAACCATTCTATGCCACGTATTTGACTACCAAAATGTTCCCTTTAGCAAGCACAGTCAAGACCTTGTCCTGGATGCTGACCACTCAAAAGAACCTGAATGATATCCTGGCCTTACAGTTTAAATTTGGTCCCTCTCTGTTCCCCGTGATTAAATATCCTGATTATTGGCAATTAAATTGGTCTGTGATCCCCAGCTAGATTCTAGCTGGCCAATTCAATGTCTCTCTCACAATCATTACCAATTCCTCTCAGTCCAATTTTACTTGGGGACTTGATACCCGCCAGGCTCAACATACTGCTACTCACAACATAAGC
Organism: Alligator sinensis; assembly: GCF_000455745.1. Classification (NCBI taxonomy): domain Eukaryota; kingdom Metazoa; phylum Chordata; order Crocodylia; family Alligatoridae; genus Alligator; species Alligator sinensis. Next base: position 2,847,135 of record NW_005841893.1, read on the forward strand.
AATGCTACCTTTGTGCAGACATTCTTTGTAGACAGCCCTGACAGTGGTATTTGGAAATTTTAGGGTCCCAATGGTACGACTAAAACACAACTGGTTAAGGTGCATGGAGAAGCACATAAAATGACAGTGGGTCCAGTTGTAGTAAAAACAGATGTATAATTGGATGTGGGAATTCAACGAATTGTCCATGCCATTAACATCTCAATCAATTTGTGTCCATGTTCATCAAACAAGAAAACCCCAGTGTTTAAATCTTACACAGCCCTTACAAAAGGGTTGGGAAAAATGATTAAAAGGTGAAGTCCTTGTTAGCACAGAAAAAAGGAAAAGATTGCTTGACAGTTCTTGGAGCTGCAGGAACTGGGATGTAAATGATGAATTCCATTGATTCAGAAGCAATGGCAAATAAAATAAGTACCCTAGGATCACTCCTGCAGAAAACTGGCACTCATTTTACAGTTTTACAGTCAGTCATTTACAACTACAGATGGCAGACTGAAACCAAACTCTGAGTAATATTCTTTCTGTGGATAGTGCCACCTTGGTGAAGGCTATCTTGTAGTTAGGAGCAAATACCTCAACAGCCCTTACATGCACACAAGCACAACTGTGGCAATTATGTCATTGCCAAGAGTGTGGTCGACCAAGCCTTGAAGGGAGATGTACCTGAAGGAAACATGTGGCCAACGCCTGGGCCAAATTGATTACATCAGCACCCAATATCACTACACACACACACTGAGCCTCACCATTCTTGACTATCAGCTACAGCAATTCCTAGGAGCTAGCCCAATAATACCTCTAGGTGTCATCATTAATAAAATGGTTCTCATGCCTATAATATTGTCCCAATGGGCAGCTGAAGTACAAGACTACTGGAAAGAAATCAACTTGCAGCTATGTGAAAGAGTTAATCAACAAGCTTATACATGCCCCAAACTGTTTTGTATTATAAAGATGTTTGTCTGAGTATTGATCAAGTGGAATATCAGTATTCTATGTATCAAGATTATTCGAACCAAAATAAGGTAATTGATATAGGGGATGGATGTGTATGTTTTCGAACCATGTATGATGTTGTGTTAGTTAACTCACAAAATGTATTTTTAGAAGAGAGTTCTAACTGTTTTTGTAATGGTGTTGAAATTTCAGGATGTGACCTTAATTTCAGTAGACAAATGTTTAGTCAACAGTCTTTCACTTGGGGTTTTCATATTGTTTATAAAACAGACCTAAGTGATGTCCAATTAGGAGTGTGTCCAGATGAGCTACACAAATAAATCCACCATCAATTTATATCAAGAGGTTCAAAATTCAGCAAAAAACACTGTCACAGTACAGCATATAAGCAAAACTGTTATCAGTTTATTAGACAAGATATAAGAAGTCATGCAACATCGCTGGTGGGAAAGCCTCCTTGGATGGTCTCCTACTGCAACTAACATCCTTAATAAGGCTTTGCACCCCATTGTTCCCAGCAATGATTCTTTATTCCTTCCCTCTCAGCTCATCGCAATCTCCCATCATTTCTAGCCAGCTGATCTTCAACTCCTCTTTGCCTCTGCCTTTCCAATTGGCTCTCTCCTCATTTTTGTGCGCCACACCTCCATCCTTGTTGTCATCTGGGTCTCTCTCCTCCTCACTCTCTCAGTGGGGATGCTCTAGCTGCATCGAGCAGCTACTCCAGAAGCACAGCTCCATTTTTTCCTCACTTAGTTCTTGCCGGTGTTCAGTTCGTGCCATCACCAGCTCTCTACCTTCATGACAATCACAGAGTCAATATGAGTCTGCAGTGTGATGCATCTGCACAAAAGGCAAATGGGATTTTGGGCTGTATCAACTAGCCCAGATAAAAGAGATGGAAGGTGATAGTGCCTCTCCACTCTGGCACTGGTTAGGCCTCATCTAGAGTATAGCATGCAATTTTTGGCTCCACAGTTTCAAAAGGATGTGGAGAAGTTAGAGAGGGTCCAGAGACAGAAGAAAAAATGATAAAGGCCTTGGAAGGCAAATCATACAAGGAGAGGCTGGGTACCTGTGGCAAGGTCCTTTAAAAAGGGGTGGGTGCAGGGCCTGTTAGACTGGGAAGCCCCTGCATAGTGCCCCACAGACTAGACCTAACCCTTAGTAGCAAAGCTCCCACAGTCCCCCATTAAGGGGAGAACACAAAGTGAAGCTTCCCTGTTCAAGCCTCCTGTAAAGAAAATGTCCATTTTTCAACCAGAGAGGGGAATTGTTGTAATCAAGTGGGGGCCAACCAGTTAGGCAGGTGTACCCTGCACGCACCCACCCACCCTGAGTGCCACTCTAATCCCCTTCCCCTGCTGCTCTGATTTCTCCTCCCACCCTCTGCTCCCTGCTCTTCTGCTGCTGAGCTCACCATCTCCTCCCAGTCTGCTGTAAGCCACAAACAAAGGCTGCCTCTGCCATTTTTGGGACCCATACCACAGGTTGGCCAACCCTGTTTTAATCCGTCTCCATTGCCTCATCCCTGTGCTCTTACCTCTCCATCACTTCAGATCTGTGCTGCTGTTTCTATATTGCCTTGTCCCCCTGTTCCTCCCTACCACTACCCCGTACCCCTGCTCCTGCACGTCCATCATATTGTCTCCTTGCTCTTCTATCTCCATCGGATCATCTCCTTGCTCTTCTATCTCCATCAGATCATCTCCTTGCTCTTCATAATCCATGATGTCATATGTGGTCATATTGACAAAGAATGAAAAGGAAAATTCCTATTATACCAGCACTGCTCCTCTCAGGGCAGATGAAAGCAGAAATAAAGCAGGTAGGGGGAGGTGAAGAGGAGCCAACATCTGTCATGTCAAAGCCTTTGTGATGTCACTGTCCTAATGCCCAATAGCTTGAGGCCCTCACCAAGGCCCTGATGATGTCACAATGGAACACAGCTTGCAGGACTGATGTCCTGACACTTGCCAGCCCAGCCAAAGCTTGCAGTCATTTCCCTCTTTGTGCACCGAGTCACACCATTCATGCACTTGTGATTCTGGGGACTACTCAGGTGATGGATTAAGGCAGCAGAGGCTTTTCCCTAGGTGATCCTGACTTCTACTGCTTTGTAGCTTAGGAGGTCAGAAGGGGCCTGAGGATGAAAGCTATAGTTCAACCCAATGCATTTAGCAACAAGGTTCAGGTACTGAGGATTGAGGGTGATTAGCCATTGGAAGCACCAAACAAGGGCTGTGATGAATTCTTCATTGCTTAGTATCTTCCTACCAAGACCGATGTTTTTCTGGAAGATATGTATTAGGCAAGCACAAGTAATTGAACCCACAAAAAGAGCAGTAGGGGGAAGTGTAATCCCCATGGGAGGCCAGATTGGATGATCTCACCGACCTTACAGACCATAAATTGAGGCTGAGGAGGCATGCTCATAGGCTTGCTTCACTTAATCAGGGACTGAATGTTACCCTTACTGCTCATAAAAACAATCACATCACCAACATATGCTCTCACCTTAACTGGGGTCCTGTGACAGAGGGCATGACCATTTTGAGATGGTTTGCCAGGGCTTTGGTTAGGATTTTGTAACCTGTACACAGAAGCCATACCAGTTGCCAGTTCTTAATGTTACCAAGATCCCATTTCTTGGGCAGCAGTGTGAAAACTGCTTGATGGCAGCTGACCAGAAAGATCTTTGAAGCTTTCCTGGAAGACAGGCAGGAGGTCTGGGTTGAGGAAAGGCAAAAAGGTCTTGGAGAATTCAACAGGTAATTGATCAAGGCCTGGCACCTTCCCATGGCAAGCTCCTCAAATAGCAGCCATCTGTTTTACCTGGAATAGCTCTGAACTCATTAGCCTCAGACAGAGAGTTTGGGAAGACCCTCATGTAGATATTTAATGGTCCCTGGGCCGACAGACTCAACTCAGAACAGCTCCTTGTAGAAGCTAACAGCATGCTTTCAGATCTTGGTAGTATCTGTGAGCACCTAGCCCGACAGGGTTGTACAGTGACCAATGATTTCTTATTCTATGCACTTTTTCTCTAGGTTGAAAAAGAATTGGGTCAGGGCATCAGGCTCTGTGAGTTCTTGGAAGCAGGTTAGAGTTTCATAGATTCATAGATTGTAAGGCCAGAAGGGACCTTGGAAGATCATCAGGTCCATCCCCCTGCACCAAGCAGGAAATATAACTGGGAGTCAGGTGACCCCAACAAGGTGACTGTTTAGTCTCCTCTTGAAGATTTCCAGGGTAGGTGATTGCACCACTTCTGGAGGGAGCTTATTCCACAGTCTGGACACACTGACTATGAAGAAGTTTTTTTCTAATGTTGAGCCTGAATAGGTCTTCCAGGGGTCATTACTCCTAGTTTTCCCCTCAGTTGCCCTAGTGAACAGATGCTGACCATGCCCTTGATGTAATCCCCTAGTGTAGCGGTACACTGTTACCAGGTCATCTCTCAGCCTTCTTTTCTTCAGGCTGAAGAGTCCCAGATCCCTCAGCCTTTCCTTGTATGACTTGCCATGTAAGACTCTGATCATACGGGTGGCTCTTTTTTGGGCTCTCTCAGGCTTGTCCATGTCCTTGTTAAAGTATGGTGCTCAGAACTGGATGCAGTAACTCCAGCTGCCGTCTCACCAATGCTGAGTAGAGTGGAAGAATCACCTCCTTGGTTTTGCTGGAGATGCATCGATTGATGCATGGCAGAGTATTATGTGCCCTACTGGCTACAGCACTGCCAGCTCATATTCTACTGTGGTCTATTATTACCCCCAGGTCCCTTTCATTCATGGTGCTAGTCAGTTTGGTACTGCCTTGCACCCTGGGTCAAACCCTCTATCACCTGCCTGCCTACATCCTTAAACCAACCTGGCTACAACCAACAACCCTGTACCAGTTCTCTTCAGCACTTTTCCTGGAGTTTGAGGCTCTCATACAGCCAGTGGTGATTATCAGCATCCCTCAGGGTAGCTTCAATGTCTTCCTCAAGTTCTTGCATGCTGTAGCTGTGGTCTTGGATTGTCTGTTGCATATATAGTTGACAGAAAATCTTGATTTGTGCCTTCCCCATTTCCTACCACTGTTTCCAGAAGGGGAAGTCACTTCTTGAGGCTGGTACATGAAGCAGTTTCACAAGTGGGCATCTTGCAGGAGGCGAATGTTGAGACACCAGTAGGGGGTTTGGCTGTAAATTAGGTCAGGAAAACCTAGTTAATACCAGACCAGGCTGTACTCTGAAAGTTCTGATGGCACAATCCAGCAGAGAGCGAGAGAAAGAGAGAGAAGAAGGAGAGTCCGGTTTCCTTTGGAGACACACACGGTGTTTTCCCTGCTGCTCTCCCACAGTGCACCTGCAGGTCACTGCAGTCAGGAGTTATAAATAAGGTTTTCTGAAGATTACAGATTGAGAACATACTAATCTGAACCCACCAAAGCCAACAGGAAGGCTCTCACTGGTTTCAGTAGGCTTCAGGTTTGGAACCTGAGTCAAGATACTCTGCAGCTACACCCTAATCTCACCCTCGCTATTTGCATTGAATAACACCAAGCAACATTTCTAGCTTGCAAATGGCCCAGATATGAAGAACAACACATTCTCCACAACTGCATGGATAAGACTTCATGTTTGCACAAGTCTAATTATCCCTCACTATTATTTAACATCTTCATGACTTACAATAATATTTTGCATGTTACTCCATGGCTATTATCTTAATGATCTCTTGTGAAGGACTTAAAAAAAAGCAAAGTAAAATTATATCAAGGATGCCTTTTTAAATCCACTAATAGAGTATATTATAAACTGAAAGAATGACAGGTAAATATCTATTGTGGTTAGTGAATCAGGGTTGGAAGGGACTTCAGGAGGTCATCTAGTCCAGTCTGATGCTCAAAGCACGACCATCCCCAACTAGATCATCCCAGCCAAGGTTTTGTCTAGCTGGGTCTTAAAAATCTTCAAGGATGGAGATTCCACAACCGCTCTCAGTAACCTGTTCCAGTGTTTTACTACCATCCCAGTGAGAAAGTTTTTCCTAATATCTAACCTAAACTTCATTGGTACAACTTGAGACCACTGTTACCTGTTCTGTCATCTGCCACCAGCAAGAACAATCTATTTCCATCCTCTTTGCAGCCACCCTTCAGGTAGTTAAAGGTTCCTATTAAATCCCCTCTCAGTTTTCTTTTCTCCAGACTAAATAAGCCATGTGCCCCAGCCCCTCACCATTTTCATTGCTCTCCACTGGACTCTCTCCAATTGTTCACATCCTTTCCGTAGTGGGGGCCCCAAAACTGGACACAGAACTTAAGATGTGGCCACCCCAGTGCTGAATAGAGGGAAATAATCACATCCCTCAATCTGCTGGCAATGCTCTTATTAATGAAGCCCAGCATGTCATTAGCCTTCTTGGCAACAAGGGCACACTGTTGTCTTATTGTCCACTGTAGTAACCCTGAGGTCCTTTTCTGCAGAGCTACTGCTCAGCCAGTTGGTCCCTAGCCTGTCCCAGTGCTCAGGATGGTTCCATTCTAAGTGCAGGACTTTTAAGGGCACTTCTTATTGAACCTCATGGCCATATCCAGATGAGCAGGGGCATGCATTTGCAGTGGCACAAATAGTAGCAGCACAAATTTGTGCCACAGAAGATGCCCCTGCATGTGCACTTTTTTGCAGAACACACTGTGCCAGTATGGGCAAACTGTCCTTGCCCAGTTCCTCTGGGCTCCTGGTGTGCTAAAGCATCTGGGGCACAAATGGCTGGCATCTTCCTGGAGCACCAAGCCTCTGTTTGTTCCACTGAATGCTATTGTAACATGTACTGTGCTGCTTTTTTTTCCAGTGCTTTTTTTTTTTTGCTACTGGGAAATCCCAGCACGTGGTGGTAGGGTGTGCTGCCCAAAACCAGAGTTTGGCTGGCTAGAGCCATATTCCAACTGCTGGCCAGTCTTCGCATGCCTGGATCACTGCTGCTGGAGCCCCAGGAGGGTCCCAGAACCCTAGATAAGGCTGCTGGAGCCAGCCCAGGTGGTGACCCCAGCTTCCCTAACCCAGCCTTGGCAAATTGCCACGTGCCAAAGCGCATATGCAAAGGCATTCCCAGGGACAACCAACAGTAGCACAAATATGTGCTGCTGCTAGTTGTCCCTGGGAAATGCAGGTTCCCGCTTGTTGAGCCATGCCTCCTGATTTCATTAATCTGCATTAATCTATAGGATGCACCCAATCCTGCCTGGGCCCTTCCCTTTGACTGGAAGGATTGAGGAGAACAGCCACCTGAGTCTGTTCACCCATGAACCCAGCACCCTGTAGCTACTTTTGATTTACTTAGGGTCTCCCCTGGCAGTATCATTGGGGCCCACATGGTTGAGCAGCATGAGGTAGAAGTTAGAGTGCTGTAAGAGTCTTGGTAATTCTTCTGTGACATCTCAGATCCAGGCTCTGGGCAAGTAGCAGACCTCCTGAGACAACAGGTCAGGCCGGCAGATGGATGCCTCCATCTCCCTCAAGAGGGAATCTCCAGTCATGATCACCCATCGCTTCTTGGTGGCAGTGGTCTCTATCTACTAGGTATCTACCAGATATTCAGATAGAAGTAGTTAGCCCTGTTAGTCTGAAGTCAGGCTGAAGGCAGTGTAGAATTGCACCTTACACACTAATTAGACCAGAGATGCATAAACTTCTGTGAGCAACAGTTCACTTCATTCAGATGACAGACACTACTCCTGACATCAAGGGCTGCTTAGGAGAAACAATGCAGCAGTACCCTCTCCTCAAAGGCAGCTTCCTAGGAACACAGTAAGAGGAATTTTACTGATCAACAATGAAGCATTAAGATGGAAAATGTTAGTTCAAGCCAGTAATACTCCACCCCTTCACAAGCAATTAATTCACTCACAGAACTTAACCAAACAAAACTGATGCTTTCGTGTGTATACACACACACGAAAGCATATATATGTAAAACTTGAGGGGAAAATAAATATATACATTCCCCCCTCTCCCCCTCAAAAAAGTTTGACATATATATATATACACACACACACATATACACACACACATACATACTGATGCTTTTGTGTGTGTGTGTGTGTGTGTGTGTGTGTGTGTGTGTGTGTGTACACACACACAAAAGCATCAGTTTTGTTTGGTTAAGTTCTGTAAGTGAATTTATTGCTTGTGAAGGGGAGGAGTATTACTGGCTTGAACTAACATTTTCCATCTTAATGCTTCATTGTTCAACAATCTGATCATTGTTGAAAAATATATATATATTTTCCCATCAAGTTTTACAGTTTTGAAATATGGGTGAAAATAAGGGCTGACCATGCAATTTCTAGGTCAGATCATTATGCATGACTGGAACTCTTCCGAATGCAAAACATTGGGCCTGACCCTAAGTCCACTAAGGTTACTGAGAGTCTTTCAGTTGATTTAATAGGCTTGGAATCACGTACACATTGCTGAAGAACTGCTTCTCCATTTATTAACTTACAGGAGTACAATACTGAAACTAACACTTACTTCAGAATACATTACAGGAATCAAAGAAAATGCACAAAAAAGAAAGAATCAACACAGTTAAGGTACTTAAAAAACCCTATCTCAGCAGTTGCATTACTATTCTATCAAAACAGGATTATAAATACAACTTCTGTAGATATGTGAAATGGTAAAGGTTTCATATTTCTTTGAGAATTTTCACTTTTGCACTTTCTGGTATCTTTTCCTGCTAGTTAGCTACCTTAACACTGCATTGGCATAATCTTTTATTTTTAATCTCATTAAGTATTTCTCTGAATGGGAAAAAGGACCAAGGAATCCTGTCAACTGCCCTCTGCCCACCCTCTGCACTCATATTAACTGCAATCAGTACCGAGAGAATTGTTTTTTTAATCCTTGCCTAGTGAGGAAATCCACACAGGGTTTGACCATTCTGATATAATGGAGATGGAGATGTAACATGTAGCTGTATGTATGCTATGTCTGCCTCTTGCAGGGTCTACTACTACTCCCGACTAAAAGAGTTCACCTTTCAGCTCGAATGATAAGGCTTTTCAAGTGTAGGCACAATGTTCTAGTCCAGTTTGAGTGATCTACCTGGTTATCATGAATTTAGCATGTGGATTTCATTAAAGCATGTCTTCTTTGGCTTTGCAAATGTCTATTTATTATATGCACTAGTCACATTTTAACCCTTGTTTTTTAACTCTGAAAAAAAAATCCTTACTGCAGACTAGGCATGTGCCAACTTTAACTTTTAAAAATAGTATTTGAAGCTACCAGGCAGCAAAAGTAAAATGAATTTCTTTTTCACTGAGAAACATTTATCTCACTCTCCAATAGCGCAAAAATGGCTTACTTTACTTTCTTCAAGCTTAAACTATATACTAATAAAAAAAATCTTTGGGTTAAGACCAAACCACGGAAAGTTTCATCCAAAGGTTGATCTTCAAAAAATGTTAAGCAGTGCAAAATTATATTGCAAGCTGAATCTGTGATAATGCATGCTTACAGGCATGATGTAAAAACAAACTCTGTTCCCAACCCATCAGGGTATGTGTAGGCTGGAGACAAAATGCATCCAAACATATCCTGAAAGGCACTTCAGAGCAGTGCTGCTAGTTAAATAACAATTCTTGTTCTAAGTACTCACTTCCTTTCCTTTCACTCTACATCTTTATGTGCTGTGCTTTGTAGGTCACATTTTTATTGTTGCTAATATAACAACAAACCTGGATGCTTGAATTCCCCATAGCAAATATACTTGGCAAGCAGACCTTTCACAGAATCATGGCATTCCACCCTAGAATCCCAAGACATTCTTGATATGTAGAGAAAAAAAAGTAACTCTCAAATACTGAAAGTATTTGAAATTCTTGATATGTAGAGAAAAAAAAATAACTCTCAAATGGCAACATTCTACTTTGCCTTTATACAGACTTTATTCTTTCAGGTACTAAACGGAAATTGAGGAGAAAACCTGGTTTATGATGTACAAGTCAGAATTACACAGTAGTACATCTGCACAGCTTTCCCCACCTTCTTCCTCAACATCACTCTCTCCTTGTGCAGAGGATGCAAATCTTTGCCTTCAAGAGTAAACCATGAACAATTAAAAGTCAGGGTGTCAAACTCTCCTGATCTCTCAGGATAAACCTGGAGTATAAGGAAACTCCTACACTGGAGCCAGATCCAGCAATGGTGGTGGAACTACAGCGGTAATGCATGCAGCCACTGCTTCCCCCACACTAGCATGAATGTCAATAAGGGCTCTGTCACTGGGAATTCAGCAGAAAGCCTCACCCTTGAATTCCAGGCGGTTCTGGGAACCTGTGGAGCAGATGAAACGCTTCCACAGGCTGGATACAGCCTGTAGGCTGCATGTGTGACATGTGTGACTAAGAAAATGCAGCAGACTGTTGATCAGCAGCACAAAGGGGGTAAACCCACGGAGGTGCAGCTTAAATCATTACTTAAGTGGAATAAGTGAAATAGACATCCAATCTGTGCAATGGAACAATTCACTAAGGATGTAACTATGACCTGAATTCCCATCTCTGGCATTGGGACAGAAGAGAATCAGTGGGAGCTGGGAACAGAAAAAAACCATGCAAATGAGGCCCATTTTCTCCTTCTGGCAGCTTCACTAATGCAGCAGCAAGTGGTATAAAAATGTGTAGAAGGTGACTAACCTGAGACATAGGGATTGCCATACCAGATCAGACCAGTTCATCTAGTCCAGTATCCTTTTTATGACAGTGGCAGTATCAAATGTTCCAAAGGGACATACGAAACATCCATAGTGGATTTCTGTGATATTTTCAGTGTTATCAAATTATTTTTATTTATCAAGAATAATTTAACGTAACCAACCTCCTTTACATAAAATTTATGACACTGTCTTTCAGCATTGTGCCGAATTTCCACTATTTCAGACATCCCATACTGAGGCAGACTATACTTAGCTGTCAAAAGAAGCATCAGGGAAGCATGACAACACGTGACATTCTTAAACAAATTTTCAACAAGCTGCAGGACCTCCCCTGCAGGCACAGCTCCAACACCATTCTTACAACCATCACCTCCTTGTTTCCTTTAGCTTTACAAAGGCCTTTTCTGGCTTTGCCCAGCCTGTGAAGTGACAGTGCCTTTCACAGACCCATCACAATGACTAGCTTACTTTGGGGAAGCATCCCTCGGAAGCTTTTATTGTGTAGGCAAATTATGCAAGTCACAGGTCTGGTAGCCTCATGTCTAACTTAATTTATGCTGACACCAGAGAATGTGGCCAAAGGCCAGGTCTTCTGCCAGTTTTTGTACTGATAAACTTTATCTGTTTGTGATGTGATTTCCTGCTGTCTCCCCTCCCCTCCCACAATATACCTGTACTTATACCACTTGTGGATGCAGTTATTGTTTATTCTCCTTCCTGCATGGGGAATTGCTATATTTATGTAAAGCACTCTTATACTAATATAATGGTGCTCTCAAGGTGGGAGCAGTAAAAAGATGGGTGGTATCACTTTCAATTGTATGTATAGACAAAGCCAAAGTGCACTAGAGGGGAGTATTACATACATACCAGCAACTGACTGGTAGTCTTCATCTTTTTCCTTTCCACCACTCAGATGCTCCCATTGTAAGCCCATTTCAAAGCGTATTTTTCTATACTTATCCTTTCCTTCCCCCAGTTCAAAATGCCCTCGGTTGCCTTAACTCCCCTCAGAGATGCAATCAGTGATGCTTCAATAGAGGAAAGGCAAGATAGAAAATAACACCCTGAGCTGTTTGCCCCTGGAAACCGAACCCACCACTTCTCGCGACCCCTTTTACTGGCAAGGGAGAGGGGAACAAACTTGAATCTTCCACTGCATGGCATTTACATGGAGCTAATGCAACATGAGTCTTCTTGTTATCCTCCATAGCTCTGCAAAGACATCATTCTATTTATTATTGCTGCTACTGCTGAATCATGCAACAGGAACCAAAAAACTACACGTGTCTGTGAAACGGTGACACTGCTGAGTAGGTCAATATGTAAATACCACTGTAAATGTTATTCTTGCAAGTAAAGTTCATCCCTTAGCCTGTATCTAAACATGTTGAACAAAGACAAACAATCCCAGGGCACCTTGAATTTGAGAATGGTTCAGAGCATTCCTGTCCTTTTCATTGTGCAGAGTTTGGTTTTAAGTGACCATAAATCAAACTCTAGGGTCTCTTTGGCTAGGACATCAACCTTGTTCATAGCAGGATATCAACAAAGCACACATACCCATAACCTCAGTTTTGAGTAGGATATCTAACTTACCTGCCCAAGCAATGCAAGCTGCATTCCCTTAGATCTCATCAGTATAGCCTTTTCTCATGCAATAGTACAGGTTCCTATTGTAAAGCATGCATACACATAACCTCAGTTTTGAGCAGGGTATCTAACTTACCTGCTAAGCAATGCAATTTGACATCCTTAACAAAATACTAGTCTCAAGGAAGGCTTTCACCTTTCTAGAAGGAGGCTGTATCTGCAGTCCCATGCTTTCATTTGAGTGAGGTTTCTAAATAGGTTGCAAGTAATGAGTTGTAGCTGAAAAAACTGAGGGGTTACAGAAAGCAGTAGGCCCCCCAGGTTTGATTAAATCAGACAGGGTCCCTAATTCTGCCATAACTTTATTTAAAGATTCATGGATTCTTAAGACTAGATTCTCTCTCTTACAAGTAATCTCTAATTTGCTCATGAACTTTTGAAAGGGTGAATCCATTATAATAGCATCACCACATACAGTATTTGTAGCCCCTGTTCAATTTGTGTCAGTTTTCTTTGCCTCTCATTCTAAAATGTAACTGCATCCTCAGGTCTCAAACCGCAGCCAACAGTGTATGTACCTGACAAACAAAATTCCTCTGAAGAGTTATCACTTCCCACTGGGCAATGCATTCCAGGTTAGGTACAGACATTCAAAAAGCCGAAGGTGGAATCAATCTAAGATATGAGGTTTTCTGTAAGTGGCATAGTTTAGGTCAGTAGTGAACAAGAATATACATTCACCCTTTTGTGGGGGAAGGGGGAGGCGGTTGAATCTTAGATTGGGTTCTGCCATTTTAAAACCAGTCTATGTGTGCTGAACTTCTGTCCTGTTACAGGTATAGACTGGTTTCTGATCACCTATACTGGTAAAAGTATACCTGGCCCCGGTTAGGACATCAGTATCAGAGAGGAAATTCAAAAGGGACAAGAAAAGGGCATGATACCTGATTAAGGAGATCAGCTACAAAACAACAAAGAAAAATGTTTTTGACCTTTACAATAAGGAACCTACACTTGAAGCAGTTAGATTAATTTTGACTGACTGAAACAGCCAATCAGAGTGCTCTACAAGCATTCGACAGGAGACGGTGCAGTGGAGTGCCACCATGACAGTGAAGTGGCAGTGAGGACCATTGGGGGACGCAGAGCTGCTGGGCCTCAGCAAAAGCTAGCAGGAAGGGGGAGGGGGGGCACCACCACCACTGCTGCTGCCACTCCCCGACAACAGCCCTGAAGGTGGGTGGGGATCAGGCCTCGCCCCAAAGCAGCAGGGGCGAGGGTGGGGGGAGCAGGCCCATTTACCTCCTCCCTCAACTGGATGAGAAGCGGGGGCAGGGCTGAACATAGGATTCCGTCCCCGCCCACTATGATGGCAGGGAGCATGTTGCTGCCACCCCGCCGGGGCCCAACAAAAGATGGTGAGGGGGCACAGTGATATGCCCTGCTGCTGCCAGGCCCTGCCAACAGCTGGGAGGGAGGGAGGGGAGCGGGGAGGAGAAGCAGGTGAATGTGGGCTGGGTGGACCCAGAGCGTGGGGGTGGTGGGGAGTAGTGCCGGACCCAGAGTGTGAGAGTGGGGAGGGGTGGTGGGGAACGGGCCTAGACAGGAAGTGGTGGGGGAAGTGGGGAACGAGCCTAGACATGGGCCTCTGTCCATGCTCCTGCCCCCTCCCCCCACCATTCCTGATGGGCAATTGGCTAGTTGCACTATAAAAGCACATCCACCTGACTTTAAACTACTTGTACAACCTGCACTACTTTAAATCTCATTAGTATGGTTTTGTCTTTCCTCATGCAACAATATAGGTTCTTACTGTAAGGCTTGCATACCAATAACCTCAGTTTTAAGTAGGAATTGCCCCAGCACAGTATTAAAGGTTTGTGCTGTTCAGTATCCACATGAGACATAGAACTACATTCATGTTCACAGTGCGGTCATGAGGGATCCTATGACAATCCCTGTACATGTAGGAGCACTAATCCTAGCACCTCAGCTGAATTCCAGCAAGAGAAATCATAGTGGGCTGGATCCAAACCAAAGAATGTCATGGGCTCTGGTGGGTTTTGTATCAGGCCCCTTCAGGCCCCTCTTCTATATGCCTTCAGCTAACGTTTTTTTCTTCATTTTGTGTCCTAACCTACTGTGTTGGTCACTGGGTATGTGGCATCCAGCCATCACATTCTGCTTTGGTGATGGTTGAATCTCACTGAAAAAATACAGAAATTCTCAGATACTGTTTGAAAACTTAATTGAATGTCCTTTGGGATGACAAGTTCCACTAGTTTACAAAGATATTATTAGTTTGAGAACACAGCAGCTATATTAGGCCATCTCCAGCCCTAGTCTGAAGACCAGATGCTATCCTTGACTGTACCTTCATTTGTAAATAAATCCATTTGCTGAATAAAATTCCTTCATTTGTTTTGGTGGACTCTCAGCTGTACAAGAGGTATGTGGAGGCTATAACTTTGCAAAAATTTCTAACTCTTTTCAAACACACACAGCAACTGGATTCCATAGCAACAAAATACAGAAAGGGATGCCACCTGAATATGTGACACTGCTTTTACAAAGTGTTTTACCAGCACTTCATTTACTAGTCAAAATGGAGGGCTGGTTATTGACATATTGAGCCTCAACCTTTCTTTAATAACTTTGCTTTAAAAAAATTAATTCTCTGATGGGATTTACTTCCTATGCACACAAAACCAAACAGGGAAATGTTTCTATGTAGTAATTCATAAAACAATCAATACCTTCATCCACATTCATATTCTAACACATTCAATAAGTAATTAACTTTAAAAAAATGACTTTGCCAGTTTTGACCTCTCTGTTTTCCTGGATTGGAAAATGAACAGTAGTTAATGGGCAACAGTAGTCAGTGGGTGGGTATCATCTGCCTCTCATTTAATGCTGTAACAGAAAAGATAGAGTGGGAGGAAGAAATTGTTATTCATTGAGGTGTTCATTTATACAATACTACAGTATTTCTGAATATTTGTTATAAGCAGCATGAACTTTGTAGCAGTTCTTCAACTTCATAGGTGTTTATTGCTGTTCATTTTCTTCTCAATGTATTCAAACAGATTTTAACACCACAAAGACCGGTACCTTTAATGTTCTGGTGCCTTTCATCTGCTTTTACATAAAAGAATCATGAAAGTCAGTGTTTTGTGCTGGAAAACCCCCTCCAGTGCTCACAACTGCTGTGCTGTACAACGTTGAATTTTGATTGATAGGAAGGAAAGATATGTTCAAGGAGTATCACAAACAATGGAGTTTGCAAGCCAGAGTTGTAGAAGCAACTTACTTCTTACCCTAATTCAACACATATCCTTACTGGATTTTTTGCTTTGAGCTCTGAAACCAGAATTAATAGTTAGGATTTACT
Organism: Alligator sinensis; assembly: GCF_000455745.1. NCBI lineage: Eukaryota > Metazoa > Chordata > Crocodylia > Alligatoridae > Alligator > Alligator sinensis. The sequence continues at coordinate 2,862,798 of NW_005841893.1, forward strand.
GAACCTGCCTCCCTTTTAGCTCTATGCATCAGCAAATAGTATGAGCATCACTGTCACTCTTTTATGAGACTGTCCACTCTCAAGAATAGCCTCTACTCAGCACTGGCTGCATCTGCAGCTGTTCTTATGCTATATGGGTTAGCTTAGCTACCACCCACAGGAGCTTGTACCGGCCAGAGTTTTGGCACTACTCAAAACACTGCAAATTCCCAGTTCACCTGTCAGATGCTTACTCAGAGCAGCTCCCAATGACAGAGGAAGCCTGGGGAAAGGGAGGGAACTTGCTTCTTTACATTCTGCCTTCCTCCCCAGTGGCATGCAGGAGCTATACCAGAGGTGACTCCTCTGGGAAATACCAAGGACGCAGAGGACTATGAGATCCATCCATAGAGCTCCCATATAATGCCCCCTTCATGAAGAATCATGAAAGAAAAAATGGGTACTATTTTCCAATTTCTTAGATACTTACACTAGCAAGATGCTCTCTCTCTTCCAGAGCAGGGGCAGGTTTTTTCTGGCTCCTCCCCTTGCAGCACCCTCTGAGATCCATGTGCTTTTGCAGAAATCCCCTTTCTGAGGGGATGCAGGTGTATTAGCAGCATTGGCTTTGCAATGAATAGCCACTTGAGTGTCACATACTTTTGGGAGAGAAGCATGTCAGACAACAAAGCTACTTTTGAGCTCCATCTTTATACTGCAGGCCCACTAAGGCAGGGGTTTTTTTTAGTCTAAGTACCCGCAGCGGCCGAACACTGAGTGGGGAGGGAGGGGGGTGGGGGGAGTAGCACACAGCTGGACACAGAGCAGGGAGGCGGGACAGCATGCAGGCGGGCACAGATGGAGTGCTGCCGCCTCCCAGGAGCAGGGCCAGGCTGGGGTGAGGGCAGTGGCACCCCTCTGGGGGTAGGGGTGGGGAAGCTCACCAGGCTGGTGTGTGGTGGTGGTTCCCGGCTCTGCTCCTGGGAGGCGGTGGCGCTCTGTCCATGCCCACTCGCGCATACTCCCTAGGACTGGTCCAGGTACCTCCAGGGGTATGTGTACCCTCGGTTGACAACCCCTGCACTAAGGGAATTCCCATGAAAACTTGTCTCTCTGCAGCAAGATCTAATCAGTATCTAATCAGGTTGCTCTGGATTAGGGGAGTCAAGGGGTGATTGGACATCTGCAAGGAATACTGGTGGCATGCAAACCTGTCCCAGTCTGGGCTTTGGGTAAGAGTCACAACACAGCCCTGCTTACACTCTATATTGATTTTTATTTTTTAATCACATACCCAGTCCCCTTCCTTTTCTTAAATGGGCCCAACAATTAACAACAACCTTGAGCCTGCACTCAGAGTGCTACTTGTGTAGTGTTGCTATTCACAGTTGCATGAAATGGAAGAGATTTCACTGTTGGTCTACACACAAACTAGTTTGGAGGCAAAGAACCTGTAGTGTTATTTATGTTCTTCCAACCAATGTTTACTGTTCCCCAAGGTTCCATTTCCATATATACTTGACCATTCACTCTCACCATAATAAACCTGCACACGAGTGGAAAGAAAACAGGGCACTGAACCTGAAATAATTTCCTTTTTATAGAAGTTTAACTCTGTACTTTATTGTCTTACCATATCTCATGTCTGAGAATGCTCTGAAGACCACTATTTTGTTAATTTCTGTGTGTTGCTATTAATGTTGGAAACACGAGATGACATCATTAAAACATCAGAAAAGCCCGTGTACAGTTTGGATAAATAACAAGCGAGGGAATGAAGATAATGTGTTAAACTCCTAAAATCATTTGAAGAGTTTCAAAACTGAGATAGAAGAGGAATTATTGGGTATATACATACCCATAACTAGACATAATGAAATGAAATAGAGAAAATGAAGATGCAGTCTAAAGATCCTCAAAAAATTCCTAGCAGTGAGATTTATTTAACTGTGGTGCAGTCTCCCAGGAGATGTGCAGGGAGCCACATTTAAAAGTCTATTAGACAATTAATGAGCAAAAGAAATGAACTACAGGAAGCAACCCTGAACTGACAAGGGATGGATGAGATGCCCTAACAGCTTTTTTTCTGTAAACTATAAAGCATGAATATTTGTGATCAAAACAAAGAGGGATTTTACAAGTTCATTAGGTAGGAGTGTGAATTTTTAAAAGCTTGGCAGTTACGGCAACTGCAGGGGTACTAAGATAACAAGGATGAATTGATGACTTGTGAGTTAAAAACAGGCAGAGAAGGTTCTTTGGGTAAATCTAATATTGGATACTCAACTTTATAACAGGACAGACAAACACAGTTTCATTGACTTACAGTTTCATCCATCTAAAAGAGAACAAGAGCAGAGGGAATCTGAATATTCATGATTAACTGAGCCTCTTTGTCTAGATCACAATGTCTAATCATCTATTACCAGTGAATCAACAGACAGCCCAAGACCATTCCTTCAGAATTAATGCTGTACCACATTCCAGGAAGACTGGCTTTGTTAATATTTGCACAGGCCGAAAATAAAATTGAATGCATAATAAAAGAAAAAAAAACTATGTCCGTCTCTGCTCCATGTTTGGGTCTTGTGAAGATTCACTAGCTACCTGTTAAACACAGAGAACTCCACCACAACAAAGTTTTTTTTCTTGCTTCGTTTCTAATTTTGCAACCAGATCACTTGGATGCCAGTATTGCAGCTGCAGGACTGTATGCACCCCTGCAAAATGCTAGGTCCTATGCCTTCATCTATATCAGGGTAGAATCCCATGGTCTAAATCTTGAGAAACAACACTCCCTGGATTCAAGAGTGCTGAAAAGGTCCTACTAGACCTGGTACTGAACTGCATGCCTCCCCTTCAGGAGCTTGAATAGTGCTCAAAAGAAGTGACAAGTTTTGTTTTCATCCTGCTCTACCTTAACACACACATGTGACATGAGTTTTGTTTTGAACAGTTTGAGGCGCAGTTTCACAAAACCCTCTGCACTTATATCCTTGAAACGCAGCAGACTTCATGCCCTCAGAAGGGGCTACGATCTCTGCAATTTTCATCCAAATCAGGCAAGAACTGACAAAGTTATAGGCATTTTAGTGATTCTCCATTATAGCCTATGGCCGGATCACCGAAACAGCATCGATACTCCAAAATACATTCGGCTGAATCAAAACGGAACAGTGATCTGAAACACTGAAACGAATCACTGTCCTTCCGAAATGGCTGAATCTGAAACCGAATTGAAACATAGCCATTTCACACAGCTCTAATGTGTAGCAGTTTAGGGCCAATGGTTGATGGACAACATAAGAGACCAGAAGGTACTTAATGTAGTACAGGATTGGGAGAAGATAGAGCTCATGACAGATCAGAATGGAAGCATATCATTAAGGAGGTCAAAGTGCTACAAATGCTGGTTGGCCACTGGAGGCAAGTATAAGGTGCAAATGTGCCCTGCCTTCTGCTTGACTTCAGACTATGGCTAACCACATCTCCCTAGGGCTGCCAGGGGGCACGGGGGCTGGTTCTGATCTCCATGGGGCTAGGATGCAGCAGTCCCAGCTGCCAGGACAATTATCCTGGCCTGTGGGGATTGGGTCCCAACCTGATCTCCATATAGCTGAGACAGCAGTCCCAGCTGCCGGGACAGCTCTCCTGGCCATGTGGAGATTGGGACCTGTCCCAATCTCCACATGGCCGGGAGACATCTGCCCCTGCAGCCAGCACAGCTCTTCCCCTTCCCCCCCACCCCGGCCCCTCACCACATCCAGGCTTAGCCACGCAGCAGCAGGCCTTCTGTCCCACTGGCACAGTAGCTCATGTGACATTAATTTAGTACCTGTATTTCCTGATTATAGCAAACGGTGCATTAGCCTAATTTATTGCACAGTAAGTCCCATGCATGTGTGGATGATGATGCTTTACTCTTCATTAGATTAGTCTAATGAGCAGTAAAGCGTCTTGTGTAGATGCACCCACAGAGAACAACTGATCACCTTCTTCTATGAACACTTTTTCTGTATTTGGAGATTTATGAAATCCTCCTCTCATCTTTTCTGCTCTTGAAAAAATAATCCCAATTCTTCCAATGTTTTTTCATAGGTCATATTTTCTAGACCATTAACCATTTTTGTTGCTTTCCTGTGGACTCTTTCCAATATTCTACCTTCTTTCCTGAAGCATGTGTCCATAGTTGAATAGATACAAACAGAGCCTATAGCACTGCATTTAGGTATCCTAGGGAGTGACAAAACTGGCTTTTCATTTCCTAACTCTAATAATTGCTAATAGCAGTGGTGGCTCTTTGTTAAGCTCAAACACCAGAACTGTAATCACCATGCACTATAACCAAGAGCCCTAATAGATGTTAATTTAATTGTACAATGGGATCTGAGAAGTTTTCCCCTAAATCCCAACAATCAAGGTTTGGCAAGGTAGGACACATGATTGTTGGCATCCGGGATAAAATTCTTCAAATCCCATTTTCATGCTAGGGCATGAAGCCAACTGTGCAGAGACCTAGAGATGGGGAGCTCCTTGATCCCCAGGTGCCTGTGAATACACTATAAGTCTGCACAACATGGCTTCAAATGTCCCTGCCATGGGGAACTAATGGGCTTCCCTCATATAGAGGAATTTAAAGCTGTGCCATGTGCATGGCTTTAAATGTCCCCTTGTGTGGGAAAGTCAATGGATTTCCCTCATACAGGGATATTCAAAGCCACGCCATCCAACCCAGTACTGAATTACATGCCACATGTTCAAATTTAAGTGAGTTACAAACCAGCCACAATGGTGTTTCACGTGTAGTGTTGGCCCCTTCTTTTTTACCGCTGTAGTCTAGTGGAATGGTGGAAAGTTTTATTCAAGAGAGACCAGCATACACAAGGCCATATGCATCTGAATTTTGAACAGGATCATCTCAGCTGCCACATACCAAGTGCTTCAGGGAATTTTAAAGCTATCTGCATTTCTTTGGTAATTTTCCATTTTTCCCCTGTGAGGTCTCTCTCTCTTCCTTCCATCCTCAACAAAAGATATAAATTTATCCTGTTATGCAAAACAATTGTTATTTGTTGAGACAATGAAATTGAGAGTTATGAGGAGCTGAGGCCATAACAAAATATTTTCTGTAAAGCTTTTTGCTGTGTTAAAAACCCTAATATTTCCTAAATTAAACTTTGAACAAGACAGAACTTGCTGGTGCTTGTGGACTCACTCATCAATGAGAAAAAACCCTAAGATGTTCAGTGCCCTGAATAGTGAATGCAATACTCATGTTGATCAGCTTCAATTGCCAGTAAGCCTTAGGGAATATTGGCTTTTTAACAATAACCCATATGAGATATATAGATATAGATCTATCTATCTATATCTAGATATATCTATATCTATATATATCTGTATGCATCAAAGTTTGTAAAATTGCTATTTTTCTGAACCTAGTGATGAACTGAGACTGACATTATTTGTAAGATTTATAAAACTATCAGTTAGTTATTTCAGGGATCCTACTTGAGAAGAAACAGAACATACCATGTCACCACAACCAGCAAGCCAATTTAAATTTCAAACAGCAATCCGCTGAAGACATGTCACATGAAAATTGAACAGTTCTGGCTTTAAGAACATACACCATTAAGTGACAAATACATCCACAACCATCATTATTTAGGAAACTACGTAGGATTTGAGTCACCAGGGTTAACTTTATGAAACCTCAAAGCCCTCCAACGGTATTTGTTTGCTCAGAACTTGAACAAGATGAATTAAAAAGCCACTCCCAAACTTTCCTTTCCCCTATGCATATGAACTTGCCTATATAACCTTACCTTTTGGAACTGTTTTTATCTTTTCAGAAGTTAGACAGGTTTCACTTATATCCATTTCCTTATTAATGTGGTCCTCTCAGTTTTGCTTTTTCTTGAAATTCACATAGGTAATTTGTTTTTGTACTGGACATAACAAGTCTTGGTGCTTATACCACAATATCATTATCTTCATTATCCAAAGCAAAAAGTCATGCCCATTTTAAGAAAAGGTAGGCTCTGATATAAATACTGTTCACATGATAGTTTAAAAGCAAATGTCTACTTTGTGCTGCTTGCTAAAAGCATCTTCTTGGGTATCTGGCGCCATCTTGCTGGGTGATAAACATTTAAACAATGTGTGCCCATCTCCTCTCAATGGCACGCTGTCGCATTGCCTTTGCCCAAGCTGCTGCCCTAGCTTGTCAGGGACCTTTGTGCCGGCCCCGGAGGGTACCTTGGTTGCCTTCAGGGTGACCCCCAAACTCGCCTGCCATGACTTTGAGTGTTCCTTCAGTGAAGGGGGTCCCCTCTAAGGATGCCTCCAGAGCTGTCACGTGTCTTGGCAGATGTTCTCGGGGCTCCAACCTCCCCTACACAGCGGCCGTGCACCAACCTTCGAGATGGGCCTCCAGATCTTTTTGCGGCTGTCCCCTGCTGGTATCCTCCCCGGAACCTGCGGCTTTTTCTGGTGACCGGCACCCCTGGCCCCTACAGGCACCCTGAGCCCTGGTTGGACCCAATGGGTCTGGTGACCTTCGACCTCTGGACTTATCTTCCTTAATGCCTTGAACCGCCTTTGTCTGGAGCCGTTGGGCTTCAGTGGACCCTCACACTGTTCGTCTTTGCCTCTGGGCAGAGTCCTGGCTACTCTGGTCTGGTACTAAGGGTTTCGCTAACCTGTCCTCACCAGGGAACGGAAAATAGACAAACCCTAACAGGGAACACAATCGACAACCTCACGGCAACCCCTCACCCTAAGGTGATCAGATATGAACAAAATCAAGACACTAATTACGTAACTGCCAGGGGCGCACGGCAAAAGGAAAAACAAGAAGAGGAGCACCCATGGGAGGGAGTCCCCACGCCCTCCTGGCTTCTAATGCCCCTTTTTCCCCCTAGGCTAATGAGCCCTCCGGTTCAAGGTTCGAGCCTTCACCCCAGCCAGGGCCTCCAGGATCCTCTTCCACCCTGGACCTGTGGCACCCGTTGCCTTTGCTGAGGGCTCCCGCGCCGGCTATCTGTGCAGTCTCTGCCATCGCCCTTGGTGATCCTGTTGATCCCCCATCGGTCCTCTTCACCATGAAGAATCCTCATGGCTCCTGCCGCCCTAGCCTCAGCCAGCCTCTGGTCCCGGCCGAACTTCCTTTGCGGCTCTGATCACTGCTGTTGTTAGTGCTGCTGCTGCTTCAGCTGCTGCCACAGTCGACGGCTGCAGGCGCGGGGCACTCTCCACCCTGGAGTCTCCCGTGGCGCCTCCACCCACTCCTGCACCTTTGGGCCTGCCTTTTACTTCCACCAGGTGGCGTCTCCCTGTGACGTCACCTGACCCCAGCTGAATATAGGCGCGGCTGATAAACTGCACGGGCGGTTTCCCACCGTGCGTTTCTTTGCTCTTCCCAGCCCCTGCAACAAGTAAGTTGCTGTTTTCTTTTCTTTTTACTTGGGGTTTGCCTCTGAACGAGGCTTTCCCCTTTTCTGGACCTGTGCCCCTGGGACACAGTGTACTCCAACATATTAGAGACGAGGATAAAATGGGAAGAATAGCTGCCTATGTCATAGCTGCTAAGGTGAACAGTGAATAAGATTTGGAAGTTGATAGTTACGATGTATACCAGATACCAGCATATGGTAACAAAGCAAAGTAATTCTCATGCTGCTATTTTTAATGGTGTGAAAGATTTTTTTTTAAAGAATTTGTCCAGGATAGAATAGATTAGATAAAAATGGAACAAAATTCTCTTCTTTGAGCCACACTGTGAGTAAAATTTATCATGTAAACCCAAGACTTTTGCCACCAAGAAGCAGCCCTCTCAAGCATTATATCTAGAACACATTATTAGAAGAAAGGAGTGTATTTCAAAAGCAAATTTTAAGAAGCATTTAGAAAGAAGTAAGTTACTGTCACAAGTGGCCCCTGAGGCTGCCCTGCTGCTTCAATGTCCTGTGGATGACAATCAGCAGAAGGATCTAGATCAGGCTTGTCCAACATATGGCCTGCAGGCCACCATGCGGCCTGCCAAGACATTTTCTGTGGCATGCGGTGCTGCGACGGGAAACGAAAGTAAACATGGTTTACTTTCGTTCCCACCCCTTGTCCCTCCCCCAGACCCACAGCAGCTTCCTAATGGCTGCTGAAGGGCTGGGGAAGGGACAAGGTTCCCACATGTACCACATCAGCTTGACATTGCTGACACGGTGTGTGTGGGAAGAGAAGTAGCCATGTGCCTCTCGGGACAGGATGAGCCCAGCCGGAGCAGCAGGGGGCTCAGCTGCATTTTCCCCCTGCCTGCACCGGTCAGTCCTGAGCGGCACACGGCTCTGCTGCCGCTTCTGCTGGCTGGTGCCGACCTGGCCGGCCTCTTCCCGTCTGCAGCAGCACATGGGAAGCCAGCTTCAGCTTCATGCTGCTTTTCCTGGCTGGTGCTGACCTGGCTGGGCGGGGCAGCATGCGGCTGAAGCTGGCTTCCCATGTGCTGCTGGAGATGCCCGGCTGGGTAGGCACTGGCCAGCAGAAGTGGCGGTGGAGCCTCCTGTCTTTTGGGACCAGCTGGCACAGGTAGGGGGAAAGTGCAGCAGCACGTGGGGAAGTCACTGCTTGATAGGGGATGGGATGGACTGGCTGGGCTGCACCAGGGAGGGAAAGCTGTGGCTGATCCCCCTGCAGCTGTGCTGTATGCTCCTTTAAGACTGAACAATACGTTCAAGAATAGAGCATGAACGATCTGGACTCCAACGTAAATTTGGAGCAGGTAAAAATCTTTGTAAAAATACTGTCCAGTGTTTGGATTGTGTTTGCTTCTGTTTCTCTTTGTGCGGGATTGGGAGTTCAACTTGTTACTACTTGTTAAAGATGTGTTACTAACAAGTTATTAATTCAATAAAAGTAAATCTTGAAGATTTTTCTCAAAAATGCCCATATTTAGTTGCTTTGATTAGTTTCCACTCTGGCTGATATCTTTTCCACATTTGATCTGTCGACTTGCGTTATGCTTCTTTCATTCATTGAGAAGTAAGTAGAAGCAAAAGTGTTTATTTTAGTCAAGTGTTTGGTATTATTTCATTCTTGCTTTTATATTGTTTTTATTTTGGATTTTAAACCACATTTCCAGACACATTTCATTGTCACTTCCTGCAACTTCATTGGTGTCAAAGGTTATGTGACATCACTTCCTGGTGTGATACCACTTCCTGTGAGGTCTTTGAACATGGCTCGCTGGCCCACTGGATGATAAAAAGTTTGTGATCCGGCTCCACATTCAAAAAGGTTGGACACCCCTGATCTAGATGATGGTGTTATTGAAAGATGCAATCAACAACTTTGTTCACTCTCCTCACCATTTTCTCCCTCTTAAACCAATTACTTTTCTGTTGTACCTTTTCAGAAACTGTCAAAATTAGTGTCTTCCAGATCCTCATTTCTGGGAATGTCCTTTTTATTTAGGGGTTAGATTAACAAATCACTGCATGTCAAGATGAGTCAAAAGGAATAAATTAGCAATTCCCTCTTGGTGTCAGACCCAGCACAGGAGAGAGAGGTCCCTCCAATGAAACCAAGCAATAACATATTTTGAGGGAGAAAACTTCAGTTGAGGTTTACATTGTACTGTATGGGCAAGAACCAACTTAAAAAATATGTGCACAAGTCCAGAGCACCTACACTCTGTGCCAGAGTGGGATAAGGACTCAGCCCTACTGAAGTCAACAGGGCTTTCTCATGGCTTGAGGTGGGAAAGTAGTGACTTGGGGGCAGAGGGTGGATAACAGGCATGCAAGCAGGTGGGCAGCATCCTCATTCTGCTGTCACTACAGCAACCACTCATGCAGATTCACTGTCCAAAACTCTCCCTCCTGCATCATCCTTTTTTCTCAGAGGATGGGGTGGATTTCTTTATTCTTGAAAACAGAACATATGCCTCAGACTAAGTGTGCTTCTCAGTTGGGTTGTTCTTAGAATCCTCTTTCCCCCTGTCCCACCCCATAATTCCCCTCTGCTACGAGGGAAACTCAAACCTTTTCATATACCCGAGTAGGAGTCAAGAGGATTTACACAGCCTGACGATAAGAGTGAGGAAGCAGGCAATAAATCTTTATGTGTCTTCAGCATCTGAGATGATCATAACACATCTCAAAGTACACAACAGCACTGACAGAGTGAACACTTTTCCCTCCAAAAGGAACAAAGAGTTGGGCCAGAAAAAAGCACCCATTAAGACGTGTGAATCCTGTGAGACATCTCAAGTCTATCCCTGCTGAGCCTCATCTCCCACCCATAGGCAGGTTTTTGGGTCCTTTATTAGCAGAGCTACTATTTGAGACATGGACCAGAAGAAGGAACCAAATGGCTTGCTCATGCAGAGGAGACTTTGACCTCTTTTTCTGAGAGTCCACAGAGAGAAATAAGCAGCACTTCATAGCTGCCCTCCAGCACCTCGTTCTCTAATCTCTGAACCTTGTGCTCAGGAGTTTCTATGGTGCTTGGCAGCAAAGGGAGGTGCAATCTCCCCCCACTTGTGAAATCTGGGAAATTTTCTGCTCCACTTGCTCCTGTCTACACCATATAGCAAACTAGAAAACTACTTTATAAAAGGTATTGCAAGTGCAAAACATCTCCTTCTCTGACCATCCAAACAAAAGGGTGCAGCTTACTCCTAAAGGTGAATTCCCAAGATGGCAACATTGCTTATGAAAAGTTTATGATCAATTCAAACAATGAGAATTTGGAGCTGCACCTCATGCCACCTGCTCCAAAATACGTGCAGCCTAAACAAGGGAAAATGTGGAAACTTGCAAACTTACTGAAAGCAACTTGGTCCAAAGACAGTGGCAAGATTGCAAACATTCATTCTGTTTTCCATGTGATGCTCGGCAACTTGTGTCAAGAAACAGCACAGGTATTTCAGCAGGCAGTAGTGAGCATCAGGCAGCTCTTTCAGGAGTTCTTTCAAGTTATTGTCCTTCTGAGCATCACTTCTAGCATCTGAAAAAAAGAGGGAGGGGAAAAATCAACATCAGAAAAAGGTGTCACCACCAATCTGTCCATGCAAATTAACTTTATTCTTTAAACAAAAAGAGTCAGATTCTACTCCATATGACCTTGCACGAAAAGGACTATGTTAGAACAAGATTTAGTTAAACTAGTACAAGTCCACCTGCAGACTAGCCTCATTATACATTAAATCTAGAGTTACTCCATTAAGCTCAGTGGAGTTAAGCCCAAACAACAATTTTTTGCCCTCAAATCCTACATTAGCATTTTTTTTCAGCACTCCACTAGCTCGCCTATCTCAATTCATCACTCCAAACAGTGCACCTGCTCATTTCTTGTTCTTCTTAGTATGGCAAGATTACTTTTGTACAGGAGCTGTCCCTTCTCTAACACTAAGCATTCTCTGTGCAATAATAAGAAAACAATTGCCCAAAATATATCCCTGCTGAGCCTCATCTCCCATCCATAGGCAGGTTTTTGGGTCCAAGGCCCAAGGACCAGCTAGGATAAAAAACACAGACATTTACTATTACAAACTTCAGAGCCACACTCCCAGTAGTTGAAAAAGAATGAAGCAATTGCATGTTAGTTTCTTTTTTGTCATACTTTGCTGCCCTACCTGACTTTGCTATAGTTTCCTTTTTAATATATCATCATGAATCTTTTTCTAAAGGTTTTTTCTTCTGTTGTTCAGATCCTCCTTGCACTCACATTCCCTCTATGCTTCATGTCTCTCCATGCCCCAGAACTAATTTTGGTTTCCCATTACTCCTGCCTACTCATAATACACAGACACAGACACTCTCTCTCTCTTCACTTTCCCATTGATTCCAGATGCTTTTCCCCTGTGCTAACAGGTGGCTCTTGATTACGCTGATATGCAATTCTGTTCATCTGTCATATTGTCTACTTCCTTGTTTCAAGAGTGTGACTCTCCTACTTTCCCCCTTGTCCTAGAGACCTTGGTTTCAGCTTGTTGTCTCAAGATAAATCCATTTAATACATGCAAAACATTCAGAAGTAATGGCCATCAGACCCCTGAACAAGATAATAAATACTGGGTATGACATCTCAATAAGAAGTTTAACTCTGACCCCCTTGTCTTGGGTTTTGTGCAATATACTTGGTCACTGGTTTCAGTACAGTGAGCACAACCACAATTGGTTTGGGGAATACATTTTTACACAGGCCCCTTGAAGTGTATTTTTATATTGAATCCAGTTCTGTAATCTTTTCTCACAATGATTACAGCTGACTGACTTACAGGAGCAGTCTCACCCAGTTAAAGGGTGTATTCACAGGAGTAAGTGCTATTTACTATAAAGGATGGAGAATAAAACTTAGTGGGCGGGTCTACATGAGACGTTTACTGTGCAGTTGACTAATTAACTGCATGGTAAACATCTCAGTGTCTACACATGTGCCCCTATTAGGTCGCAGGAAACTAATAAACTCCACAGCAAGGACTACCCTAAATACAAGTACTATCCTGCTGTGGAGTCTTCTTGTGTGCAGCTGTGCCTGTGTAGATGCTGATTGATTGGCTGGGTCATGAGGGTGTTTCAGTAGCCTGCCAGCTAGCCCCACGCTGAAGCACCCTTGTGCCCCAGCCAGCATCTCCACAGCACACTGAGCCCAGTTGGAGCAGCCCTGGGCTGGTGGGCTGACCCCCAGGGCTCCCTGCCAGCCAGGGCTGCTCCACTTGGGCTCTACATGCCGCATATGAATAAATTCTGGAGCTAATTGCTCTGGAGTTATTTGCAGATGGCACACCCGGGAGTTTATTCATGTGCAGTAATTGCATGTGCAGACATGCCCAGTTTGGGGGAGTATTATTACAGTAAATGCAGCTCTCTCAGGTCATATCTAATTACTGTGAAATATAAAGTTCCATAAAATATAAAATGGTGCACAAGTAAAGAAGAAATGGTGATGTTGGGTAGCGACTAGATTTTGTGTTTCAAACTGCAGAATGCTATTAGCACATCTAATAGGACTTTTCACTTGCGAACTTTTAGAAGAAAATGCATTACTTGCAAGGGCATTGTACAACAAGCAGAATACAAAAGAAATTCTGTTTCATAGATGACCTCAAGTTTTTGAACTCTGGCTATTTTCTGATTTGGAATTAAACCTTAAAACAGAAAAAAAACCAACAACAACAAAAAAGAGAGTCTAAACATTCTGGGTTGTTCAAAATATTTTAAAAAGCAAATTGAAATGGAAAATCATTTCTAATGGAAAAATGTAAGCCCCATTTCCACAAACATCAAAAGGATGGTTCAACATTCCATGAACTATTTCCTCCAACCCTTTTTTCCCTTTCAGAACAAAATTTGGCAAAACTGACATGATTTCAAAACATCTTGATTTCAGCTAAGCAATATTTTTGACAGAAAATCGTTCCATTAATGGTTTTCTGGTAAACTCCAATCAAAAGGTTGGTTCATTTACATTAGGTAAGCATTTCCATACCAAGAAAGTTCTCTGAAAATTCTTGATATTATAGGCTGGACCTCTGCCTAGATTTAATTCTGCATAACTGCTGTCAGGTAATTAGACTTTTCTTTTGTGGCTCATTTTAAGTTTCATGCAGGAACTCCCTTATAGCTCTTAGGGTTTTGCTCTTGCTTTTGGAGAGATGTCTTTGCTCCATGAGCCCCAGGTGAGAGATTCTGTCTTATGAACAGAGTCTTGTGTTCCTAGAGGATGACTATTTTGTTCCAAAGTGGCTGTTGGCTTGAAGACCAAATACTGGAACCTTGCTAACTGCAAGTCACACAATATTCTTCAGGTCAGAGGGCATTCTGGTCCAGTCCCAACTAGGTCAGCCTTCCAAAGCCCAAGTCCAGGAAAGCACTTGGAAACGAGCACGTTGCATGTGAAGCAACTTAGCAAGTGCCTACTAAAACAGCGCATATGCCAAGTACATGCTGTTTTGCACACTATGGGCAGAGTGGTTTGTAACAGAAGAGAAAGGACATTGTATTGCAGGCTTGCCCTCTTGTGGTTGGAAGCTAGGAGACAGAGTACATAAAATGCTGTTACCATGTTTTCTTGTGTACAACTCATACCCCTTTTCCCCAAACCAGTTGGGGAAAATTGGATATGCATTAGATGTGAGGAAAAGGGTTTCCCATAGGTCCAGACATTTGGCAGCAGAGACAGGCATTAATTGCTGTGGCTCTGGGAACCATGGCAATTAATGCTGCCACAGTTCCTCCCCCCATCTATACATGGGACTGGGCTGGCATGCAGGCTGGCCTGTAGCTAGGTCCTGCATGATGGCTCTGGAGCCCTGTGCCAGGTTAAACCCAGCGCGCCAGTCTAGGAGTGTGCCAGGTTGGCCTTGGCATAAGGCTCCAGAGCCAACACACAGAGTTGGCTGGGAGGGTCCAGTTGCAGCAGGTGGGAGCTGAAGGCTATGCAGTGGTGCCTGGTAGGGTCCAACCATGGTGTTGTGTCTGGACCCTGGCTGGCCAGGCTTGCATGCTGGTTCTGGAGCCACTGGCTGGACCCCAGTTCTTCTACCACTGCAGGTCCCAAGTACTGGTGTATGTTCCCCAGTTTCCAGATTTATACAGACATTGGGCGAGCAGGGCCAAACTGACACAATGCCTCTCCTGGGCATGTGCTGTGCTTGGCACAGAGGTGCACTGAACTGAAAGTAAAGAGTTGTTTTGTTCTTTTATTTTTTTTTCTCATCTGTAAGCAGCCACATTGAATAAGAAGAGTGGCTTGTTTTTAAAGGCAAACTTTATGATTTACATCTCTATCATTACCTTTCATTTCTAATAACTGTTTTTGGAGTAGATTGTGTAGTGTTTTCTGGTAGTCACCTGAGGAATGCTAAATATATAAATAAGGTTATCATAGTAGTTAAAAACATGGTGACCTGAGGACCAGGGACATAATAGTTGGGTCAGGATATGATTTATATTTCACAGGAATTTTTGTAGTTAAGAAGTAAACAAGATGGACCTTGCCTACAGTTCAGGAAGGCATGGGAATATATATTTGTTACTCAATATTTACTCAAATTTATTACGCAATATAGCTTAGCTGGAACTATAACATTTTCAAATACTAAAAACAACAGTTTCACAGGCTATGATTTAGTGCTCACATGATATATAGATTCTAGGAAAACCTTATTGTTTCCAACTTGTATTAGAAGCTTAATACTATTTTTATACTTTTCATATTCTAGTTCATGAAAGAATAATGATTACCCCTATCTTGTCAAATATCAGATCTACCAATGACCACATCAAGCAATTCCAGGACCAAATCTTTATATTATCATCAATTAAAGCCTTTCCTTTGGCAAAGAGAAGCTAGCTTATTCCTTTGAAAAAAAGAGTCAAATATTCATGAAGCAGGCTTTAATAATTCTGTTCATGCACTTATTTAAGGCAAATAGGGTTATTTTTAGGATAACTTATTTAATTATTTCCTGATAAAAACAGGAAATAAGCAAACAATCTCACCCTTTGTCACTTTATGAATGTGATCTATGAATCTATAATTTTATTTAAAAACAATATTAGGATCATAATTCATAAGGTGACAAAGGGTGAGACTGTTTGTTTGTTTCCTATTTTTATCTGAGTGGACATTTGGGAAGGCTGGTATGGAGCAAGATAAGGAAGTCAACAGTGCCTCTATTTGCACAGAGCAAGATGGAGTGGACAGATTCTTTGATTTGATTATGAATTACCTGTTACTTTTTATAAGATCTTGGGGGGAAAAAACAACTTGGTGTAGTTTCCATGCAGTCAGAACTTTAGAATTCACTTCCAAATGTATTTCTGATTAGATAGCAAACACTGTTTACTAGTCTAAATATTTGTTCCCATAAAGCTGCATGCAGTTATGATCAGTAAAGCCAAACCTATTACTCAGGAAAAACATGTCAATAATGCCACACAACTACCTAATTAGGAAAACCCTTTGAGAGCTAATTGCTTCTATCACCCTCCCACTGGCACTTGAGATCGTTAGGTACTTTTCCATTTACCAACGAGTTTCTCATCCCTTAAAAAAAACTGACAGGATTCTATTTTCCGCTCTTCACAATGCATTTTGAAGTCAGGAAGGCACTTTTGCTGTAAACAAAGCTGTCAGCTTCATGGCAACAGATTTAATTCAGTGAGTTTGACTTCCTTGTTTGTTAAGTATTCTGCATTACAAGGTGCTGATCAAGTGGGCTCATCACTGCACAGGATCAACTCTTTGGTCCTCACTTAATACTATTCTGGCATTACACATGGCTTATAGTAATTTCCCAGGTTTTCAGAAAAAGGGGCAGGGGATCTGATTTTGAGATTTTCAGAAGACAAACCGTCTGGGATGGGGAGAGTACATATCTAAAGAACAATGGGAAACACACTTTTGTCTCTATGGGTTAATTTGTTTACAACCTTATAGACTAAATTAGAGATATATATAGCAGAAGCTTTTGTGCACTCCAAAAGACGTGCTATGAAAAGACATGCACAGAGCAGTGTATAAAATGGAAAGAGTAACTTGAATACTAAAAGCAGGAAAGGAGGGAGGGAGGGGAGAGATGAGAGGGAAGGTAGTGCTGGGTGAGGCAAGTGAGTAATAAACCCATAGAAACAAAAGGGTCACAGAAATGAATCCAGGTAATGGGATAAGAATCCATAGTCCCTATTTAAACCATACTAAACACAATTCAGTCTGTGGATAATTTCTTGTTCTGCAATTTCCCTTTCAAGTTGTTTTTTAAAGATTTGCTGCCTAAGAACAGCTACCCCAAGTTCAGCCATAGAACGTCTAGTGCCTGTCTGTTGTCTACACAGCACAAATGGAGTGAGTGATGCCTAGGTGTAAGAATGAATGAACATTGATTTGACACCAGCTCCAAAAAGACACAAAGGCTGGTGACAGAATTTTTCAATTTCCCTGGACATTCCACCTGTGACTTCATAGCTGACATCTTGCTTCATGTAAGGTGAAGAACATGATGAGACCACCCCATGAAGCAGGAGCTCCACTTTAGACATGTATTCACAGACCAAAATTTCAGTCCTGCTCAAAACCCAACAGTGCCTATAATGACCTGGATTGCCAAAAATAACACAGCCTGAAATAAGCTGGTCACTTCTGAAAAACAAGATATTAAGGAAGGGGCTTGAAGCAGTTAAAAATGTTGCTGCTGAGAGCATGGCTAACAGACCAGAAACAAGAACAGCAAGAATGGAGGAGATGTGTGGGTGGAAGATTTTTAGCTGCATCCCATTTTGCTACAAAGTTCACATAATTAAAGAAGAAGAAAGGGTTTTGCAATATTTTGCCCTGTTTCTTTACATGCTGAGGTTCTCTGCTGAGAAACAACCACCAGCTTGTCATCTAATTCAATCCCTTTTGCTGCTCAACTAATTTCTTACTCCTTCCAAAACATAAGTGACCAAAACATCACTAAAAAGCACTGTTAAATGTTATAACAGAGAGTTAGAAGAACAGAAAACTTCCCTTCTCTACCCTTATTCCATACTGGAAATATACCAGCACTGGCTCATATTTCAGATAAAGTGACGTGCTTATGATGTGACTCCACCTTAGATCAACAGCTCACACCTTGTTTAAGTCAATAAAAGAAACTCCAAAAAATCTCTTTCTAAAATATTGTAAAAAGATAACTAGTGAATATAAAACCTAACCCAACAATGCAAGAGACCCAGCAGCAGGTCATTAATCCTGTGCAGCAGGATTTCTGTCTTCCTCTCTACCTTGCTGGGAACTTTGCCTCCTACCTGTTGTTACTACTCTAATGAATGCTACCTTCGTATGGAAGGCAGCTTCTAGTGTTTTCACCTGTTGACAAGCATCTTGTGCATTTGAAAAAACATATCACTCTCAGTTTGTTGCTAACTTTTTTATTATTGAAATGAAAATAAAAGCCAACACCCCCCTCTGATTTGCAATACTTTGGTGAGTGAAGACACCAGCTCCCACTTCCATTTTCACAACCATTTCTCAGGCTGCGATTTGGCCTATAAAAGTTGACACGGCCCATGTGTTTTTTGCTGTGCTCCAAACACTTTACCTGGCTGACTACAAAGCAAGAAATAAAAGTCTGCCCTACATAGAACTGCAGATCCAGAACAGATCTCCAATCTCTCTCAAACTAAAAACTGTACTCAAAGACTACAGGTTTCCCTTGATTTATGTGGGTTCTATTTATATGGATTCGCTCTTACGTGGTGACTCTTTTTATACCTGAAATTTGTTATATGCAAGGTAAATTTGCTCTTATGCGATCTGCATAGGTGTGCTTCCTCCTCCCCCAATCAGGGAAGTCTGTGAGAGGAGGGGAAAGGGCCCAGAGGAGAGGTTGACAGGAGAGGAAAGGGCTGTGGGGCTGGGGCTACACTCACTGCAGCCCCTGCTGCAACTGCTCTAGGAGTGGCCAATGCCAGCAGCTTGCAGCTGCTGGGCTCCACTGCACCCTGAGCCCCCCGGGGCTCCGCTTCCCTCAGGGCATTGTGCCCCGAACCCCTGGTGCAGTGCAGCCCAGCGGCTGCAAGCAGGTGGTGTCCACCACTCCTGGGGCTGCAGCAGGGGCGGGTGGCAGCCTGCAGCAGGACAAGAGCAGGCTGGGGCCAGTGGCCACTGCAGGCTGGAGGTGGCACTGGGCTTGTCCCAGCACTCAGGGTGGGCTGCAGAAATGGGAGGGGGGCTGATGCCACTCCAAAATTCACTGTAGCCCCCCCCAGCGCCGGGAAGAGCCTGGTACTGCCGCCCGCCCCAGCCTGCAGCAGCTGCCAATGCCAGCCTGCTTTCGTCCCACTGCAGGCTGCTGCCTGCCCCTGCTGCAGCCCCGGGAACAGCTGATTCTACCTGCTTGCAGCAGCTGGGCTGTGCTGCGCCCCTCCCTCACCCCTTTCCTAGCCCCAGCCTCCCTCCCTCCCTCCCTATCTATCATGGTAATGCACCTCTACCTGTTCCACTGTAAACTGGGTTCACTTTATGCAAATTTGACTTATGCGCCATTGTCTGGGAATGCATCTACCGCATAAATCAAAGGAAATCTGTATGTAAGACCATAAATGCACCTGGGCTTGCCAGACATGGCCAGTGGAGAAAGCGGACAATTTTTCAACACAGTATCATGCCTCTATATTTAGCATATAAAAAAAATACAGCATTCTAAAGTGGATCTAGGAGGATGTGTGAACACTCTTTATTTAAACATGTAATCAAGTAGACTTCCGTATAAATGCAATGAGTGTCAGAGATAAACTTAAGACAAACAGGGGTCTACATTTTTATACACATCTACTGCAGGTAGCAGTGCAATAAATCAGTGATGCCCAAACTTTTTTCCTCATTGAGGGGCCTGAACTCTTTGCAGGCCAGCCAGTGGGCCTGATCTGGCAGGTGGAGTGAGTTTCAATATGACTGCACAAAGCAGGATGGGGAGAGGTGCCGAGCCCTGATCCAGCTACACAGGGGTGAGGGGGTGTGGCCTGCCCCTGTGGTAAAAATGTATCATGATCCCTTCTTCTCGCTATACAGGGCCTCATAGCTGAACTGTGAAATGTTTCTTCTTTCCTCCTGCAGTAGATAAGCAGTGTTATAATTAGAAACAGTCTAGGCAACACTCGCTTTGAGATAAGTCTCAAGGTTTCTTATTAGAGCACATAAATTTTGTAAACATCATACACGCTCATTACCCTAGAGTTACACCAAAACACAAGGTTACTAAGGGGCACACAGTTCAGAACTGCGCATGTGGCAGGCCTTTTTGCCGCAGTTCCGTTTTAGGACTACGCATGTACTAAACTTTGCAGAAAAATATAACCAATCACGTTGGAATCTTTTGTTCAGGTTAGCTATAAAAATGGAACCTCGGACATGGCTCGGGGTCGACTTCGCTTTGAGCACTTAGCTCCGTTGTCGAACTTGTTTGCAAACAATAAACTCGAGTTGGACCCAGCCTGAGTGTGAGACTCTCTCCTTGAGGTAAATTGGACAAAGCCTCTGGGGGCACAAAACTAGCAATTTGTGCAACAATTTGGCGAGCCAGCCAGGAGCAGCCCTTGGACCACCCCGGGGTCGGACGACAAGACTGGAAAAGGTGTCCGTGAAGTGGCCACCAGACCGCTTTTGGAGTCTGCCACGGCACTGGAACCGTGAGTCGGGACACCTGGGAGGTTAAAGGATCTCCCTTAAATGAGTCAACCAGGCTAAGTGGGTCCGAAGAGATGGTGCCAGGGTGTTGGCGGAGTAAGTATTCGCTTTCCTTGTGTCTTTTGAGTAGTCTTTCAGGGAATTTGGAATTTTGGAACGTTCAGCATATAGGTCTGAACATTAGCCCCGAGGACTTTGTTCATTTAGAAACATGAGCCGCTGACCAGGTCTGGGACTAAGGCTGAGTCTAGCCGCCCAGATTATGCCTGACAAGGTAGTGTCGAACACAAGGGGGCTTAGCTGGAACCTCGTGACCCAGTGGACAGGTATCTGAGTGATTTTGTATATTGGTTGACACAATGGGTTCGGGTAGCTCCCGAGAAGAAAACTCTGCAACCCCATTGGGATGCATGCTAAGAAGCTTTAGTAAATTCAAAGGAGATTATGGGGTAGAAATGTCAAAAGATAGATTGATTACTTTCTGTCAGGTGGAGTGGCCATCATTTAGAGTGGGGTGGCCGGATGTCGGTTCTTTTGATGTGAAATTGGCTAATGTAGTGTTAAGTGTGATAACAAGGGATGGTTATTGAGATCAATATCCGTATATAGATTGCTGGGTGAGTGCTGTGATGAATCCCAGTCCCCCATGGGTACAGAAGTGTAAAGGAAAAATGTGTAAGATGTTATTGGCAAAAGACGCTGGGAGAAAGCCCCGAGTCCTCTCTGATTCTGGTAGTGAAGTAGATCTGACTCAAGGGTTAAGGCGCAGGGATGAGGCTAGACCACCACCGGACCCACGGCGCAGAGCAGAGGCTAGGACGCAGCTGGGCATAGACCAAACGGATCAGGAAGAGATAGCCAGCACTAGCTGCTCTAAGACAGGCATAGATCAAAAGGATCAGGAAAGGACAGCCGGCACAAGCCGCTCTAAAACACCTCCCCTGTATGAGGGAAAGAATGTGAAAGAACCTGACTCTTTATCCCCAACTGCCCCCAATTCTCCCCAGACCCATTGGAGTGCTCTCCAGTTTGACCAGCCCCCCCTTCAAGAACCAAGATCAACTCGAAA
>NW_005841893.1:2887327-2888005 GCF_000455745.1 Alligator sinensis
GGATCAGCTAGCTGCAGAGCTTAAAGCCATCAAGAATCCTCAGGGATGGTGGATCATACCCGGAGGAAAGGTATTAGTACCCCGATGCATATTAGGAGATGTACTCCACCGATTACATTATTCCACCCACATGGGAGGCACTGCAATGGGAGACCTGTTAATTCATCAGATAGTGGCTCCAGGACTTTATTTGGAAGCCCAGAGAGTAGCCTCTCAGTGCCCGACCTGTCAGAAGGTGAACCCAAAACTCGCAAGACCACCAGCCCCCATGGGAGGAAGACAGTGGGCCCATTATCCTGGACAAGACTGGCAGATTGACTTCGCTGAGCTTCCAAAGTCTGGTCGTTACCGTTATCTGCTGGTGTTGGTCGATCAACTCACTGGATGGGTGGAAGCGTACCCCACAAGAACGGCTACCGCATCCACGGTGACACGAGTACTACTCCACGAGATAATACCCCGATTTCTATTGCCTGAGTCTATTGAGTCAGATCAAGGAAGTCATTTTGTGGGGAAAATAGTACAAGAAGTATCCAAAGCTTTAGACATCAAATGGAAACTCCATGCCCCATGGAGACCCCAGAGTTCAGGTCAGGTGGAACGCATGAATAGAACACTGAAAGCTATGTTAATGAAAATCTGTATTGAGACTCATTTGAAATGGCCGCAGGCACTCCC
>NW_005841893.1:2888281-2896420 GCF_000455745.1 Alligator sinensis
GCTGATAACACCCGGGAACAAAAAGCCAACAAGTGAAAAAGTGAACCTGCTGGAGGTTTGAAGTTACGCTTGCAAAGATGTGGACCCTAATCTATTTGTTGGGACTCTTGTCCCTTTTAGGTATATCGAACCCAAAGATTATATCCACCTGTTGTACTTGTTCTCAAAATGAGCTTGCAACCCTCAGTAAGGCTCAGAACGAGGCTTCCAAGTCTACTGTACTTAATGTCCACCTACATCCCATTTCCCACTGTTGCTTGTGTCAAGAAATCATAATAGAGTATACATTCAGTGTCGGTATACAAGTGATGTGTGTAAAGTCAGTCCCAGAACTCTGGTTTGCAATCCTTAAAGATTGGCCTTCCAATCTTGAATCCTTTACAACTGTGCCCCCTGTGCCTACAACTGTCAGTAGTATTTGGGGACCTAAAGGCACACCTATAAATACGTGGGTAGGAAATTCATGGGTGGCCCTTCTCAGGGACTCAGCCCAAGCACTAACTAACCACAGTTGTCTTTTGTGTGCACTTACTCCTGTTTCTAGTGATGAGGGAGTTCCTTTCTTGCCAATTCCCCTCAATAGGACAGGTATAGTCTCAGATTGGGGCTTTAACCAACACTTTTCTTTGAGATATAATGGTTCTAGACGGGTTATGGTAACAAAGCCTTAACAGATGAAATAAAAAAGGTCGCACATGTCCCCGTCCAAACATAGAATAGGTGGAATTTTAATTGGTTTACATCCTGGCTCCCCAATTTTGGATGGTTAAAAGGAGTTTTCCTCGTCTTGTGTCTGCTAATGTCAATGCTTTGCTTGCTCCCCTGTATTTTACCCTGTCTCATAGCCCTCGTGAGATGGACAATACAGTCAGTCATCAACCGAGAGATGTTTGTGGCTGAAACCTATTAAGATTAGCGTTAGAAAGCGTCTTGAGGGGGGAATTGTGGTAAAAATGTATCATGATCCCTTCTTCTCACTATACAGGGCCTCATAGCTGAACTGTGAGATGTTTCTTCTTTCCTCCTACAGTAGATAAGCAGTGTCATACTAAGAAACAGTCTAGGCAACACTCGCTTTGAGATAAGTCTCAAGGTTTCTTATTAGAGCACATAAATTTTGTAAACATCATACATGCTCATTACCCTAGAGTTACACCAAAACACAAGGTTACTAAGGGGCGCACAGTTCAGAACTGCGCATGTGGCAGGCCTTTTTGCCGCAGTTCCGTTTTAGGACTACGCATGTACTAAACTTTGCAGAAAAATATAACCAATCACATTGGAATCTTTTGTTCAGGTTAGCTATAAAAATGGAACCTCGGACACGGCTCCGGGGCGACTTTGCTTTGCGCACTTAGCTCCGTTGTCGAACTTGTTTGCAAACAATAAACTCGAGTTGGACCCAGCCTGACTGTGTGACTCTCTCCTTGAGGTAAATTGGACAAAGCCTCCGGGGGCACGAAACTAGCAATTTGTGCAACACCTCCTACCCAACCATGTGGAGGAAGAGGGTGTGGCCTGGCCCATCCTTGATCTGGCTATGCAGGATTTAGGAATTTGGTAGTAGGGGAGACGTAACAGTATTAATTCACCCTGGTCACTGACCACCAAATTTTCCAACCTGTGGGAAGCCCCATGGGCTGGATGCCTCAGCCAGATTTGACCTGCTGGCTGGGGAGTGAGAGTCCCTGCAACAAAGAGATTATACAGGGGAAAAGCTTCCTGTGTACTGGAAGGAGACATGCCATTTGACTGGCCTGCTAAAAGGAAGCAATCATGACAGAGGATAGGGGTTGTGTGTACAGGGCTTGTGCTTTTCTGGTTCCTAGCACTGGACAAAAAACTTAAGAGGCAAAAAGAAAAAAAGAAAAAGACAAGACACGAAAAACTAGAAGTGATAAACAATCCATAGATAGGATCATTACTTGGGCATTTCTAAAGTAGTACTTCTCACAGTAGTGAAGTGCCACTAGTCTATAAATATGCTTCCAACAGCTTGGCCTGGCATGCTCCAAACACACCTCTCTGTACCAGTGAGGTTCCTTGTATAGGGGGGAAGATGGGCTGGGGGGAAATTTCCCATTCCAAAGACACCAATGTGGTGAGCAAGGTCAAATTCTGCCAGATGTTTTGCAGGGATGTCCTAGAACCAGTGCCCGCCCTACCTGCCTTAGCCATGCACCTCTGGCCAATACCATTTTGGGGGCAACAGTGGCTTTACTATGAGCTGCCTGCCAAAGGTGGTGGTGTTGCAACAACTCACAGCTACAAATCCTCTCTCACCAAACTTCTGCTAGTGTTCGAAGGGCAAAATGGAGGAAGCACTGAAGTTGCCTTCAGATTATACCACCTACTCTTTTATCGGGATTGTATGAACCAAGAGAGTATTTGAGTAGTCATCTCTGTTAGTTTATATTTCTATAGATTTTAAAGCATTTTAAGTAAAATACCGACCTCAACATTAACACACTTTACTGTCAATCTCCACCCGCTCACACACCTCTCCTTCCCAATGAAGTGGAACTTGGCTTTCAGGCAGGGCCCTTGCTTCCCTGTCAGCCCATTCTGTCAGGCAGAATACACGAGCCCTCTAGGATGGTGGAGTCTCCAAGCTTAGAGGTTTTCAAAACCTGGCTAGACAAAGCTTTGGTTGGGATGATCTAGTTGGGGATGGTCCTGATTTGAGCAGGGGGTTGGACTAGATGACCTCCTGAAGTCCCTTCCAACCCTAATTTTGTTTGCTGATGAAACAATAAGGTTGTTACCAGTTGTGCATTTACCAGTTATGATGTAATGGTTGCCATGAGTGGTGTGTCCTTAGAAAGGTCTATCTCCTGCGTACATTAAATGCCACACAACCATAGGCCTCTGGAACTGCCCATAGTCTCACTTCCCAAGTTCTTCAAAGAGATGGATCCCATATTTTGCATAGCAAGGAAATGCAAGCAATTCAAGGTGAAATAAGAATTTTGCAGCCTTATAAAATCCAACTGCCCTGAAGTGTGCTTTCTAAAGTACTTGTTGCTGTACTAAGCAATAAGAACTTTTAAGAGAACATTTTGTCTTGTTTTTAATTAAATTACGATATAACACTATATGACTCGTAATTACCTGTAGTTTTCTATCAAGTTATTTTCATAGAAGAGATTACTCCCAACTATCACTTTAGATAGATATTTTGAGACTCAGATACTTGTACACTTACAGATATTTTTGTACTAAACCTGCACAAGCTTTTCTAAATAAATTCTACCATATTCTGAAAGTAAATATAAAAAGAAAAAAAACATTTCCCATGCAAAGTTTTAATGGGAAGGTTATAATAGGACACTGGTACCAACCTTCCTTGTAGAGCTGAGACTGAGTGACTTCAGTCAAGGTTATTTTTAATATGTTAACTTAAAAATAGGTTGACCTACTTTCTTCATACTTTACAGCACAGAGAGAGAAATGGGTGCCATTTTGCAATAGATCCAGAGGGACAGATAAATAAATAATTTAGGTAACTTAAGCCTGCACAGCTGAGTCTATAACTCTGGTCATTTAGCTCCAAAAAATGATTATCTATCATTTGTGCTAAGGCAAAAATCCCTGCCAGAGTAAACATTTCATTTCAGGGTCATCAGTTAATGTCCTGTTCTTCAGGGTGGGAAGGTGGGCGTGTTGAAATCACCACATTTTCTTCCAGCTTTACAGAAGAGTTCCTCTTGACTTACAGACTTGAACTGGAATTTTTCAGATCAGATGCAGTTTTTCTTAGAATTATAATGGGACAAAAGTAGGACATACTGGATACATCTACACATGCCCATTACTGCAGAGTTGACTAATTAGCTCTGCAGTAAAGCATCACATTCTACACGTACACCAATATTAGGGTGCAGTAAATTAACTAACACCGCCATAGGATAGCACTGCCCCCGACAGTACTATCCTTCAGTGCAGTAATTTACGTCGCCAAAACACGTGTAGACAGTGACAAGATAGCTGAAGCATGAGGTTGCTAAAGTGCAGGGACTGCATGCCACCTAACCCCACACTGTAGCACCCTCATGCCCCAGCCAGTCCCTCCATCACCTGATACTGCCACCCAGGGGCTGGGGTTGACATCTCAAACCTCCTGCCAGCTCAGAGATGCTTTGCCCTGGCTCAAAGTGCTGCAGGTGCATGTGTAAACACTGCACCCAGAAGCAGCTGACTCGGGCATGAACTGTGCTGGAGTTTATTTCGTCACATTAATAGCGTGTGTAGATATATCCACTGTGGACGTACCTTCCTAGTTAAGGTTTGGAATTATAGAATCATTAGTAGGGCGAGAAGGGAACCTTTGGAACCCATCTAGTCCACCCCTGCCTGAGGCAAGATCATTCCTATCCAAACCACCCCAAGCAAATCTTTGTCTAACCTATTATCAAAAAGACCCAATCAGACCTGTCACACAAGCAAAAGGCACAGCACCTAACCTGCCACGGGTAATGGAGAGGGACAAGACTGATAAGTGTCCTGTTGCTGCAAGGGTTGTGCAAGAGATTAAATAAAGAGATAAAAGAAGAGAGATAAAATATGTGGAAGAGATCTAAGGTAGAGAGGGCCGTGCCCCGCACTACAGAGGATGGCGAAGCCCCCACAGTCCATACTAATCTGACCTGGGGGGTAAAATTCCTTCCTGATCCCAAATGTGGCGATCAGTCTGACCCTAAGCAGAGGGTTAAGCCTGCCTAGCTAGAAAGCTCTAGGTTTTAGTCCCAGCAGGTGCTTTGGCACAAACCCTGTCAAAACCCCCAGACTTGGCAGCAGACAACACCCAGTGCCTCTGAGGATGATGAAAACCATCCCCCACTCCAGCATATGTAGTAAAAGAGGCAGCTCTTCAGATATTGGAAGACTGCTATTGTATTTCTTCTTATGTGCCTTTTCCTTAAGCAAAACATGCCTATTTGCTCTAACCTCACCTTCCTTCCAACCAACCAACCTCTCTTGCCTCCAAGCCTTTTATCATTTTTGTCACTTGTCTCTGAACCACCTCTAACTTCTCCATGTCCTTTTTAAAATGCGGAGGCCAAAACTGTCTAACACACTCTAGATGAGGCTTAACCAGTGCTGAGAAAAGAGTTGCTATCATATCTGATGCCTTTCACGTAATGCTCTTACAGATGCAATCCAAAACAACATTTGCTTTTTGTGCAACTGCATCACACTGCAGACCCACTGAGTCCATGACCAACAAGACTCCCAGATCCTTCTCCATAGTGCTGCTATTTACCCAGGTGTCACCCATATTTGTGTTTTGGATTATTTTCCCCCTGAGGTGTAGCATCTTGTATTTGTCAGCATTAAACTTCATCCTGTTAGGTCCAGCTCAACTTTCCAATACGTCAAGATCCTTCTAAATTGTGATCCCATCCTACAGTATGTTCACAGTCCTACCCAATTTCAGGCCAGCTGCAAATTTGCCCAAGAAGTTCTCAATACCAGCATCCAAATAATTAAACACATTGAACAGGACTGGGTTCACAGGACAGACCCCTGTGAGACTCCACTCAAAACTTCCTGCCATTCTGACAGAGATTCAGTTATAATTACCCTTTGCTATTGAGGCAATTTTCTATCTACCTTATAATAGTTTTGTCTATCCCGCATTTCTCCAATTTGTGAAAACATCATGTAGGACTTCGCCAAAAGCCTTGCTGAAATCCAGACATACTATAGCCATTGTATTCCCTGTATCCAGCCAACTAGTTATATTGTCAAAGGAGATCAGGTTATCACTGTATTCCACAACCTCATTAAACTGGCTTGTTCAGAAGCAAATTTTGTGAATTACCTGAATAATTCCGTGTGTGTTTCAAATGCAACAGTGACATGCAGTGGCCAGTCTTGTTACTCAGAAATATATGCCTTCCATGGAAATGAAATGCATCAGGAAGAACTATACATTTCTTATGGGAAATCATTTATAGATGCCTGAGCATGACTGAAGCTTTCCAAATGGCAGCTAGGAATGCCTGTAGCTCACATTAATAATTTTCAGCAAGGGGTAGGGTGTTTGTGAAATTTTGAAATATTTTCCACTTTGTTATAAAATGAGATAAAAAGGAAACATTTAATTTAATATACATCATAAGTCAGAGATGATGTGATATTAAGAAAAATAAATAAATATTAAAAAAAAAAAAATCGGCAAAGGTGACTTGGATCAGAAAAGGGATGTTCTAAACCAAGGGTCGACAACCTATTCTGGCAGTGGGCTAGAATGACGTAGCTCAGGTCCAAGGCAAGCCAGTGCTAGGGTCTGGATACTACTGCCACCACTTCTCCCCACCAACACTCCTCTCCACTGCCCAGTCACAGCAAGCCACGAGCAAAATGCTCAGCTGCCCAACTGCATCACAGACAAAGCCCCATCTGCAAAACCCCAGAGACCCTTGCTCTGTGGGCCGGAACCAAATGTCTTCACAGGCACGATTTGGCCCACTGGCCTTAGGTTGCTAATCCTTGTTCTAGGCAATGACACTTGCTTACTGAATGGATGCAACACCTGTGGAACAGAAGATCATTAAGAGCCTTTTCCTACAATCACACAGCCCATGGATGGTGTGATTACAGATACAGTCCCTGCACTCAGTAGGGGGTATGGGATGTTTCCACAAAGCACCCACAAGAGAATACCTGGCTCCAAAGGGGACAAGGAAGTGGCAAAGCCATGGCCTTGCTATCCTTCCCCTGAAGCCTACAGGAATGAATGAGCAGATCAAGGAAGCAGACTAAATCCATCTCTTCTCCATACTCTAGCCAGCTCAGGAAACAGACTGTGCCTCATGACTGGGGTATGGGAATTCCACACCAGTCAGGTCTGAGTCATATCTGTGATTTCAGTTGCACACAAAAGTCTCATGCATGTGTGGTCCCATCTGCTTTCTTCTTACTATTCAGATCACATTTCTAGTATTTTTACCTATTAGCTCTGCTGTCTTTGCAAGGTTATAGGAGAGTGAAAAGAGTTTGGGATCTCATCCAACAAGATAAAATAGCTCACATTGAATTCAAAGCAATTTATTTATGTACTGTGGTGAGAAGAGGGCTGCTGCAACAGCATTTTGGCTTATAGCAAAGCAGCCCATCTAAAATAGAGACAAATATAGGGAACTCTCGTTATTCGTGGATTTGCAATTTGTTGTTTCAAATATTCTCAGTGTGCCTCACCAACCCATGCTCTCTCCCTGCGTAGTGTGATGACACTTTGTTACTGCGCTCCGCAAGTAAGGGGTGGTTCAAGAAATTTAAAAAGAGGCACAACCTACATAATGTGAAGTTGATGGGGGAATCGGCATCAGCAGACCATGAAGCAGCACGGGATTATCCCCCACAAGCCTGAACAAGTTTTCAATGCAGACAACACAGTACAATATTTGTAGATTTCCTTATTCGCGGGGCGATCTCTTGTTACCTCCCAGCTTCATGTTGTTGGGGAACCCTGGCACAGGACGCAGCCTGTCTGACTCACAAAGAATTCCCCCTCCCCAAACTGATTAAGATGCAGTGGGAGACACACCTAAAACCCTCCAGATAAGGGTGACAAGAGTGAAACAACTGCCCTAGGTCTCACTTGCATCCGAGATGGAACCAGATAGCAACTCATTTACATGGAAGATGGAGAACAGAAAGCCCGAAGCAAAGACTGCAGTGAATTCTGGAATCAGAGAAGCAGAGGAGCACTGCATGATGGGGAACCTGTGCTCCAAATGCTAATCAACCCACATTTACACACACCCAGATCAGCATTTATCAGACCAGTTCTAATCTGGATTTACAAAGGACTCCCTCCCACCTCTAAGTTTAATAGGCATCTTGAGCTGTACATTTCCCGGTCCCACTATGGGAGGCCTATTTAAACTTGATTGACTAAAACTCGGTTGCCGGGTTAGGGAATGCTGAGGCAAAGCGAGTCAGAGGGGGTTTGGGCAACATTTGAACAATGGTAAAGGGTTCATCACAGCATCCAGCCCATTGGAGCCCTGACCACAAGAGTTGTCATACTTTTCCTGGGACGACTGGTGGAAGTCCTCTCCACAAAAGGTTATGAACACTCCAGTAATTGCCTTAAGTCTGTTAAAAGACTATAGTAAGATCTGGAAAAGT
>NW_005841893.1:2896962-2911124 GCF_000455745.1 Alligator sinensis
TTTTTCCTTCTCTGCTTCTCTTTCCTCCCGTGCTCTGCAGCAATGCTTCTTTTACCCAAGCTAAAGATCCCGGTGAAGCCCAAAAATACTGTGGGGTCTGCTCATCAAGAGGCCAAAGATTGGGACGTGCCGAGTTTGAAACACATAAAGGGATCAGCTTGTACAGGCTGATTGACCCAGTTTGACTCAGACGTGCCCTTATGAACTGAATGCTGGCCCATGAGGGTGTCAGCTGGACACCCAGCCAGATTCAGAGGTAGTCTGTTTACCTGTGTGCTTGTGTCTGACTGCAGTTTATTGTTGCTCTGATGAATTGATTCTTGGCATATGAGAGTGTCACCCTGTCCATGCTGATCAACCTGGCCGGGTTAGGCATGTCACATTAATCTGTGTGTGTTTGTGTGTGTATGACTGATTTGGTGACTGGAGGAACCCAGCCCCATTGAAACTGAGTCCTGCAAGATAGCTCCATTGGGAGTAAGGACTTGCAGAACGGAGATATACAGCTCCATATAGCAACACAAGCAGCGCATTGATAGAATTACCAAGACCCTAGAAATGTATCTCTAATAAATGAGCACACCCCAAAGTGATGGGCAAATCTGGTAACACTCTAGAACGTATCCCCCGCAAATGGCAAGGGTCTCCTGTACATCATTAAACAGGATTAAATGAAATTTCCACCTTCAGAATATTTAGAATTGATGGTGATGTATAAGCCATGACTATCATCTCCCAGGCTGAGCTGGAAAGGTTAGTAAAAATGGGAAAGTTTTTGTTTTTAATCTCTAAACTGAATAATTTTGATATGGAATCACTTCTTAATAGTTAACGTGAGATAAGGTATATCTGAACCCCCAAATTATAATTACTTTGATTAGCAAATTGGGGATCAGCATCAACTTTCCTTTCCCAGAATCCACCAGCATGACTTTATAAAAGCCTGCACTATCAGAGCAGCAGCAAAACTTTGCTCTGAAAAATCTCTCTCTGATTGCCTGTCATTCAGTCTGTGAGAACACTTAAACTTGACCGTTCAGGCTGAAGTGCCTAGATTATAAAAGGATTATAGAAGCCACAAACATGAAATGTTTTACTATTCATGGAAGAACTCATTCTTCATCTAAACATGTATTGATGCTCTTTTAGAAACCTATGCTTTCTACTGAAATTGCCATAATTGTGATTCTCAGAGCATTTGGGGAGCAGGTAGGGAATAGTGGCAGCAAGGGAAACACAAGAGTGACAGGATGATATACACAAGAAAGGCTGTGCAGAACAGGTAGGGACTGCAATTCTTGTTCTTCAGAAAAGAAAACACATATAAGGACACTAAGGGGGTGATTTTCACTCACCCTGGTAAAGCTGAATGAGTCGGGGATGTAAGGCTGAGGTGATGACACCCTCTGGCAATTCTCTCAGAAATAATTTCAGCAGACTGGCTGCTGAGCACACATCCCCATCTTTAGCCAGCTCCACATCTTCTCCATGCTCGTATTTCAGACGCAGCTGCTCCACCGTTTTCACATTACCATTTACCCTGAAGAGACCTTCCTGGGTCAGTCCTGCAATTATATATCGCACATGAGAAAAACCAAGTAACAAACACTTGGCTTTGAAATAACACACACTGCTGACAGAGGCACCTTGGTGCAAGAGACCAACACACAGTATACATCACACACACCTTAGTGAATTTACTAGATGACCTAATAATGAACATTAAGGACTAGATCTTGAGGCTTATTAGAACTCTTTCAAGTACTCATGAATCTTAGTGACTTTGATGGAACCCGTGACCACGCAGCAGCACTCAGGATTGAGCTCAAGTGGTGGAATCTTACTTCTGTAGGCTTCAGTAGCTGCACCATTAGACGCTGACGTGGAAAGCATCTAAGCAAGTACCTCTGCTCACAGAATGGTCTTATTGCCATCAAAGCCACTACTTATAGAAAGATGGCCACTTCTTAATTGGGCCCTTAAATGTCCTACTAAAGACATTTACCAAAAAACAAAAGAGAAACCTTTGTACATTAGACAATTAACTGCAGCAGTAACTCTACTGTGAACAGCAAAACTCTGTGTAACTAACTATAGTAAAAAATCGAAGGATACAATGCATACTTTTGTATTGTATGTGGCTTATAACAGCGGTTTTCAACTGGGGGTCCGTGGCCCCCTAGGGTGCCGCGAGCAGGTTTTAGGGGGGTCTGCTCACCCTGGCCCAGCATGGGGAGGAGCTGCCTCAGCCCCCTGAGGGCTGAGGCAAGTCCCAAGGAAGGGGCAGGGACAGGCCTACCCCACAGCTTCCATCTTGCAGGGTGTGCTGGAGTTGGGTGGGTGAGGTGACATGCTGCTGCTGCTGCTGCTCAGGTGAGTGGGGCCCTGGGGCGGTGCAGGTGGGGCTGGGCAGTTGCTGTGGCACAGGTGGGCTGTGGAGTTTTTATAGCAGGCTATACAGCCCAAACTAAAGTTATGGGAGAAGGAAATCTTCCACATATTCCACAAAAGAATCCAGATGAATCGCATCATGTTTAAAGTCAACTCCATTTCAGTGCATGCCTAGATTTCACACAGGAGCAGATTCAGAAGGGATGCAGTGGTAGGCCTGCACCCTGCTTTTGGATTGGACCGCATCAAAGGAACCCTTGAGGTCTTTTTTAAGCATTTAAAGGAAGTGAAAAATCCCCTTCACCTTTTCTCCCTCTTCCCTACCTGCTGCTGTAGTTTTCCTCCCTCTGGAGGAAGCACCAGCTTGTTTGTCTTCCCCAGCCAGGCTGCATGTGAGCTGGGCTCAGCTGGGGCTGGGGAAAGTGGCAGTGGGGATGGGTGGGAGCATGGGAGGGAGGTGGGAAGTACACTCCTGCACTGCTGTTCCTACTGTCCCCAGTCCCAAATGAGCCCAGCCTCAGCACAGCCCGGCTGGGGTGGGTAGGAACAGCTCTGGTGCTCTCCCAGCTCCAGAAACAGCAATAGTGGCAAGCAGGGGAGGGAGGAAGGAGAGTGGGGATTTTCACCTGCTTTAGGGACTTTAAAAAGTCCCCTAAGTCTCTTGAGGGCAGTGCGCTTGTATTGGTGGGGAAGAAAGCAGGGAGCTAGGGATGCAACCACCCTTACTGGGTGAGTTGCTGCTCCTGCACTTTGCTGTGGGAAGTCCTGGATCCGCCCCCAATTTCACATGCTGAAAAAGAGCAACTCCATGAAAATGAAAAGCAGAATACTGTAATAAAGATATCAGCAACCAAATTTCAGTCTTGTACACCATCTCTGTAGAATTACTTATCCTTTGGTGGTAGCACAATAAAAAGGGGTTACAAAATGCAGCATGTAACAGAAACAGACATCATAAAACAGCCAGGTTTGACTTGAAGCGCATACCTCTTATAGACAGCAATATCACTATATAAAATGTTACTCTGACATCTGCTGGGCAATGGGAAACACTGCTTATCAAAATCTATTGCTATCTTAGAAGTCAGGGGAAGTTACATATTCTACACACAATAATGCATCCTTTATCACCATTTGATTTCCCCCAAAAAAGTCACTTCTGGGAGAGGCTCAAATTAAGATTTTGCAAAAATCCTAGGAAAGTTCTAACTTTAGCAGAGTAAAAAGCCCCAAACAAACATCCTTGCCTCCTTGCCATAAAACTGCCAACTCAAAGTCTGCAATTCAGGATGGCCCTGAATTGGTAATTATTCTCATGCAGAGGGAACTGTGCCATATCACCAAATTAACCAAGTTCACATCTGAGGTTGTGCAAGAGTTAGTCCTCAAAATGCGCTTTGATATCCTCTCAAAAAAATAAAACCAACTGATTTCCAGGTTAGCTCATGTCTGCTTTGAAAAGCAAGAGTGTCCTAGGCTTTCTTCAGATATGTGCACATCTTTTGGATCTTGTTTGCACTTTGACAGTGGGGTGGGGGGAGGATTATATCTCTTACACTGCCCTCTTCATGAGACTAATTACTGATTCAGAGCCATTTGGAAACTCAGACTCTGAAACAGGCACTGCAAACACCTGAACTTAGATGCAGACAGAATCCCTCTCCTGGCTCATGTTGAACTGAGTGCCTGTCTGAGAAAGCTGAGCTGGACATAGGTGACCTGCATCGTCTGGCAAGGTGTCTTAACTTCCTTCATTTAGGACAACACACACTGTCCTAAATGTTGACAGTTAAGGCTCAGACCTGAAGAAGAATGATTTGCATTAGAAAGCTTATCAAAGTCTATCCCAAGCACAGAGTTGGTTCAATAAAAGATATCACCGACAAAAATCTTGGACTCTCACTTATTTCCTGGACCATCATGGCTATAGCATCACTACCTCCTTCATTTAGAAAGCATTTAATGTTCCACCAGACTAGAGGAACCTGCCCTGCCTCCTCCATCCAGCCCACATTTGGCAGGAGGTATTGGGGTTTCTTAAGGCATGCACAATGCACAGCTTATACTCTATTAACCATGCACCAGTAAAATAGCTTGAAGATGTTTTCTCCTTAACCATTAGTTGCTTAGTTCCCAACATCTTAATATACTCCTCAGTATGATGAAGGTTATCAGAACTGGTTCCAGCTTACAACAACACTGCTGTGATTCACATTTGGAACCATGTCTTTCCAGTCATAAAGGTCTAGACCAGGGTTTGGGGCTTTTTGCTTAAACCTTAAATTTGGCAGAAACTGCTTTCATCAGTTCTCCTCACCTTTGCTCTCCTGCTGTACCACTTGGACACTCTAAAAGGGGATTAAACTAAACAAACAAGACATTCTCTTTCTGGAATACGAGTTCCCCTAGGTGAAAGTATTCAGGAATACATACTGGCCTTCCAATTTATATCCTACCTTGATCCATGTTCACTTTGAACTTTTTTTTTTGAGATCAGATTGGAAAGGATGCTTGTTTTGTCAAGATGTCAGGAGAGAATGTAAAGTACTGTAATGTGGCTGCATCTACACATGCACTTTACTGTAGAGCAGACTAATTATTTGCAGACCAAAGTGTCAACCTCTATACTTGAGATGGTATTAGGCCTCAGTAAACTAATTAACAGCACCATAAGATAGTACTGTTCCCTCTACCCCTATTGGGAACAGTACTATCTGATTGCAGAGTAATTAACTGTGATTAAACACATGTGTAGATGCTGACCATGGGTATAAATTACACCTGGTCAGTCCAGCCAACAGGGGGTCAGATTCCTGCCAGCTGTCTAGCCACACAGCGCCTCACTTCAGCATCCTTGTGCTGTGCTCCAGTCAGCTCCTTTGCTGCCCACCTGGAGCCTGAGGCAGAGCCAGGCTGGATTGGCCCTGGTGTTAACTGCTCTACCCTGGCTCATATTGCTTCTGTCTCAGGCACACATGTAGATGCTGTGGCTGGGAGTAGTTTACACTGGCTTAAACTGCTCTGGAGTTTATTGCTTCAAATTAATTATGTATGTAGACATGCCCTGTAATGAGCAGTACAGAGCTTAGAAAAGGCACCTTAAAAGGAACATTGTTCCACCCTGTTGCTAGAATAAAACAAATGCCACTATTCATAGAGTGAAAATTCCTCTTTTATGGTCATGGTGTAATGTACAGGCCAATATATACCATGTATGTGTAACAAAGGTGTAGAGGCCCCATGCTAGCTCTCTGCAAAGGAATGAATAGCAACAAAGAATGAATCCCATTCTATTCTACGTATTAAATACAAGCGTGGCAAGGCTGGGAATTTAGAGACTTACCTTCTAGTGTTAGTTAATAAACATAAAAAGCTTCCTCTGAACCTTATAGGTTAATATAGGTGCACTATTACAGTGGTGTCACACTCCTGTGGCCCCCTGGACTGGATCCAGACCATTGTCGCTCTTGTGGGCCAGATCTGTACTTGCTTTGGGCAGTAGGGCGAGCTGTGATAACTGCTGCAGGTGCTTGAACCTGAGTCATATGTGTTGCTTACCCCTCTGCTGCTAATGTACATCCTCAATGGGGCTCTGTACGCTGGAATTCAGCAGCCCTATCTCCTTCACCCTGACCCCCAAATTCATGTTCCCTCCAGGAGCCTTGTGGGCCAAATGACAGCCCAGGGGCCATTCCTTTCACACCCCTGCACACAGGAGGACCTAGAATTTTGAAAACGGGGTGCAGTTGGTGAGGTGCATAATCACATATAAAACAACACATAATTTTCTCCAGTTAAAAATAAACTGGTTCCCTCAGCACTGCCTGACTAGAAATGCTGTTGCCACTGCTAGACAGTTGGTTTTAAACTTTGGATACAGCAAGTACACCACTGCACGCCTGTCCCCTACCCCTCTGCTGATCTGCCCCTGCACTATTATATGTGTGTGTACACACACACACACATTTGAGAAACAGCAAATATGCAAAGCTGGAGGTAACAACATCTTAAATGATCAAAAATGCAACTTCATAATGCAGCAAATTATGAACGTAAATGCCCTTTGCAGCCTGCCACAAAGCCAGCCAAACAAAAAGCCAGCGTGGGGAAAGGACCGGGGTGGGGGGGTGTTGGCCACAACTTTGTTTAGCTTCTCTACTAGGGACGAATCGAAGACCCTCCCTTTGAAGAGACATTCACAACCAGCACTGTTAAGTGAAAAAGATGGCTTTCAGCTTACCATGCTGGGTCAAATATTCTACTAGATTCCACACCACAGTTGGGATGCCATTCTTGCTAAGTCCTTGCTGCTGAAGTTCCTGGAGACTCACACCAAACACCTTCTGGCAGCTAGCATCCCTCTGCTTGTTCAGTGGCAGTGCTGCAATCTTTTTCATGTCTTCTTTCAGCCTCACTGCTGACTTACTTTGCTTAAAGGAGCACAGGAAAAGAGAGCAGTCGGTCACATTTACTATAGGAGGTTGCATGGTTACAGCTTGAGAATGTCAATTAAAAACCTGAGCTTGTATGTTTTGAGATAGAAGAGTCTGCAGTGTGTGGGTTTGTTTGAATAACTAATCCTTAGCAAAATCTCTATGAAGCAGTTCCTTGGAACTGAGTGGAGAAAAGCTCAATAGCAAAAAGTGGGAAAAGGAGGAGGAAGGGCCCCAAACCATAACTTATCTGTAGCTAAGAGAGAGCATGGACAGACACACCACAGTCTGTATTCAAACCCCATTGCTACAGTAACTAATGGGCGGGACTCATAAATGACTGTGTACAGTACCTACACAATAAACTATCAACATGGACTCTTAATTTTTAAGGCCAGAAGGGCCTGTTACTGAAAAAAGAACTTTACCCAATAAGCTCATAATTGGGTCAAAGTCCATAACTTTTGTCTTTGGGAAAAAACATCCAGTTCTGACTTTAAACATTTCAAGCAAGGAACAGTAAATCCTAATGCAATATACCACAATAAATTATGTATTCCTCAGGGTATAAATCTAAATCAGAGCATGGCTGTGTGGAACTGAAGAGCTACACGTATAAGAAGAGTTGCTAAGAGAAGACAGAGAAGTATATTACCCCACCAAATGTCACATATGTGTGTGTGTGGAAGTTCACAATAGCATGGTTTCATTATTATGGCTGAGCAGGATAATGTTCACCAAAACCATTTCACTTGACAGCTGGAACATATTGCTAATAAGCAGGTAAAAAAATACTTGCTCTAAGCTGCAATAGTCCTTCTGGCAGAGATTTTTGCTTGTATTTTGTGGGTGAAAACACACAGGGACACAGTTATTTCATTGTATTTGTATTTTTTCTTTTGGTTTTAAAATAGTAGCATTTCTTTTAAAATTTCTCTCTCTCCACATGAAACATGCCATTTCAACTCAATTAACTACCTAACTTGAAAGCTGCACACATTTTGTCTATTGAGCCTGACTATCCTTGTTCTGGGTGACAGATAAAAAAATGCAGTTCATTTTACCCAGACTGCTGCATCCTTTCTGATAAAAACAGCATCTTTGAGGGAAAAGATGTCTTTTAATGAGCTATTTGACAGCAGAAGTAGATATTTTCATGCTACCTTGTATGTAAATGACTTTTATATGCCACATTTGTTGGATATTACCTTTGTAGCTAAGGCAGTCAAAAACTTTAACATAGAATTTCAGCCATGACAATAGACCAGATAATTAAAAATAGTATAAACATATGATAAATAATTAGTAAGTACTGTCAGTGTTCAAACTCTGCCTTCCACTGACTGTTACTAATATGACTTTAAAAATACATTTCATTAGGGTTATGTGAATAATATAAATAATTTTCACTTTGGAAGGCTGTGCATGAAAGCAAAAGTTAGGTCAAGTGAGCTAGAGCATTTATTTCTTCATGTATTATTTAGGAGTATTAAATAATATTGGCTATAATTAAAAACATAGTAATTTATTTTAGCATTAGATATATATTGCCATCACCTTATACTAATATGTAATATCATACAGTATAATATCAAGGTATTATACCAATAGATAGCTAGATAGATAGATAGGTAGATAGATAGATATTAGGTTAAATGAGTCAAACTAAGAATAAAAAAAATATATATTATTTTGCCTCTTCCTATAGAGACTCTCAACATACTTTCCTAGAAGACCAGCATGTGCTTAGCATGCTGAAACACCCAGTGTGTGCTTAGGTTTACAAAGGCACTGGAAGACTGAAAAACAGGATCCTGGCTTGATTTTACAGTGGGGAAACTGAGGCACAGAGAGTGGAAGCCACTTGTTCACCTTCGTTGTGTCAGTCAGTTAAAGAGCCAGACAGACACCCTGATCTCCTATTCCTGGCCTTCAGCAGAGGCTAGAGGAATACAATGTTATAAATTGGGCTTGGAATTACAGAAGATACTTTGGCTTTAAACAAAGATTTATAAACAATATGTGAACTATAAAAAGATATCTTGCCTGTAACAAAGAAAAACAATGTTAAGTTATCAGCATGAAGCCATTTGCTAAAGCAATTTTTAAGGAACCGGTTTAAACCTATCTATGCTCAACTGGGGAAAACCATTAATCAAAATCTTATTATAATTGCTATACTTCAATTATTGTTTCCTGTGAGCAGTTGCTGTTTCATACAGAGGTAAGTGAATGGTTACTTAACCATTTTTTTTTGCTTAATAATATTCTAAATTTCAACAACACCAAACAAACAGGAGTGTGCATTTTTAGAAGTCACACTTTCAGAGCGGTGGTTTTCTAATTTATCTAAAAATCATAATTACAAACTCCATGTCACAGTCAGTCTGTGGCTAAAAGGGTTGCCAACCAATTCCACCATTGCTAGACAAAGTTATTCTTGTAAGCTGTTTCCACATCAAAAAGCAGAAGGAAAGTGGTAGGCTCAAAAGACCCCCTCCCCAGAAAAGAAAGAAATGCCAATTGTACATTTTAGTTTAATGAACCAACCAAACCCTCTCTGTTTTATACCTGCACTGAATTCCCTACTGTAACAACCCTGCTGTTAAATATTTAACAGAAAACAGTATAAAAATAAGTCTATATTTTAGTCTAGAGCAGTACCAAGAGAGATAACTTAGAAAATATTCACTTGTCCCTGAATGACATTAGTAGCCACTCCTTGGTACAGACGCACATTTTTGACAAATCATTAACATGACATTTTAAACAGATCCATACTGATTGGCTAGTTTAGTTTTTTAAGCTGAAGTTAGAAGTCAGCCAACCCCAAATGCTGATCTTATCTAACACTTCCCCCTACATATTCATGCACTACCAAGTTTATACGGTTTTAATAAACTAGTGGACGGCAGAGGCCTCCTTATGCACACTCAGAGTAATCACAGCACACAACAGAGAGTCTGTACTCACACAGATGGCTAATGCTCCTGCCCCCATTCTTTCAGGAAGTGTCTGGAAGAACTGATGAAGATGGGATGAAAGTATTAAACAGAATACTGAAGGCTACTAAGAGTCTATGCATGAAAGCTTTACAGTTTAGGAAAACACAAAAATCCAGAGAAAGGTCCAAAGCTGCTAAGGAATTCCTATTTTCTTGGATGAAAATCCCAGGAAGTCATTTCTTTCTTCTTAAGACTCTGTACACATGGCTGGGAGCAGTTCCCTGCAGCTGAAATCTGATTCCAGGAGTCGGGTACTGGCAATCTGGAAGAGTCATGTGACCTGGAACTTAAGTCATTAACATCTTTTCATGAATTAGCAGGAACTTCTTACAAGCTTTTCCGAAGATGTACCCAAGAAGTTACAGAGTGTGTGTCCTGCATAATAACATCGCCCCAGAAACCAGCCTCCCCACCTCCTGTTATGCAACAGCTACCACTTGGTGGCATTAACGATTAGCATCATCACTCCCAGTTCTGAATTAGTTAGGGTAGTTTCGTCACCCTGCTTTACAACTCAGAAATACCTTCAGGCTAAACAAACTCCTTTGGTATGTTGCTAATACATACAGTAACCCTTTCCAAAGCAGGGCTGACTTTTCAAAATAAAATGAGCCCTGAGAGAGAGAGTCACACTCTCTCTCTGTGCATCTTAACTGCTCCATTTATCTGTACCTAGTAAAATGCTATTCAAGTTAACAAATGTGTTAATTCCATTTAAAACCTTTGGGGAAAAAATATTTGACTTGCTATTGGCAAATAACCCAGAAAACATCGTTTCCAATCCTTTACACACAGAAGGAGGATTTGGTCTTTCACACCGATTGAACAAGTTCATTTAGGAGTTTATGACAGTGTCTTATATTTGACACACTTGAGGGTTAAAATAAAACACAGGTATACCTATTTCATTTTAATCACCCATACAATGCTTAATCAAATCCTCCTTGTACGATTTGTCTATTTACCTGGGAAGAACATAGTACTTGCATTAGAAGTATCAGGACAGAGCAAAGGATCATGAGACTGCAGAAGGAAAAGAGCAACCAAAGCAAAAAGGTGAGAGACACCAACAGTATTCACAGCACCCACAGCTTTCCAGATAGAATGGGACATGAAAAATTTCACTTTCTGAACAGTTAATTTTCACTTTAGGCCTGTACTAGAGGTGAATTTCCAGGCTGCATTTGCTAGCTAGAAACTGAAGTTGAGGGTCCACATTTTCAAAAGTGTGTTGGAGTGCCAAGTTTTTCTGAATATTTATC
Source organism: Alligator sinensis (assembly GCF_000455745.1). Classification (NCBI taxonomy): domain Eukaryota; kingdom Metazoa; phylum Chordata; order Crocodylia; family Alligatoridae; genus Alligator; species Alligator sinensis. The sequence goes on from NW_005841893.1 coordinate 2,908,054, forward strand.
CCTCTTCTGGAATCCCAATTCAGAACAGCAGTTAATCAAGCATGCCAGTCTGTTCCCATTCAAGACAATATTTAGGATTCTGCTTTGCTTTTAGCACATTGTTAAAAGTGTTGTACTGAATAAGGTTGCTTTCCTGACTCAGAGCCCAGGTATCTAAATTTAAGTGGAGCTCTTGGAAATGGGCTGGGTTATCAAATGCAGGTGCGCTGAAATGCCAGACTGGACACAGTATTTCCACTTTTGCTTCACCTTGCTGGACAATAACATTTCCTCATGAATTAGTGGGAAAGAACTGAGCTTCCTGTTAGAAGGAAAGGTAATGGGGAGGGCAGGGTTCAAATTATGGGGTTAGTCAGGGGGGCTGAGCCCTGCCATAAGAGACAAGAGCCTCCCCTGTAAGATTTGAAAATCATAACCTGGGAGGGTCTCCGATTTTATTAGGACATTGTGATGGGCAGCCCAATTTTTTTTGCAGGACCCCCCCCCCCCAGAGTCAAAGTGTAATTTGAACACTGGCCCAGCTGACATATGACACACAAATATGAATTGAGGATTTATGAAATATTTTAAGGGGTAGGGTTCCCCATAAGCAATTTATTTTTCTTTGGAATTAAGAATAAACTCTTTTATGTTACATTTCATTTTTCCTTTAACAACAGTTTTGCTGGTCTAAAAATGTTCCTTTCCACACTCGCTGAATTAGACAGCAGCTATCTTTTCATTTGAAATTTCCTTGCAGTAGAACATGGTGCTCTATCATGGATTTGATGCAACCTCCTGCTGGTCCATCCTCCTTCTCATGTTAAGCCATTAATGTGCTTTCCATATATATCACACACAGCTGTGTTCTTCTTAGCCCTAACTGTAGTTACACAAATAAAACCAGATTACATGTTGAAGGCTGAGACCTGCAAAACAATTTATGGGACGATGACTTGCTCACTGTCCATGTCAGTCTAGACATGGCCCTGTGATGAACAGCAATAATGACAAAAGGTTTCTTATAAGCTTATGTAGCAGAGAAGAATGTAAAATTTCATTTCCATAGCAGTTTAACTGCAGGAAATCTGCACTGGCCAAAAAGAACAATGACAATCAATATAATACATTGCTGACTGTAGCAGCCAGAATCTGCCCTTTACCTTTAAAAGAAAAGGTTACTGTATTCACTGAAATGCTATGAATATATATATTAGTATCTTTGATCCACACTTACTACAATTAGTTATTTACTCACATAATACAAGGACAGCTTAAGACAAGAATACCAAGCAATTTCATCTACCATCCTTCTTATACATTTCAATACATTTCCCAAATACAACTTTTCCCTTGTCAACTCCTCTTATTCCAGTACAGCACCAGAAATGCAACCTCCTATTGTTCAGATGATCCAGTTTTCTCCTGGACCTTCTATCTAAGAGAAGCCTTGGTTCATACAGATTGCCTTCTTATCCCCCATCCCAGACAAGTGATCTTGGACTACCTGGTCCCCACTGGATCACCAGCTTTCAGGATGAGGACTTTTGAGAGAGAAAGATATGCTGCATCAGGAATGCCAGGGATCAGTTAGTATTTCTAGCATTGGAGAAGTAAGGCATGACACACTGGGCGCATCTACACATGCCAATTTAAGGTACTTTAGCTCAATTTAAGGTTCATTAAGTGCATGTGTCTACACATGCATTCCCTTAATGCAACATAAAAATGGCAATTTTAGGTTATTCACGCCTAAATTTGATACCTTTAAAAGCAAATAGTGCTCACTTGGAGGCAAGGGGCACTTGCCTGCTGCGGGGCCGGGCCTGGCCCAATATCTGTCATTGTGGGGTGAACTGGAGCTAGAACAAAAGATGCTGCTGCTGCTCAAGGTACTTCCGAGCTCAAGCCAGCGCAGCCTCTTGCTGGCTCAGCCTTATTCTCTGCAGCCAGAGCTGGGGCAGCAGCACACTAGGCTTTCTCCCCGGGCCACCTCAAGTTCTGGGTGTGGGTAGGATGGGGAAGCTGTGTCCCAGCTCCATTTGTAAACATATACCATGTATCTGCTGCCTCAGAGATATTCACCATTACAGCTCCTTCTCCAGCTCAGGTGCTGGGTGCAGGGCGTAGCCCTAGGCCCCAATTCTGGCAATGGAACCCAGCAGCCCCAAAGGGCACAGGAGTGGCTCAACACACACAGCCTGGTCACCTCGGAGTCAGTGGAAGCTCTGGACCCACAGACAATGACTTCAGGAGTCCAGATGCCCCTTCAGGCCTATAATGCTGCCTCCCCTCTGTCTGTCTTGGCATCTGCTGCCCAACCTAGGATGGCACACTGTGGCCCGTTTCTGGGAGTAGTGGGGAACTTGTAAGGCAGAATTTGGCCTTGCTCGGGGTTTCTTGTGAAAGGCAAACATTGTAGCATCAAAAGCTCTGGCAGCACCACCAACTCCATGGACGTCATCCTCTAAATGCAGTGCTTCTTAGCCAGGTGCCTTGAGATCTTTTTAAAGACGCCTCAATATTAATATGGTCAGGTATGCAAATATGGACACACAATTCACTAGATTAACCTAGAGATTTCCAATAGGAATCCACAATGTCATAAACAGTTTGCCCTGCTGTGGTCTTTTTAAGTTCTTTGCAGCAAAAGAATTACCTGTTATTACTCTGAAAACTCTGGGACATTACGGAGAGGATCCCAAAGCTCCTTAAACCCACAGACCACTATCCCATGCTCCTTATTCATGTGGGCACCAATGACACTGCTCGGAGCACTCCCAGCCAGGTCATGAGGCGCTACAGGGATTTGGGAGCGGGGCTTAAGGGTCTGGGGGCACAGGTGGTGTTCTCGTCGATCCTCCCAGTCTCAGGCTATGGGCTGAGAAGGGACAGGAGGATCTATGTGGTCAACCAAAGACTGCAGCGCTGGTGTCGTCAGGAAGGCTTTGGCTTTCATGACCACAGCCCGCTCTTTGGTGAGAGAGGCAGTGAGCTGCTGGGAAGAGATGGCCTCCACCTCTCTCCCCTACGGAGGAGGCTCTTCTCAGCCAGACTGGCTGACCTACTCCACCGGGCTTTAAACTAAGCCC
>NW_005841893.1:2913349-2943733 GCF_000455745.1 Alligator sinensis
CCTGCCTATGCAGGGGGTCAGACTCGATGATCTCAAGCAAATCCCGGGACGTCTCAAGCAAATCCCGGGACGTCTCTCAAGCAAATCCCGGGACGTCATTCTCCCCCTGTACTCGGCCTTAGTGAGGCCGCAGCTGGAGTACTGTGTCCAGTTTTGGGCTCCACAATTCAAAAAGGATGTGGAGAAGCTTGAGAGAGTCCAGAGAAGAGCCACGCGCATGATCAGAGGTCAGGGAAGCAGACTCTATGATGACAGGCTGAGAGCCCTGGGGCTCTTTAGCCTGAAAAAGCGAAGGCTCAGGGGTGATCTGATGGCCACCTACAAGTTTATCAGGGGTGACCACCAGCATCTGGGGGAACGTTTGTTCACCAGAGCGCCCCAAGGGATGACGAGGTCGAATGGTCACAAACTACTTCAAGATCGTTTCAGGCTGGACATAAGGAAGAATTTCTTTACTGTCCGAGCCCCCAAGGTCTGGAACAGCCTGCCACCGGAGGTGGTTCAAGCGCCTTCATTGAACACCTTCAAGATGAAACTGGATGCTTATCTTGCTGGGATCCTATGACCCCAGCTGACTTCCTGCCCTTGGGCAGGGGGCTGGACTCGATGATCTTCCGAGGTTCCTTCCAGCCCTAATGTCTATGAAATCTATGAAATCTATGAACTCAGAGCTGGCATTTTCTGAAATGTGCCCTGTCTAGCAAGGTTGAAAACCACTGTTTGAAACCAGTGCCCCTTCACCCCTGATTGGCTGAGGAGCCACATGTTAACCAAGGAGCCACAACAACATTCAGGCTTGTAGATGAATAGTGGCAAACACTCACATCTGAAAGAAAAAAAACCAACCTAATTACAGTGTGTGATTGCATATGTTACATTAGTGTGGCTGCATGTGTTGCATTCTTCATGACTGTAGGAAAGACACACCCAAAAAAGGAAAAAAAATGCAGTAAAAAAGGAAAAAAAAGAAGAAAAAAATATTTTCTGCAAAGAGGCAGGGGTGACAAGTTGAAGAGCCAGTCACTGAGAAGGAGATTCAGTAAGCGAAGAGTTAAGATTAACACTGGGTGTGTCTACTTATGCATTAATGCACTTTTCCTAATATGCATTGAATTTAGTATCTCCAATATGAGGTACTAAATAAATGTGCATTAGGCTGCGCTAATGCGCAGTAGTGCAAGCACATGCTTTTTAGGTGACAATGTGCAGTAGCTAATTCTACTGAGCAGTTTTTTAAGCACCACTTTAATGCTCAGTAGAATAGGCTACTGCATATTAAAGCACATGTGTAGACATGCCTACTGACAAGTGACAGTGATGTGGCTTCTCAAAGTTCTTCAACTTTAATCAACTAATTTGCCCCTGCCTGACCCCTACTTCTGCAGCGCGAAGTGGGCAAAAGTTACTCCCTGTTGCCCATCCCACATTCCTAGGTGGACTGAAAGTGTTCATTGCTTGATGCCACTCTTGTGAAGCCCAAAGTCCAGCGTTGGTCATTGAACATATCTTTCTGGGAAGAATGGGGGTGTCATTGTGTGGAAGGTAGGCATGAGATCAGCAGTGGCAGCAGAGAAAAAAAAGTGTTCCCGCTAAGGAACATGAGGAAGCAAGGCTTTCTAATGGGAATAACATCAATCTGACAAATCCCTGTCTGCTGATGGTCTGTAGGCATGAGACCAGTGTCCTATAGAGATCTTCAGCATATATATATACAATCAGTCATTGCCTTGGCCCTTCTATAATGTTGCCATCTTCACCTCGCTGATCAAGTGATCTGTTGCCCCCAGAGAAAGAACCAAAGAATTTTCAAACAAAGTTTCCCCTTTCACCCAATTATATATAGAAGGGGATGACATCTGTCTTAGTTCAGAAGAACAGCTTACCCATTGTAGCAGATGGCAGTCATTTGTTCTAATGCACTTTAATCCCAAACTATTTAACCTCTCAACCTGGGATTCCCAGGTCTTGTATACTTTTTTTCACTATTATGTTTTCAGAGCAATACCTCAGAGTATTCCTCTGACTACATGTCTGACACACCTCAAAGACAGCTGTGATTAAGTTAATGTATACTATCACTGGGGACCTGGAGATACTGACACTGAGACCCTTTACATCAGGGTTCATTAATAACAATGCACGTTACACTTTATCTGGAAAAGACAGAAGCAGTTACCCCAGATGTCTACCCCAGTAGGTGCTACTGCAGAGTCTTGCCATTAAGTGGGAATAAAGCATATATACCCTGTTTGTATTGAGCAAAAGCTACGATGGGACACAGAAAACCCATGCTGATATAGCTAACAGTGGTGTATATTTACCACTGTTTCTTCCCAGGGTAAGTCTACAGCAGTAACACCAGGCTAGGGGCTGGTATCTGTTCCTTTTTTCACACCTATGCAAGGCGGTTTACACTAGCATAACCATGTCATGTGTTGAATCTGTGAGCTGCCCTGGTAAGGAGATCCAGCATAGGGTAATGAGGAAATCCAGCATAGGATCTGGTGCACAAGTGCTTTGTTCAAGAAATTGCTTCATCATGTTTTTATTAATTGCAATCTCTGTAAAGACACCAAAATCCAGGTCTGCAGTGCAGTCATTATCCCCACTCTCCTCTATGGATATGAAATGTGGGTGACCTATTATCATCATCACAAGAGCCTGGAGAGGTTTCATCAATGATGCCTCTGGAAGTGCTCTGCATCAAAGGAGAAGATTGCCACATAAACAACAGCATCCTTGCCAAAGCCAGTGTTACCAGCACTGAGTCGGTGGTCCTCAAGCACCGACTTTGCTGGACTGGACATTGTGCGTGGATGCCTGGCTCTCAACTCACGGAACCAGTGCTCTACTCCCAGGTTAGTTGTGGCCCAAAATCTTATGGAGGCCAAAGGAAATGCTACAGGGACATATTGAAGACGCGCCTCAAGAAAATGGGTGCTGACATCAAGAGCTGGGAGGAGCTGGCTGCTAACCAACTCCAATGATGCCACTGGCTCAACAAAATGGTGGCTTGTTTCGAGGTAAAGCACCTTGCCCTTGAAGCAGAGAAGAGAAAGCAGAGGAAGGAAAAGGAAATGAATCTCAGCCTGCAGTCTACTCTCCCCTGTAGAAAGATCTGCAACTTCTGTGGATAGATCTTTGGCTCAAGGATTGGACTTTTAAGTCACATCAATGAGCTGCAGTAGAGAGAATCCTCAAATTGAGCGATTGTTGCTGCTGAGCTGGCTTGGTGTCCATTAAGCTGTGTTTGGATACCATTCAACAAAATAAAACACTTTAATTCTGAACTGCACTGTCAGCTTCCCCATCTCTTCAAGGATTTTCCTTGGTGAGAACTATGTTTGTGGTGGGTAGGCAGGTTACTTCCAATGATAGCTTTCTACACTCCATAGAAGTAGCGCTCTGTAGAAAAAGATACAGATGAATAAGCGTTCTCTCTCCTTTGAATACTGGACGTCTTTGTGGCTGATAATGGTATTATTGTATAGGGACCATTTTTATAGTTCCCCAGACACTTAAACAGTAGACCCTTTGATTCAGAAGTGATTCAGAATCTGGATCTTCAGGAGAAGTATGTGAGCATTTCTCATTCCTACACAACCACAATAGCCACAGGATTTGCTCATAGGCAATGTCTCCAGAATCAGGCCCTGTGGCAGAAATGCCCCGTCAGTGCCCCTTTCCAGAGATCTGTCTCAGCCAGCCTGAGAGGCTGCTGTTGAATCCCTCACAGCGGGAATCTCCCACCTTGTCTGCAGACAAAAGCCTGGCGCCTGGGAGGCGATGCTCTGGTCACCTGGGCAGTGGGGGGGAAAGACCCGGCCCTGCGCGCGGGCCCAGGTAGCCAGGGATGCCTTGCAGATTGGTCAGTTTGTAGCCAGTATTGGGAGCTTCGGTTGGACCGGGCTGCTGAGGTCAGAGAGGTTATAAAAAGGCCTGGGCCAGGAAGAAGGCAGCCATTAGCCATGTGGTCATCCAGGTGAATCTGAACCTGGCTCTCTCCTCATCACCGCATGCTCCAAGAGTGCCCTGCCTCCAGAGGAAACAACAACCACCTCTGGACGATGCGAGTGAGTAACCTACTAGAGATCCGATCAGATATTTAGCTTCAGTAACTCAGATGCGTGTTTAAACGGCTACCTCAGCCACCCTGGTTTGCTCTATGGGATTCCTTTGATATTCCTGTAATATTTCTATGATATTGCTCCACCTTTTACCCTGTTTCCACCCTACTCCTGTAATCAATAAAGTTCTCCTTTGTGACCGGTGTGGAGACTTATTGAGGGATGGGTCTAAATTATGCCAAGGAGGCCCCTTAGATCAGTAGACTAAGGGAGGCTTCCTAATAAGCCCCTGACTTGGGAAAGTGCCCCAAGTGCTTGTATTGGGTCTAGTACCCATTGGACGATCAGGCCTGTGTTTTCCAAGGTGCACAGAGCCAGAAGTGAGTCCAGAGCCTTGGATGGTGGCAGCGGGAACCCCAGGCTAGCGGGTGTGCTCCAGGGAAGGGGTTGGCCAGACGGGAGGCACCCCAAGGGAGGCACTCGGAGCCTGGAAGGTGGTCGGGCGCAGGGAGGTGGGCGGCTCAACGCAGGAGCGCCCCCTACTGGCCCGCCACAGGCCCCAGTTGAAGGAGATGAGCAAGCACAAAGGCAAGTATTCAGAGGAAACAATGAAGAGAAAAAGAGAAGGAGAAGTCTGTTTCAGTCTGACACACAAGGGTTGGAATTATGCCATGAGTTGAGAATTCCTTTACAGCTCAATAAAGAAGCCATCTACCTTTCGTTATGGGAGGTCTGACTGAATAGAAGTGGGCCCCTGAGAGCTGGCAGCCAGATTCCAATGCTAGGGGAGTCATCCGCCTCAAGCCTTTTGGCAGAGGATCAGGAACTCAGAATCCAGAGACAAGTATGGAAGAAGCACGCTCCCAACCCATGCAGAGACCTATGGAACATCACCGAAGTCCAAAGGCACTCAGAGCATATATTCAAATTGCAGAATTCCTGTATAAGGACTATAGCCTCACTAATAGCTTAGAAAAGACAGAATTATTTATACACACCCACAAACACACACACACACATGCACACACAGTGGCGTGGAGAAGGGAGGGAATGACAGCCTCTCTGCAATACTGCCACCCTAAGTATTCAAAAACTCATGACTCATGCTCCGCATAAGCATTGGATTAGTTTAAAAGTCCTGAGATTTTTGACAGTTTGGTTCCTTTTCCTCTAGCTTTTGAGCCACAACAGTTTCTGTTTTGAAGCTTTTCTTTGCCCCAACAAATGCTAGTAACACCTATTTTGGCGTATGGAAACCCGAAAGTGAAATGGACTAGAAACTAACTAGAAACAGCACTGAAATTGGCTAGCCTATTTTGATTGCTGAAACAGAGCAGAAAACAAGTAATCAGCCAGCTCAACCAGGAACACTAAAGTAGAACTTAAAAATTCTGTTAGTTGTGATAATCTAAGGCATATGACTCTGGTACAGTAGTTTGATGCAAGTCTAACTCCTGCCTATGAAAGCAACAGAAAAATATTTGACTCCCCCTTTCAAAGCTAAACATTTCTTTTGCTGGAGGAAAAGAGAGAGAAAGAAGAACAATTTTTGTTTTTACTATACAGAGATATTCAGATACTTCCGTGAGGGCCACCAATGTAAATGACAAGAGAGAAAGTATATTTAGTGTCCTTGTCACAGCTCTTAATACAACTCACCAGATTAAAACTGCAGTGAATAAGAACAATGATGTTCAGCAGTATACATTTTACACTGTTGTCTTTTAAAAAAATATACAGAATTAATTTATTTATATTTGAGATTAAGATTAATACTTGCTGAAGTCAGTGCATTCCTACCCCTGGATATTCTCATGAAAAACTAAATGGCTTGAAACATCTCTTTCTCAAATATTTCTCAGACTACAAGGTGGTATCAGTTCAGGAAAACTTCCATTTGTAAAATAACAAAAATCATCTATGGGAATACATAGAGGAAAGTGTTTTATTTGGTAGGAACAAATATCTGTTTATAACAAGTGATTATAGAGATACTTTTGCCTGCAGGAAAAGTTGAAGATAATCACACTGGTTCGTACGTAAGCTATTTGTTTGGGATAGTATTTGAGGGCTTAGGACCTATAGAAATAAATCAAGGTTCTCTCTGTTCTTGTGATAACATTGTGCAAACCACCTCATTAAAAGCCCTGAAATGTGAGGTCCCCACAGGGATTGATTGAATAGCCAGAGATGTCAGTGGAATGGCTCCCATTGACTTCCCTGAGCGAGGGATCAGTTCTCTAGTGATGAGTAAACTGCTCAATGACGGTGTCCCTGGTTAATATCCAGTGATAAAAATTTAGGAATATGCTGGCCAGGTTTGTTGCCTACTGTATAAAATATTTCCAATCTTGCTCAGAGGGGCAGGAGAATACAAGATGTAAAAAGCAAAAAGAGACTGGTAAATTATGTCAAACTTCTACCAAAAATAGTAGGGTGTGACTATGGCTCTGTGATACAGTGACAATTACCTACTGTAAGTTGTTCACTTTCCGCTTATCTCCATTGCCCTCGCCCTGTGTTCACACAGATAGCAAGTGTCAATTTTCAAAGGCAACAGGAAACACCTGCAGGACAGCAGTATCCTCCAGATGCTCTACACAGCAGATCTGTGGGATATTTGTCTAATGGCAAGTTTTTAGACTGGCTACTGAACCCTACTCAACTGTTGCTGTTACACACCAACTCTTGAAACTGCAGAGAGAAAATAAAGCAGTTCAGACAAGCCTACAACAGATTAATAGATTTCATTGATTGTACAGAAGTTAATAGGCTTCCTTTGTTGATATAAATTCTTCATAAAAATCCTTGTCTCTTAGGTCTTTTGCTGACAGTCTGATAAAATATATGCTCATGCTATGAGTTGATATATGCACGTGGATACACCAAAAAAGAGTTGTTGCATCTTCAGTGAACAGAGAAAGGCAAGAATTGTTTCTCAAAAATATTACAGGAAAGAAATCATGCCTTTGTTTCTCCTTCTTGGACCTTCCCCAGGCTGTTAGTAATAAATACAGAGTTTGGGTTCCACATGGTTTACCTGCTGGGGCTGGGCAGAATTCAGGCACTTTCACTGAAATCTGTGCCACAGGTGTAGCCCCACAGGTGCAGGCCTTAAGTTTGACACTTCTCTTGACAATAAGGTTCTGTAGTCCAGTTGCCTAGGCCTTGAAACTGTCCTAAGTAGCCCTAGTACAGTGGTAAGCAATTATTTGCGCCAAGGAGACACATAGAAAGTTTTGACGAGTTGTTGCAGGCCAGATCAGCCTCCCTCTCTATTCATCTGCAACAACTCCCCAAGATCCTTATGTGGGATGGGACCACAGGAGGGTGGAGAGTGGTGTTTGGGAGAGAGATGGGTGGGAGAGGCTGGGATCATGGACCAGGGTCATGGGGCGGGTAGGCAGGTCTGCCTGGGAGCTAGGTCTCGGGAGCTGACTGGAGGTGAAGAGAGGGAGGGGCGGGGGGGACACGCAGCAGAGCTCTCCTGGGTGGTGTGGTCCATGGCTGCCCCTGGGGCATTCCATGTGGTGTTGAGCCCCTGCTGCTGCTGCCTGCAGCAGCCCACGCTGTGCTCCACCTATCCAGCCAAGTGGGTGGAAGGCGCCCAGGCGCTGGTGCTAGAGCTGGAGCTCCACATGCTGGGGCAGGAGCCATACGGCTGAAGCTCCCAGCTGTCTTCCACCCACTCGGGTGCCTGCGCTTGGCGGTAGGAGTCAGTGGAAGGCAGCCAGTAGCTGGAGCCAGAGCCCCACATGCTGGGGCAGGAGCCACCCAACTGAAGTTGTCTCCTGGCCCAGAGCAGAGCAGCAGGAGCAGGAGCCACTGCTGAAAGCAAGGGGAATGGAGCAGCACCCAGGCAGCTGCAGCTGCACTGGGAGCAGTCCTGCCAGAAGCAGCACACTGGGTGGAGCCAGGCTGGCAGGCATGGGCTGGAGCCTGGCATAGGCTGCCCTGAGCTGGGCTCAGCCCCATGTAGGGCACCGCAGGAACAGCCATGGGCCAGATCGAATCAATTGGCGGGAGCCCCCCACAGGCTGAATCCAATCAGTTGGCGGGCCAGTTTCAGCCTGTGGGCCATATTTTGCTCGCTCTTGTCCTAGTAGCTTATGCACAGTGTCTGAGTCATACCAGAGCTGTGGTCCCTCAAATTTACTCTCTCTGTGTCTGAGGTATGTGTGGCAGCATAAGTGCTAACACCCAGGTCCTGCAAAGGAGACATCACATTTTACTCAGAGTGAGAAGGCAAAAGGTACACAGATCCATAGAATAAAGGATCTCCAAATTGCTTCTGCGAGCAGCCTTAGCATTTCACAAGCCATTTGAATTTCAATCAGTTCCCAGGGTTCCATATTTCTCTCAGTCCCCTCTCTTCCTTTTTACTCATTAGGTTCTGGTCAGAGTCTCTTCCTTCTTTCCTTTAGTTTGTGAAATGCTGTTCCTTACCCATATGGCAGTTCCTAAAGTCCCTTTCTCTGTGCCTTTTTTTCTGTGGGAGATTTTCCATTGCTTCAACCTCACACCCCGGGAAAGTCATTTGTCTTTCACCAGCCATTTTTGTTTTGTTTTGTTTTGTTGCATACCCATTGTATTATGGCCAGAATCATCTAGTATTAAGGACTTTTCTATTGATGTGTAGCTGCTTCCATACAGGGTTTGTTAGGATACACAGTTGGTCTTGGTTACCAAATGGCTGATTCAATACAAGAGCAAGCAGTCAGAAGGCACACAAACAGATTTCTCAAGCCATCACAAAGGGTCACTAAGCACCAGGAGGAACCACACAGGGAGGCAGTGAATTCTCCACCACTTGAGGTATTCATATCAAGACTGGATACCTTTCAAGAAGATATAGCTTCATCAAATGCAAATTATCGGGTACAACATAGCAGCAAGGGTGTGAAATTCTATGGCTATCTTATGCAGAAGGTCAGAAGATGTAATCCAAGGTTCATTCTGGCCTCAATGTGGCTATAATTTTATTAACTTCTTATGAAAGAACAATTTTGTACCATTTTATCATGGAGATAACTTCCTTCGAAATAGACAGACATATTCAGGACTCTTGCTGGAAGGGCTTGTTTCATCCTCACTCAGATAAAACTCCCCCTGGAGGGAGCGCTTCAGCACTGAGACCTGAATGAATTCAGATACAGAACACTGGGCCATTTTTTTTAAATGTGGAGGAAGAGCAGTGGATTTGCAGCCACTATTCCTTCCATGCAGATCCATGGATATGGGTGCCCATTCATATAATTTGATGAAGTAGGCTGTTGCCTATGAAAGCTCACATCTTGAAGTAGTTAGTTTTCAAGGTGCCACCCTGTCCTACTTTCTGCCTGGATATGCAAGTGAATAATCAGATGCAGTACTACCCACTAGGTCTGAAATAGGAAAGAAGAGATCTAAAACCTAGCCCCTACTCTGCCACTGACATGTCATATGACTTTGGGTGAGTCACTTAACTGCTTTCTGCCTCAGTTTCCGTATCTGTTTTGAGATGTTTAAAATAAATTAAATGTGCTCTATAGAAGGGAACAAAGCTGAAAACCCTAATCCATGTAAAGAGGCATATTGGAGTAAAGGACCTACTGGCATGGGTTTTATTATATCCTGGGGGTGCTCAACCACTGGCCTGCAGGCCAAATCTAGACTATGGAGTGCTCCAGAAGTGGGGAAATTTGGTAGCGGATGAGCAGTGGCAATTAATGCTGCCACACCTCCCCCACTGCCAAATTCTCAAGACTTGCAAAGCAGGGGCTAGGCCAAGCTACACCTCCTTCCTTCCCCGCTCCCTGTGCATCTGGACTGGGGCTGGGCTGCCTCCATGTGTCTGGATCTGGCCCACTGGCAGGATCTGGCCTTTGAACCAACCAGGCACTGCCCATCTGGTCCATGAGGCAAAAAGGTTGAACACCACTGGTATATACTATTAAGGGTATAATTAACATAATTAAGGGTCTGGAGCCTATGAACAAAAATATTTGTTATTATTATATTTGTAACCCTATGTCAGGTTACACCAACTTCAAATTTAGTTTGAGCTGTCAACCAGAAGCCTGAGAAAATAAAATTTTAATGGTGTTTAACATGAACAAACTTCCTCACTCGCAAGCAAATGTTAAACTAAACAGAGTTTATTAGGGGGCGGGTGTGTGTGTGCAAACATATAAGATTTAAAAAAATGTAACTATTGAACATTAACTGAAACCCATACCTAGATCACAGCCACCGTCACTGGCAAACCAGCCCAGGGAGGTACCACTTATCCCAGGCAGTTAGGAAGGAAATTGTACCCAGGGGTTCATCTAGGGGTTCTACCAGCTGCACCAACCGAAGTAGCAAGGGCTGAGCTAAGAGGCTCACACCAGAGTCAATGCCACTCTGACCCAGGGGGAGCACTGCTAGTGAAGCATTTGAGAATAAACTATTATTTCCATTGCCATCTTGTGGCAGAGAAAATAAATGCAAGGCTGCAAGTCGCATGCAGTAGCCTTCAAACATGAACAGGTTCAGCTACCTCTTCCAAAGACACATGGGCAAGCTCACCTCCAGCGTTCAGCTCTTACTTCAGTAATGTTACTCCTGTAAGCCACTGCCCATCTGTTTCTAGAGGGCCTGGTTTTGAATCTTTATATCCACTAAGCTTTTCATTGATTTAGGTTTTGCACTTAGCCTTGTAAGTAAATCAGGACATTGGAACCAAGGGTTGCTGTGCATATCAGAAAGGGAAATCTGCCCCCACATTTTCCAGAAGACATTTACTAAGGGCCCATTCTTACTACCACTTAGACTTTGCACAGACAGAGCTCTCAGCAGCTTCAACAGAAGGTTTAGAGTGCACCTCTCTCATGCCTTGCATCTCAGCCCAGGGCCAGGCATAACCTCCATGGTCAACCTGATTTGACTGCTACTGGGGGTGTTGAGTGAACATGGAGCAGCAGAAAAAGGGAAGGTCTAGGCCCACTCCATCTCAATCTGCAGAGTTTGCTGGCCCCATGTGGGATGCAGGGAGATAGCATGTTGCACCCTCTCACAGGTCCTCTCAGAAACTGTATTCTGTCTGTGCCCTGAGGATCGATCCAAAAGACTAAAGTAACTACAGAGAACTTTGGTGACTTCAGGGGGCTTTGCATTAGTTGTCTGCTCAGCTTCTCAGCTGGTGTAAATCAGTCTCATTACTCCTGTCATGCTATTCAGACTAACAGCAGTGGCAGATCTAGATCATTGTCTCTGCTGGAGTGCCCCACTGGAGTGGCAAGACTCTGGGCTGCACCCAGCACAGTCAAAATCTTCCATACCCCAACATAGCTGGCGTAGCTGTAGCTGGCAAAACCCATGTGAAAGAAAATGTGCAGAACAGTTAATGTAGGCTCCTAGCTAAATTCACCACTTGCTAATCATCTGGAATAATTCTACTGACTCCCTACACAAGTGCAAGCAAGAACAGAGCCTGCCCATCTGATTTTGACATGGACTGAGGTCTTCCTGATTTTGTGATCGCCCTTCTCCCAGGATAGCAGATGAGACACTAGGATCAGAGTACCATCTTCGGCTTTTGGTCTTCATGTTTAATTCCTAGTTCTGGAAAACACTAATTCTATGATTTATGTGAGCCATTTACTAGTCTTACTAGTGCAAGCTTGCTTGGATTTAGGCTTTTACTTTATATTTGCACAATGGGTCCACCATCTTGGCTGGGTCCTGTATACAAATATACCCTGGTCCTGCACACAGACTGAGTTAAGGGCTTCTGCCCAGGCAACTCTTCAGGGGAAGAGGCCAAAGAGAATTCTTCCGGTAGGTGGCAGAATGCCTGCAGTACAATTCAGTGGTGCTGCTGGCTCCGCTAGCAACATCCCTGCCCCTATCTCTAACATGTAGGGTAGATGAAGCCCTCACTGTGTCCCTCTAGACTCATGGCATTCTGTCTTCCACACACTGAAGAATCCAGGTTCTCTCTTCTGGCTATAGGGCTAGGCAGTCCACAGACTGATGGGAGTAAATGGAAATAGGATTTTACCCCTCAGTGAGTTCCAGCACCTGCAGGATTTCCCAGCATGTAGTACCGGAAAGAAAGTTGCAGGGGAGGAGGCTTGAGACACAATCAAGTTTTCATTATTATCACTATGCAGCACCTAAAGGTCCTGATAAGGACCCCAAGTACTGTGGCTTTCTTGTATATGGTGTATATTTCACCATTCTGGATATTGATTATAGTGTCTAAAAAGGAAATGTTGGTGCTGGAGTATTCAAGAGAGAGTCTGATGCAGGGGTGATGATTAGTGAATTTGTGCCTTAGAACTGGAAGCCACCATCACTTCCATATGAACTACAAGAAAAACTACAGAACTTGACCCCCCCATTACCCAAGAGGAACTGTTTACATGCTTCCTAAAATCCACAAACAAGGGAACCCAGGCAGACCTATAATACCCACCCATAGATCTGTAACTGAGGAAATATCAGGTTTCATCAAATCCACCTAAAACCTCTTGTCACCCAAAGCACTAGTTTTGTCCACGACACAACAGACTTCCTATGAAAACTTAAAAACATAGACCTCCTTCCCAGCAATACCCTCCTAGCCACCATGGATGTTACCAACCTATATACCAACTTTCCACACTAGGACGGCATCCAAGCCTGTCTTACATATCTACAAGAGAAAGATTACAACTTGGAGTACAGACCTAAAGACATTACTGAATTTATACACTTCATCCTCACACACAACAACTTCACTTTCAGTAGCCAACACTTTCTCCAGACTATGGGCACAGCTATGGGCACAAAAATGGCTCTACAATATACCAACCTTTTTATGGGCCACCTGGAAGAAGAATTCCTCAAGAAATGTAAAACCTGCCAACATATTTCCACCACTCCCACAATAACTACACCCCAGAATGGAACCATCAGCACCTGCACCTCCAGAAATGTAATACATCTCATCAAGTGCACTGAATGCCCTGATGGAAACTATGTAGGAGAAACCAACTGCGTACCAGAAAGAACACATACCGAAAATCTATCAAAGACAAAAATACCCAATTACCTGTGGGTGCAACTTTCTCATAAGACAACCACTCTCTCAGTTCTAATTCTCAAAGACAATTTACAAAACACCTTTTGTAGACAAAATAAATCTACTGGATACAAAAAGTCATGGACATTGAATTTATGGCACATTATAACCTGCCTCACATCTGACATTCCAGGTAACCTCTCTACATATTACCAGCTACATTTGATCACTGGTCAACATTCTCATCTCCTGTCCTACCCCCGCTACCCCCCACCCCAAACCTGAGGAAAGAAGCCCAAACCTAAGGAAAGGAGAAAAATGTGGGGAAAATATGGGAGAAAAAATGTGGGAAATCCCAAGGGGCTGCTTGGATCAGAGGGAGCGGGGAGGGTGATTGGTGGCAGGGGGCACCACATGCATGTACATGCACACATGCACATGGCAGTCAAGCAGCAGTGGAAAGCAGCTCCCTCCAGGTAAGTCTAAGGGGGCCAGGGGGAGGGAGGCACAGGCGATGCATTGGGTGGGTGGAGGGGGGGCAGTGGAGCACAGGCAATGCAGCAGAAGGCTGGGGGTTCACAGGTGATGCAGTGGGGGTATTACATGCACCTCCAAATTTCTGCACCCACAGTGGAGCATGGGGTGCAGGGCTGCAGTGGCGCCAGACCAGGTCTGGTCCAGAGCCATCTCTGCAGCCCAGCAGAGGGGACCCAGTGCAAGAGGGAGCACTGCATGGCCACCAAGGTGAGGGAATCCTTGCCCACCCAGCAACAGTAGGGGCACAACTCTGCACCACTCCACCCTACTTCCTGCTGTGTTGCCTGTTCCCCTTCCTGCCCTGCATGCGTTGCCTATACCCATGCCCCACCTCCCCACACACCCACCCCATTCCCCACACACTGCAGGGTGTGGGGCATAGCCCCCTGCTCAGCAAAAGTCAGCACCTATGCCTGGATCTACCTCTGAGTATACGCATATATGTGGATGTCAAGAACATGCCAGATTATAATTAATGACAACAAAACTATTGGATGGAATATTAAAACTTGTACTTCAGGGCACAAGCTGGCCTCTGACTATTAGGGTGCCTGTACACGAGCAGTGAGGCTGCTTTGAAGCACTGTAATTACAGTGCGTCTGAGCAGATTCGATTAAGAGAGTTTGGTGGAGCGTGGTAATTACTGTGCTCCAGCATCTCATGTATCAGCATCCCCACACTTCAAAATGGCAGCAGGAGTGATTTAACTAAAGTTTGTTTGATGAGCTTTAGTTAAAGCACCTCTGCCACCATTTTTAAGTATGGGGACACTGATACATGAGATGTACCAGGTGCTTTAATTAGAGCAGCTCTCAGACAGCTGCTCTAATTAATGTGCCTTCCCCCTCCCCACTCCTGCAGCATATGTATAAATGCCCTTAGAGACTGTCAGGCCCTAATTTGAGGAACATACCACACCTGCCTACTACATAAAGGGATGCTTCCCTTGAAGCATCTGGCATAGTCCACTGTCCTGACAATTTCTAAGATTCTAGGTAAAGTCTTTCTAGAAAGATCATTATTGCAGTTCTTGTACTATTCTTTTCCTCCTCTGTTGCTGGAATTCTCTCCAGCCTCTCTCCTTAGGTAGGATTTAGTTCACAAATCTTTACATGCAACTATCTAGTTCAGAAAGAACAAGCCAACCAGCAACCATCACTCCTGGCCCATTGCTATTCTATCTTTTCTCAATACCTACATTTTATTGTAGGGTGTGTCATGCATACTACATGTACTTTTTATAACTCTGCCTTGCTGATTTGTTTCTCCTTCTGAAAGTTGATATTAATAGCCATGATTCTGTAGTGATTAGAACTTACACTGGAAAAATGATGTTGCCTCAATGGCATACTAGAGTGCATGCTTTGGTGGAATAGTGCATCTCAGGAGATACCAAGGCCTGTAAGCAGATTACACAGTGCAATCTCTTGGGGCATTGCAAAAAAAAAAATAAATAAAAAAAATCCAAGAATAGCCAGTCTGATAGAAATATGAGTGTGTGGGAGAGGAGAACAAAAAGTTTATAATACATATACTGCAGGACAATAATGCTTTGCAGAGTTGCCAGAAACCTGACTTTAATTATGATGTGACTAAACATGGACTGTGCAAGAAGAAAAGATAAATGCTGGTGACTGATGGCATTATTATCCAGCAATAAAAAGCTAATTAGTGATAAATTGAGATTGTCTTGTAGAAGTGATGTGTGATACCTGATGAACCTTGTCCTACTTTTCTAACCCAAGCATATCTAGGCAAGCAGTTGGAAGGACATAATATGCCTGGAGTTTTTTAGGAATCATACGAGACAGCCAATGAAGAAATATGAAATGACAAACTTGCATCATCATTGTAATTTAGTGTTATGATATTTAACAATAATATGGATTGCACTCCTTTGCTACCTCAATGACCCAACACTCAGGAAGTTCACTTCCTCTTTCCTGCTGTATAAACTCAGCTTCTGACCTACATCTTCATGCACAAGTATAATGGACAAGAAGCACTGGTTTATAAGAAGTTAGATTTCAAAAGAACCCAGCTGCAACATTGTTTAATGAAAAGAGATCCTGAACCTACAGTGCTAGCCTATCAGAGCAGGAGATACTAAAAACCTCCTTGAATAGGAACTACTGGAGTTGCAAAACCAATAACCATGCAGAGAGATGCAGTCTCTGAAATGAAGCACCTTTCAGCATTCATCAGAGGAGACAGGGTACCTTACAGAAGAGCAACTCAGATAGCCTTTTGCTACTCCATTTTCTTATACTAGGTTCTCTAAACAGACAGATGATATTTGGACAGTCGTAACGAAACCATTATAAATATTAATCCAGTTTCAATATTAAACAAATGTTCCTGTATTAATGATTACACCATTTCATTTACAACAGAACCATTGTAACATAGTTTGAGTCATTAGCAATTTGTCAATACCTAAAACAGTTAAGCTTAGAAACATTTTGTGTCAGGTAGGAACAACCCAAGGAATGAGTTATGATGCAGTGTCTCATTTACTCTCTTGCATCCTCCCTGCTCAAGGAATCTACCTTCTTGTGGCAAAACTTATGACACCCCTGTCCCAGATCAAGATAATTTCCAGTAACAACCTAAAAAGATTTTTTTCAAAACCTGTTAAGAACTGTCTAGATCAGTGCATCTTTTTTACTTTCTCTCCCACTTTTTCCTGTAGCATGTAGCTGAGAATTGCTGAATAGCTTCTATGTTCCCAAACTAGCTCCACTTCAGCCTTGGGTGAAGTAATCCTCATGAACAAAGGGAAAAATGTCTAAATAGTTAGCACTGACCAAATCCTATTTCAGGTGTAGTTGACTGTAAAGTTAGGCCAAGGCTAAGAACTAGTGACAAAAATCATACCCCCAGCCAGGAAAGTGGTTTCCATTCCTTCAAAATGAAAACTACTTTGGGAACCTTCCCAGTCCTACAAACTTTGCATTGGTACAACTATGTTTTAGGTATAAACAGGGACCCAGGTTTTCTGTTTCTCACGGAAAAACAGAAAACTATAGATTTCCCCTTTTTATCAGAAAAAACGCAGATTTCTCCTTTTAGCAAAGAAACCTGCAGATTCTCTGCTTTTGCAAAGAGTTCTGCAGGCAGGCTGAGCTCCAGCCTGCAAGAGCTGTTTGCAAACAGGAAAGGAAACCCCCAGCCCTACCTGAAGGGAAAGATGAAGGGGGAAGGGCAGGGCCTGAGGCTCTCAGTCAGCCACAGCTCCGATCAGCTCAGCTTCACTCTTTGCTCCTGGAGCCTGAGGTAAGTGGGGCTAGTAGGGGGCTGGGGGCACCAGAAGGACTGGGGGAGCCCCGAGCTGGCCCTGCCCCCACTCAAGCAGGCAGCAGCAGTGGGAGAGTCAGCTCCATGTTGCTTCTGCTGCAGCTGTCCCTGGCCCCATAGCCCTGGCAGCTGGGGGCCCCCTCTGGCAGTGCTGGAGGGGTAGGGACTGTGGGTGGGGGCAAGAGGCATGAGTAGGGTGGGGGGCTGTTGTGGGGGCAGTGAGGGGCACCAGCAGGGCTGGGGGGTCGGGGGGGCAGTGAGTGAAGGGAACTTGCAGGGCTGGGAGGGCTTTGGGGGGCGAGGGACACCAGCAGGGGGCTTAATTTTAATAATGGATTTTGGGGTTTTTTTAATCAGAGAATTTGCAATTTTTTTATCAGAGAAAACCAGGATCCCTGGTTATAAGAGCATTCCCATTCACTTCTGGCACAGGACATTGTGAGCTACAGACAAAATATAGCTGTACTCTGAAATACTTTATGAAAATGGTATTGTAAGGCACTATTCTTAGCGTGTCAGTGATTTCCATTTCAAACATCATCTGTTTCAGGAATTTCTCCCTACCTCCGCTCTCAGCATCAGCCTCACAAATTTACCCTTGTAACTATGAATCACATTGTGCTCTGCCAGACTTACACATCTTCTCCAGCATAAAGATTTCTTTAATGATAGCTGTGCATCGTTATGGGCATGGTGTAACTGGCTGCTAGCAACAATTCTGTTGATTCTCAAGATGGAATAAAATCCAGTGCTAACAAGAAACAAAATCACTTTTTGTCCTAAAGGAAGCAGGTTCAATTCTAAAAGCACGTGGTACTCTGAGCAGCTCTGAATACTGAGGTGTCATTTTTTCCACATAAACATGCTTTAAAGTATAAATGTACTTCACCACATTCTTATTTAAGAATGCTGGTGATATAGCAGCTCATTGCAGCTCCCTTTAATGGGTTTCCCACTCGCTCAAAATAGTTGTTTTGTTTTTCATTGGCTTTGCTGTAATTACAGAGTAGTCTATTACTCTGAGAGTCCTTGAACTATCCAAAATGAATAGATTCCGCATATAAATGTGTTCAAATTTTTGGGAAGAGTTCCATGGTTACCTGAGCACAATGGTTCAAGTTTTTCCTTGATGCAACTCCCTTGAAGTATTTTGGATGTAGTCAGCCTAAAGAGGTCATTTTTATACTGTAGGCTAATGAACCTGTATGAGCACGTACTGTCACTGCAATCCATGGTAAAAGGCAACATAAGCATAACTCTGATACTTCTAGGTCAATTTTCTAAAGAACTTAAAGAAGAATTTAGAAATGGGATTTTCAAAGGGGTTTAGAAGACCTGGGTTCTTAATTCCTTGAAAAGCCTAAGAACACAACTTTAGGTGTTACTCTTTAGGATTTGGCACTTAGAGTGTAATATTGGAAATTTCATAAACAGTTAACATGTTTGGACCCACTTGCTTCCATTTTGGCACCAAAGTAAACTGACCAGATTTTCAAATATGCTCATTACTCAGCAGATCTCACTGATCGCAGGTGTGGTGGCTGAACACTTCTTATAATCTTGGTAGTCATACTGTAAATATCACCCTTGTGTACACTGTGCCACCCAAAAGCACCTAGAGAAATATAGTTCAATAAGCCTTAACTAGCACTGTAGTTGGATTTGTCCCGTCACATAATCGTAAAGCCCTGCATGTTTAACATAACATTAGCATGGAGCCTGAGCTGCAAAATTCAAACTGATCTGACATTTACTAAAGTTCAGGTGTATTTTGATCCTGATCCAGAATTTCAGCTCGAAAGCTGTCTTTGTGTAATGTTTGCTAGTCTGAAAAAACATATGCAGACTCTGACCATGTTCTTTTGTAAAAAAGAGACTGGTTCTAAATGCATGAGTTTGAGAGAAGCAGTAGAGTCTGATATTCATTGTCCTCAAGTGAGTTTCCATCTAATGGAGCATGGCTGAATGCAAAGAATGCCTGACAGAAGTGATTGATTGTTCTGATTTACTTCTGCTCTTTTCCCCCCTCAGCTTTCTTTCCTGTGGTGGCTGCCAGATGATTTAGCAGCCAGTGCTAGTTCAGGACAGAAAAGGTCACATCGACTGCCTCTCTTGCACAGCCCATGATTTGGAGTCATAACACCCTTGCCTAAAAATGGCAAAGTAAGCATAGGGGCTTGCTGCTAACTGCTGAAACTGTCCTCAGTGGAAACAGGAAATTTCTGTGCTCTAATGATCCTAATTTCATTTCTCAGTTCACAGTGACACTACAAGTCTTTCACACACTGTATGAATTCAATAGTAACCCTGCTATAAGTATACAGCCTACTTTATTGGCAGACTTTAGATTAAACGTAAAGTACTCAGGAATTAAAGTATCCTTCTCAGTCACACAGATAAGTATACTTTACCAAGATGGAAAAGCAGTATCATCCCTTATACCAGGCACAAACAAGTTGTATGTTGTCCTCCCAGACAGCATAGCTGTCCACAGCAGTCCATACACCTGTTACTTCCAGGCTGGCCTGCTGTAGTTCACTCAATCCATACACAAGTCTAAAACAATGTAGAGCCTCTATTTGATAGAAAATACAGGGGCTCCCCTCTTTTGTAGCATTGGCCAGTCAAGACTAGGCTTGGTCCTTCCTCTGGGTCCCAATTTGCTTTGCTGCCAGCTGAATGTCTTGGTCTATTTTTTTAAAGAGACTAATGTTGGAGCAGCTTACCAGCAACTGTATATCCATCCTGAACTGCTGCGACAGTTGTACCATGCAGACCATACAACTCAGCATATAACTCATGACAGCCAAGAACAAACCACTCTCAGCTGGCATGGAGGATCCAGCCCTAACTTAACCAGGGCCCAAACACCACTTTCCCTTCAGTGGGGAGAGTAAAGGGAGGCACAGAGCTGCAAAGCCACGTCTGTACTCCCTGGGGATTCCTTGATGTGTCCTGGATCAGATTTAAACATTTCCAAAGCAGCCTCACTGATCACTTGTCTGCATAATTGGCATTTACCCGCTAAAAAATGTTCCTGGTTTAATTTTGCTTTCTTAGTTTATGACGACAAATTCAGTAATGTGGACATGATTTACCATGTAATGGCTTATTATGCTGTAATTAGTGAAATGTGCTAGGGGGCACATCAGAACAATTTTACCCTCCTGCCCTTTCAGTACTACTTTACTGCCAGGTGGCATTCTAGGACAAGATTTGATATTTTGGTTGGTTTATTTTCTTGGGTCATGCCAGGAAGGTGGGGGGCTTGAGTTCAATAAGCAGTGCTGCCTGCCTCTCTTGCAAAGCCTCCTGCTTTTTTCTGGGTGCTTGTTCCATGGGGCGCTGCTGGTTGGGGCAGGAAATCTTTTCATGCCGAGGTCTGTAAGAGTGACCCTGCCTACCTCTCCCTCACAAGTCTGGATTGGCATCTGTACCACAGGCCTCCCAAAGCGGCTGCCC
Organism: Alligator sinensis; assembly: GCF_000455745.1. NCBI lineage: Eukaryota > Metazoa > Chordata > Crocodylia > Alligatoridae > Alligator > Alligator sinensis. The sequence continues at coordinate 2,933,742 of NW_005841893.1, forward strand.
TCCCGCTCAAGCCTGGTTCAGAAGCAGTTCTGCCCCTGCTTTTTCAGCATGCTTGTTGCACCGGGTGCTGGGTGTGGGATACACTTAGGGCTACACAAGGTATACAAAGGGTCTGGCTGCCCCTCCCACCCCACCTCACCTCACCTCCCTGTGTGTTGGCATCTGGGTATCATGTACCCAGGCTAAAGCCTGAATGGAAACATTATTACAGGAATTTTTATATAGAACAGAAAGAATCCTGTGTCTTCTGTTGTTTGTATCCTCGCATCAAAAAGCAGGACTTTTTCCAAAGCTGAGAACAAGTATGGGGGTGATCTGGGGTTCTTACTGAGGTTGATTAAGATTCTTTGGGTACCAGGGATCCCTGTGCACAGGACAGCTTACCCTAAGGTGGTGTTGGAGGCGGGGGGCACGATCAGTCTACTCCAACTCCCCCTCCTCCTGCGATCACCACAAAGTGGCCAGCATGAGCAGCTCCGGTTACAGCTCTCTCATTAGTCTGTGCCTTGAGGCAGACCTCTGAACCTGGCTTTCCAGGAGTTTGAACAGACACTGGCCCAGTTCAATAAACCATTCTGTGATGTGACTGTTCTGGGGCCAGCAATATTATTGTTTTCTTGTCATTTACCCTGATAGGAATGCAAGTGGCCCTCCTTTGGACCCTCTCAATACTATCCACACCCCTCCTGAAGTGCGGCACCCAGAACTGGATGCAGTAATCCAACTGCAGCCTGACCAGTCTCGCATAGAGGGGGAAGGATCACCTCCTTGGACCTGGTTGTGATGCATCTGTGGGTGCGCGATAAGGTGCGGTTGGCCCTACTGACTGTCCTCACAGTGGTGGCCCATGTTCATCTTGGAATCAATAATGACTCCAAGGTCCTTTTCTGCCTCTGTGCAGATGAGAAGGGAGTTCCCCAGCCTGTAGGTATGCTGCTGGTTCTTCCTCCCCAGGTGCAGTACCTTGCACTTGTCAGTATTGAAACCGATCCTGTTCTCATCCACCCACCCCTGTAACCTGTCTAGGTCTGATTGCAGCCTATTCCTCCCTTCTATCATGCCCACTTCTCCCCACATCTTAGTGTCATCCGTGAACTTGAACAAGGTGCTTTTCACCCCCTTGTCCAAGTCACTATGAAGATGTTGAACAGTGCAGGCCTGAGGACCAAGCCCTGGGGAACCCCACTGCCCACATCCCTCCAGGTTGAAAACAACCCATCCACCACCACTCTCTGGGTGCAGCCCTCCAGCCAATTTGCCACCCATCTGACTGTGTAGGCATCGATGCCACAGTTGCCTAGTTTTTGGATGAGAATGGGGTAAGAGACAGTGTCGAAGGCCTTCCTAAAGTCCAGAAATACTACGTCCACTGCTACACCTGCGTCTAAGGATTTTGTGACCTGGTCATAGAAGGTCACCAGGTTGGTCTGACAGGACCTGCCTCTAATGAACCCATGTTGGTTGCCCCTAATCATAATCTCCCCCGCTGGTCCCTCACAGATGTGCTCCTGGATAATTTTCTCAAAGAGCTTTTCCAGGACCAAGGTAAGACTAATGGGCCTATAGTTTCCTAGGTCCTCCTTCCTCCCTCTTTTGAAAATGGGGACCACATTGGCCCTTTTCCAATCCTCTAGCACCTCACCAGAGCACCACGAGTGCTTGTAGAGCTGTGCCAGGGGTCCTGCAATGTCCTCTGCCAATTCCCTCAGCACCCTGGGGTGGAGATCATCTGGACCTGCCGATATGAAGACATCCAGTCCCACCAGAAGTTCCCTGACCAGGTCCTCTCTGACCCTTGGCTCAGCTGTGCCTCTCCTGAGTTCGTCCAGGATTCTGATGTGGGGGGTGTCCCAGTGCTCAGAAATATGGAGGCAAATAATTCATTAAAGAGGTTAGCTTTGTCATCTGGTGCAACCACCAGATTGCCAAGCATATCCTGCAGGGGCCCCACGTTACCTGGTGCCTTCTTTTTACTCCCTCTGTATTTAAAGAAGGACTTCTTGTTATATTGGATCCGGGTTGCTAGTCCTAGTTCTGTGTCCGCCTTAGCCTTCCTAGTCTTGAGCAATGGAGGTATAATCCTCCTTGGTGATGGCCTCTCCCCTCCCTTGGGTGTACGCCTCCTTTTTAGCTTTCAGACGATCCTGAATGCCTTTGGTGAGCCATGGGGACTTTTGAAAACTCTTGCCCCCTTTGACTCTCATTGGGATTGTCATACCCTTTGGGCTCAGAGGATTGTCTCCTTAAGGAACAACCACTGATCTTGGACTCCCAACTCCCCTCCCCTCTGGGACCTCAGTGCCTCCCCGACTAGTTTCCTTAATTCATCGAAATCGGCCCTCCTGAAGTCCAGGGCTGCTGCCTTGCTGCAGGCCTTAGACACCCTGTGCTGGATGGTGAATTCCAGTAGGTGATGATCGCTATTGCCCAGGTGGTCGAGAACCCTCAGTCCCCTTACCAGGTCGCTGCCTGTGGGCAGGACCAGGTCTAGCAAGGCATTCCCCTAGCAAGCATGGGTTCTCTCCCAGAATTGGCAAAAGCCTGTTTAGCTGCGACTTGTACTTGGCAAGCCATGTACTTTATTTTCTCTGTTCATCAGTCAGCCACCCCCCACGTTTCTGAGGTCCCAGGAACATTTAACTTGCAAATGTCCCTGCCAATCCCCCCTGTGCCCAGGCCTGCTTGCACCGAGTGGCCTGCTCTCACTATCTACCATTTTGGGGTGCCCCAGGCCACATGCTAGGGTTTACTCCCTGAATTTCAAACTGCTTGCCTCTACTGAAGGTCAAGAAACATCTGCACCACACAGCACCCCCCTCCCTACCCCACTGCCTGTGGTAGTGTAGGCAGAGACACCTGGATGGCAGTGACTAATCTTCTTACCACCCACTGTTTTGGGGTGTCCAACACCAAAGCTACATGCTGTGGTTCATGAAGCTGCAGTTTGTTCCTTTCATTCCCAGGTCCTTATTCCTGGTTCCCGGTTCCTTTTTCAAAGCTAACCTATACCCAATAAAAGCTTCTTATTAATGAATCACACATTCTAAAGAGAGAAAATTTAATTAGCTATGCATATTTACCAAATGATATTTAAATATCCTGCATCCACCATGCCTGTGTACCACCAGGAAACTCTCCTGGAAACCTCTGACCAAAGTCTTGCTCAGCCTAAAGTGTGGCCTGACTGACAGCCCTCCATGCACACTGTAGTTAGTATATGGTCTTGAATAAGGAATTTTTGGGGGCTGGGATTAGAGATGGAAATCCTTCTTAGGCCCCCCTAGACCATGACTCTGTGCCACTGGGGGCCTCTCCCAGACATCTCTGAATAGAGTCTTGCCTGGCCCAAATCACTGTTTGTTCATGCCAGGCTGCCAACTTGCAGCCCCCCCATGCACACTATACTAAGTATATGGGCTTGAATAAGAAACTGTTTTTTGGGCTGGGATGACAGCTGGAAATCCTTCCTGGGCCACCGCACATGGTCAGGAGTGTCCAGGAGAGTCCCTAGTGCCAGAGGCATGGGGTGGCCCTAGCTCTGGGATGCAACGGCCACATATAACAGTGCATGGGGAGGGCAGAGATGTGCCCAGCTCTGGGGTGTAATGGTTATGTATAACAGTGTATGGGAAAGGATGAGATACACCCCAGAGCCAGGTGCAATGGCCATATATAACATTTCATCACAGCCCTCACCATGCATTGTTATATGTGGCCATTACACTCCAGAGCTGGGCACACCTGGGTCAGTCCTGAGTCAACATAGTTGTGTCTGGAGAGATGAGGAGACGGTACCATGGTCTGTTATTGTGGTTGGTGTCAGGGGGAGCTGTCCTGGCAATGAGGGAACTGCCTGGGGGGCCAGTGGGGGTCACCCTAAAACCAGCACCCCAGCAAGGTTGACAGGAGGCGTGAAACCCCTTTTCAAAGAGAGTCCCTGTAACAGGGGGACTGCTCGGGGCTGATCTCGCCATGCCCCGCCCACCTGTTTCTGGGCCAACTGCCCGCATTCTCACCCACCATGCCTTGCTGTTAATTAATTAATTAGATGTTAATAAGTGGGAGGCTGCCCATTTGCTGCCCCAGTGCCAGGGGGCACTATCTGCAGCTCCTTTCCTCCCCTACACCACAGCCCAAGCCTTGCTGATGGCATCTCTATGTTCCTTTAATCACCGGCCCCCACACTGGGCCCCAGAATCTTCCTATTGAACCTCACCTGGATTCCTCCCCTCAGGCAGCCTCTTCTGCCATCATACCAGGCAGCATAGCTCCCTGAACTGGCTCCCCTTCAGGTGTGGTCCCCCCACCTAGACCTTCAGCTCATCTAGCCCTGGCCCACCTCCAGGCCAGTCAGGACCCTAGGACCTCAGCTCTTGGGCGTCCATCGCGGTGACCCTTCCAGTCCTGGCCCCAGCATGGGCCAGTCAGGGGAAACTCAGACAGGCCTGAGTCTATGACCCATTCCTCCCTCTCCGAGGGTCCACCCTCTGGGCCCTCCAAACAAAGGGGTCCCCCACCCGGTCATGAGGACTAGGGGTTAAAGTGCCCCAACCCACCTTTCACTGGGGAGGTAACTGGCCTGGCATTTCCTGGGGGCTCCCACACCACTGAGAGCCCCACCAGGCCACCCACTCCCAGCAGGGTGCAGTTTTAGGTCAGGACCAGGACCAGGACCCGGACCAGGACCCTCCTGACCATCCCCTACAGCTCCTCCCTTACCTCCAGACTGAGATCTGCAACCCTCCAGCCAGGTGATGTTGTTGCCTGGCCTCTCACAGCAGAACCGCCATGTTTATATGGGTAGCCCCAGTTCCAAAATGGCTGCCCTAATCCAGCACCTGGCGGCTGCCAGCTTCAGGCCCTTAAAGTGGCAGGCACAAACAGTGCCCTGCCACAGTCCCTGAGTGCCACAGATGCATGGCATGGGTACCCTAGCTGTGGGGTTTAATAGGCACACATAACAGTACATGGGAATAGCAGATATAGGCCCAGCACTAGGGTATAATGGCTATGTATAACAGTGTATGGGGAGGGCTGATTCTTGGCCAGGGTACCAGAGGGTTGAGTTGCCTGCAAAAGGGAATCCCCACTGGGGAAGAGGATTCCCCTCACCTCTTCTACCCCGACTCACTGGGGTGCCTGTGCCTCATATTTTGTGGGATCTGCACCTCATATTTTGGGAAACCCTGCGTCTTATATTTTGTGAACCCTGTGCCTCAAGTCTGTTGTTGATTTGTCTGTTATATGTGTATGTTCACCTAAAATCCCTTTAACTCCCCTATGCTCCCCTGGTTCTCCCTCCCAGGTGCCTGGAGGGGAGGGTACCATTATCTCTCAGGGTCCCCTTGCCCCCTGCATGTGTGTTACATTCCACCCTGCTCTTTTCCTATTAAACCCGTATGTGTTTAAGTTCCAATTGGTCTTGGCTGTACTGTATAGGGGATAGGAGGAGAGCTGCTCCCCCATAAGTGGCTACTCCTCCCATAGCACACTAACACCTGCTAAATCCCTTCAATTGGAGAGGGGGTACACCTCATCTGAATACCACCTGGGTTACATTTACCATTCGGGTTACCCCTACCCTCCCAGCCCTGCCGGTCCCCCTCACTCCTGACCTGGCCCCCCAGCCCTGCCAAACCAAAAGCCAAAAAGCCAGTCCAACAAAAAGTAATTTTAATTAACCTGAGTCTTGAATGGTCTGACCCATAACAAATTTGATCTTTGCCACAAAGTGCATGTGAATACAGGGAACATTTTTTTTTGGAATCCAAAAAAGATGTATTTTTCATTAATCTGAACCTTGAACTAAATCACCAGAAACAATTTGCAGGATTAGTACCTGGAGTCTTGTTGAAGTATTGCAATAGAAATTCAGTGTATTTCCATGGATTACTGAGTGAACCTAAGCAGCATTTGGTGGTGTAATAGTTGCAAAGTAGGAGGGGAAAGAAAAAAAAAAAAAAAAAATCACATTTTCGGGCATAAATCAGATCCACATTGAAAATTTAAAATGATAAAATAAAACCTTCATGGAAGAAATTCAGGAGCTAAAAATAAAACACGTTGGAGATGTTTTAAATTACCACAATAAAAAAAAAAATCTAAACGATAAAATCAGCTGACAACGTGGATACTTAGCTAGCTTAATGGCGATTTTTGTCACGTGGACACAGGAAAAGTGTAACGTAGTAACAGGAGAGGTGTAATGTGGACAAGTGCCCACTGGGGGGCTATGGATCTGTCTGAAAATGCCACTACCCTTCTTCTACTACCAGTAAACTATTATTTCAGTTATGTGATTACTATAGCTAGCCTACCATGTCCTGGGCAGTCTGTCACCCCCTGGCATCCAGCCCCAGCCTGCTTCCCTCTCTCTGGCACCTGGAACACTTGCACACCATGCCTGCCTCAACTTTACATTACCAATGATGTGTGTGGGATATTGCCTTCAAACAGCCCAGCTGCCAAACTAGAAACCACTTTTCCCAGTGAGGATCTCTCTTTTTCTCTCTGGCTGGGCTAAGGGCCTCCTCACAGGCTCCCTGGGTCTTGCAGCAGCCCACACAGGGTTCACCTGTAGCATCTTCACCAGGTGCCCTCAGTGGTCTCATTCCACCACTCCCATGCAAACATGAACACGTATCAATATCAACTTCTCTCTACCTGAGACTTGCTCTCTCAATAAGTTCCTTCTGCTACCACAACCTGGGCCAGAACCCCTCCATCTCCCAGCTGACCCAGGAACCCTACTGGCTCCACCCCCTCTGGTCAGTAGGCTTCCCCCTGCCTAATGAGGTACAAAGGGACGCCTTTGTTAATCAACAGGCTTACTGCCCTGTTCCTACTCTGATGGGCCACAGTCACTTCCACCCTGTTGCAGTCCCTGGCCTTTCCTGGGCCCTGCTCTGGGCACCGGGGCTCTTTTAGTTTATGCTGAGCCACACTGCGGAGCTCTGGTTACCCAACCTAGAGCCTAGAGCTGCTCCCAGGGCCAGCTCTCCATGTGTCAGTCTGCACACTAGGTAGGGTCTGAGCAGCCTCGAGCTGCTCCCAGGGCTGGCTCTCTGTGCACCGATCCACGCAGCGCCTGCCCAACCACTTGCTGGGTTCTCAGTCTCTTAGAGCCTGAGTGCCGCATACTGATCCGCACACCGTTGGGGTCCCAAGGACGGTCTTTTCCAGAGCTCCTCTCTCCTTGCCATCCCTCACTGTGTCTCTCCCGAGCATGCTCTCCTTTTCTACGCTTTGGGGGTTCCCTCCCTGAAGTCCAATGGACCTGTCGTGCTTCAGTCCACAGTCCAGTCGGGGAGCTCTTCTCCACCTCCCTTTGGGAAAGGGGCAGTGCCTGCTTTCCCCCAGCTTGTTTCTGATTGGTAGATTGGCTCCACCAATTGGAATTGAGGATTCTCGAGCCCCTGGACACATTGGAGTTTGATCGGGTAAGTCTGTCACATCAGTATAGCTATACTGGATGCCATGAAGTGACACCATTTCATACCAAACAATGTTCTGGTCTTATCTATTTAAAAAGGGCAATAATGATACAGCACCCCTTCCAAAACATACTTTTATGGAGTGCATCATGCCCTGCTTTTTTGGTCTCTTATCTGGTCAGCTGACAGACTTCCGAACACTGCTCTTATAGTTCTGCTACAGATTAGCATTTCACACCCATTAGCCAGGGGGAAACTTCTGATCAAAATATCCAGTTCCATCTGGAAATCCATGCTCCAAATATGCCATTCTCCAGATTCTCACACCATTACTAACTAAAACTAGAGCTGAAGGATAAAGCAGCTCAAAGAACATGGCATATGAAAAGCCTCCCTTTTATTTCAACATCAGCTCTAATTTAGAGGGGATGAACCCTGTCTTATCCTATAAAACACTGAATTGCAGATGTTTCAGTGTGAGGTGTATAATTTTTGAAGCTTTGACCCATCACAGTTGCTTTTGTTTTATTGTAAAAAATTGTCAGAGCAAGGGCTTTGGGATGTTAAAAGTGTGCTTTCAAATTGATGGTTTACAAAGTGCTCTTTTGTTCTTGAAACTGGCAATTATATTGTCCCTGTACTGGAAGCTGAGATGGATACAATCTTTTCCACAGCCACTGTAAACAATGGACAGAACAGAAGCTTTTTTTTGATCAAAGCAGATAGGAAAGGCCTAATTCCCCATGGTCTTGCATTTTGCATTGTCCTTTATAGCTGGGCCAAATGGTAAAAACAGGAACATAAAACACAGGCGTTCCAATTTTGTCTACCAACTTCACAAGGCCACGACTGATAAGAGAATACACAATACAGAGCAAAATTAAGGCCCTGACTTGTTGAACCATCTTATATAAGGTTTTCCTTTTATCTCCTTAAACTAGAGATCGGCAAAATGGCAGATCTGGCTGGTGGCTGGACTCCATTTCGCAGTAGCACCAGCCTGTATTGCTGCGGCTGGTTTCTTAGGGCACACAGGCAGTGGATTGCAGTTCTGTCCCAGCTCTGGACCATATTGTCACTGCTGCAAGAATCTGGCCCCAGAGCAGATCCCCACCCAGCCACGTGCTCTGCCAGGGCTGCTGGGTCCGGTCCCCATGGAACCTTGACCCTGCGCTGTCATGGCTCCACTCCTGCTGGGGTCTCCCTGGAAACCAGCCGCAGTATTGCAGGCAGGAGCTGTTGGGAAATGGAGTCTGCTACAGGCCTAATCTGGCCCATAGGCCAAACTTGCCTGCCCCTACCTTAAAAGTCGGTTAAAAAAAAAAAATCACTAGTGCCCTGAAATAAATCCAGAGGGTCCACTTGACCCTTCAGTTCAGAGTAAACCAGGAACAGGTCAACTGAACTTGGTGGAGTTACACTGGTGAAGAACCAGCAGAAGTAGGATAAAAAAACAGGTTCATAGTCTGAACATTACTGATTTGGTGAGATGACAAACACAAACCAGAAATACAGTAAGTCATGCCCTCAGATGATGTCAATCATTAGGGCTCTGGTGCAGTCAGTCAAGCAAAGACAATTCACTGCATCTTAGGACCTGATCCAATGATCTTCATTTTTATTCAAGCTTCACAATTAATATTCAAATCTTGATTCCAAATTTTTCATAAGCACTTTTGGTTTTCTGTTTGAGGTAGGCACATAATTAGCTATAGAGTTTTCTGATCTTTGAACATGGATGGGTCTGGTCTGTTTTTCCAATATTTTTTCCTGTTCTAGCTAGCAGTTCATTAAACAGATATTGCTTATTGGGTCTCTTATGGCACAGATCTATCATATCCAAATTAATCTGTGCTATCAAGCACTCAAAGTTTAGGAAAACACATTATGAAGATTGCCTGCACAACCTTGATTTAACCTCTATGAATCATGGTTTTAATTTCACAATCATACTCCATTTTTCTTTCACAGGACCCCTGCTTCATTCAGTACAGAAAACAGACTTTTCTTTCTATCCTCCTCATTCAGTGTGTGACCTCACATCTTACTGCAAATCAACCAAACCCTTCACTGAATTCAAACCTTAATTATTTTCTCCTTTTTCTTTTCATGGTGATGTTTGACACTATCTCCGTCGGCTCTGTCTATACAATTCTGTTTAGTTGGTTATGTCTTTTTCCTCTCAATTCCCCTAAGCAGACTAACTTTCCTTCATGGAGTTTTGAGGACTACTGGAAGCAGTGTAGTAAATTAGATTCCTTCTTAAAAATTAGATTTATAAACAATACATCCTGTCCTGAAACAATAGAGTAAGACCAGCTTTTGTTTCCATTGACTTCAGGGTAAATCTGAAACCCAGTAAATAATAATAGCATTCTTTCCTGTGACAGTATTCCAGGGGTGGGTGCAAGGGAAGCCTAGGCAAAAACCAAATACAGTAAACCTTCAGAAATGTGTGGGGAACCACGGTTGTATTCTGCTGGGACACAAGCAAAGGAGGTTACCAGTCTGCAAAACAGAGCTCTAGAACCTGTGGGGACCATGCATCTTTAGGGAAAG